>NC_138900.1:35880908-36200908 GCF_965194825.1 Balaenoptera physalus | reverse complement strand
AGAGATTTGGTATGCAGTGTAGAAAAGCAAAGCACAGAGACATGGAAATGTCCAGAGTTTGGATGTTCAAAGGAAATTAAAAGGCTTGGTGACTCTTCACTGTAGAGGGAATTTGTAACTCTCTCATTTAACCAACATCATGCAACCATGAACCAGGCCCTGGCTATGGGCTAAGTATTGGGAGTGTAGCATGATAACTTGAGCCTTCTCCCCTGAGGCTTATGTTTTAGTGGGGATAGATAGACAGAAACAAGCAAACAACTGTGTTGATTTCAGGTAGTGATAAATTGGTGCTGTGCAGAGAGTAAAGCAGTGTGATGGGTTAGATAGAGACTGGTTAGACTAAGGCATCTGGGAACATTTCTTTGAGGAGGGGGACATTTGAGCTAAGGCCATCTATGCTTGGGTTTATTTCTGGGCTTTCTTGGGTTTATTCTGTTCCAATAAAATCACTATGAAAATTCCAATGGAACTTTTCATAGAAATAGAAAAAATTCTGAAATTCCCATGGAACCACAGTAGACCCCGAATAACCAATGCAATATTGAGCCAGAAGAACAGAGTTGGAGGCATCACACTACCTAATTTCAAATTATATTACAAAGCTATAGTCATCAAAACAGTATGGTACTGGCTTAAAAACAGACACATAGACCAATGGAACAGAATAAAAAGCCCAAAAATAAACCCAAGCATAGACGGTCAAGTGATTTTTGACGAGGATGCGAAGAATACAAAATAGGGAAAGCATAGTCTCTTCAGTAAATGATGTTGGGAAAACTGGATATCCATATACAAAAGAATGAAATTGGACCTTTATCTTGCACTACTTACACCAGTCTACTCTTAGCAAGTTTTCACTGTTTAATACAGTATAATTAACTATAGTCATCATGCTGAAGATTCAATCTCTAGACTTATTCATCCTATATAACGGCAACTTTGTATATATACAATGGACTATTATTACTAAGCCGTAAAAAAGAATGAAATAATGCCATTTGCAGCAACCTGGATGGACCTAAAGATTATCATCTTAAGTAAGTCAGACAGGGAGAGACAAATATCATATGATATCACTTACATGTGGAATCTAAAAAAACGATACAAATGAACTTATTTACAAAACAGAAATAGACTTACAGACATAGAAAACAAGCTTATGGTTACCAAAGGGGATAGCAGGGTTGGGGGGAGATAAATTAGGAGTTTGGGATTAACATATACATACTACTATATATAAAATAAATAACCAACAAGGACCTACTGCATAGCACAGGGAACTACACTCAATATCTTGTAATAACCTATAATGGAAAAAAATCTGAAAAAAAATATGAATCACTATCCTGTAAATTAACTATACTTCAATTTTAAAAAAATGGTTTGAAAAAAGATTTTCTCTATTTTTAAGTAATTTGATTATGCTGTTACTTGGTAAACATTTTTTTTTTCATCTTTCTTGTGCTTGAAGTTTATAGAACTTCTTGGATTCTTGGGCTTATAGGTTATGTTAAATTGGAAAAAAATTAGTCATTATTTCTTCAAATATTTTTTTCTGTCCCTGTACTTTTTCAAACACTGTAATGACACATAGGTTACACTGCTTGAAGTTGTGCCACAGTGCACTGATGCTCTGTTCCATTTAAAAAAAATTTTTTTCTTTCTCTTTTTCATTTTAGAGAGTTTCATTTTTGTGTCATTAAATTCTCTAATCTTTTCTTCTGCAGTATCTAATCTGTCATTAATCCCGTCCAGTGCTTTTCCTCTTACACATTGTAGTTCTCATTTATCCAAGTTCAGTTTGGGTGTTTTTTATATTGTCCATGTTTGTACTTAACAAGTACAGTCTTTCCTCTGTGGTTTTTTAAAATATCTAGAATGCATTATAATTTTAATGTTCTTTTCTGTTCATTCTAATATTTGGGTAAATTCTGGATTGGTTTCAGTGGATTGAGTTTTCTCCTCATAATGGATTCTATTTTTCCCATTTCTTTCCATGCCTGGTAATTTTTGATTGGATACTGAATATTTGCCAGTAATATGCTGAATTCTCCAGGAGCACTCTCTGCAGATCTGTAGTCTTTTTCTGTGTAACTCTTTCCTGTTGGTACTCTGCCTGTGAATGCTAGCTGTCATGCTGTCTTTGGACACTCATGTTCATATCCTCAATCAGGGAATTTGCCTAGCACCACCTGAGTTTCCCCTGCCTGTGCCATGGACTGGAAACTCTTTCAGTAGAGTAAGCTTGGGAAACTGCAGGGCTCCCCTCATTTGTTTCCTGTATCTCAGGTATGATTGTCCTTTGTTGACTGATGCCCAGTGTCTTGAAAACCATTGTTTCATGTATTTTGTCTGTGTTTTAGTGATTTCAGGAGCAGAGGTCCCTGTTACTACATCATGGATGAAAGTGAAAGCCCTGAAGATCATTTTTTAAATAAATGACTTACAATAACAGAAAAGGTTACTAATAATATGTGATCCCTTTGGCTTTCATATGTCTCTTGGGATGACTTAGCACAGTAGGTGAGGGCATATCCATTACATATTCATTACAAAACATAATGAACATTTTACTTTCAAAATATTCTGATATTAAGGTACAAGGTATGTGAGTATAGCAGTAGAGTATTTAAATACTGATTGACTAATATTTTAGAACTCTGGCAGTTAAATTTGACACAATATCAGTGAAAGTGTTCTCACTATACAGGCCAATTACTAATGACAGCCCATCTATGATGCTAATGGAACAAATAATGATTCTGTAAAGTTTTAGTGGGCAGTTATTTCTGTTTCTATGCAGTCGATGCTCAAGATAAGAGTAAATTCATTTTCTCTAACAAGGGAATTTTGTTTATGATATGGGAAAACTCATTCCTCATAATGAACAGGAGTTAGCTTGCCATTGACTTAGAGGGCTGAGAAAACTCCCAGGTAAATGGTAATCACTTTCATAGATATTCATCAAATAAAAAATTGTATTCTCTGTCAATTGCAAGAATAGCAAACTGGTGGCTTGTGTGAAGTATTCTTCCTGTCCACATGTTTTAAAAATCAGGAGATTTCACTGATTCATCCAGATTTTCAGTTTCTCTTTGATGAGGGAATCTCCCTGTTAATAAACTTGACCCCTTTTGTTCATTTATATTAGCTGCATGGCCTGTGTATTCATCTGAATTTGCAACCTCTTCCTCAATACTTCATCCTTCCCATTTTTTTTCATTGAAATATCTTCGTAATAAAGATAATGCCTACAATATTGTGAGTAGTAAAAATACATCATCAAAGCAGGATTGCTCTAAAAGGCACTTTAAACTTATTATTTCTATCTTATGGTTTAAAATAATGGCCACTGTTTTTAGATAAGTGATATCATATGATGTTTGTCTACCTGAAACTTAACACAACATTGTAAATCAACTATACGCCAATAAAAATGATTAAAAAATAAAATAAAATAACGGCCACAAAGCCTTTGACACTACTCACATTGAAAGAAGCGATCTATGTCTTTTCTCTTTTTTTTCCCCTTGAATCTATACAGGCTTGTGACTCTAGTTTGAACCAGTAGCATGTGGCAGAAGTAACACTGTGATTTCCTAGTGTAGGTTAAAAGGTAATGCAGCTTTTCTTTTGTTTGCTAGATACCTGCTTTTGGAGACTAGAATTGCCAATTATGCAGTTTGACCACCCTGAGGTTGTCGTATTATGGGGAAGCCCAGGCCACATGGAGTAGGGGCTGTAACCTACAGTTCCACCTAAGGACCCAGCCAATAGGCATCATGAATGTCAGACCTGAGTGAAGATGCTCCAGGTGATTTCAGATTTCAGCCATAAAGTCATCCTTAGCCATCAAGAACTCCTAGTTGAGGACTCAGACACTGTTGAGTACAGACAAACTCTTCCCTCTAGGCCTTGTCTAGATTTTGTTTCATGGAATGTGTAAATGTGAAAAAAAAATGGTTGTTTTTACGTGCTAAATTATGGGGTAGCTTTTCACACAGCAGTAGTAACTGGGACATAACTATTTCAAAACTTATTTGAAGGAATTCTACACTAAAGAACACATACACTGATCTGAACCTCCCTATCTGTAAAATGGGGATGATAGTTTCTATAAGACTAAGGGAATGAAAGCGTGAAAGTGTGTAATGTACCAATTTCAGTGCCTGCATGTGGTAGGTTCTTGCTTTTAAAAATAATTAAAGGGCTTCCCTGGTGGTGCAGCGGTTGAGAATCTGCCTGCCAATGCAGGGGACACGGGTTTGAGCCCTGGTCTGGGAAGATCCCACATGCCGCGGAGCAACTAGGCCCGTGAGCCACAACTACTGAGCCTGCGCGTCTGGAGCTTGTGCTCCGCAACGAGAGAGGCCGCGACAGTGAGAGGCCCACGCACCGCGATGAAGAGTGGCCCCTGCTTGCCACAACTAGAGAAAGCCCTCGCACAGAAATCAAGACCCAACACAGCCGAAAATAAATATAAATAAATAAAAATTAAAAAAAATTAAAACAAGAGTAATTTATCACTATGTAACACTAGTTCAACAATAGAAATATAGAAGGGACACTAATACTAAAATGATTTCTGTTGGTATTTCCCCTCACCCAAATCCTAATCCCTCATTACAAATGGAACTATTGCGGAAGAAATTATTTGGATTCTGAGTGAAAAATTTGGTTAAATGGAAGGCACACTACACAAAGGCAGCGTTCTAGGTACCTGGTGAAAAAAGAAAACATGACTTTTTACCCTTTAATCAGCTGTAAATGGGACTTGTAGGTTTTTCAGGTAATTAGGAAAGTCAGTTAATGCGAATAATCATAAACATTTGATACCTTAAATAACTTAAACTCTTTATTTTAACTAAACACATCCACTGTACCTTACACAGTAATCTACATTTATAGTCTTTATCTCTAGGGCCAAGGCCTTTTCTTTTTTTTTTTTTTTTTAAACATCTTTATTGGAGTATAATTGCTTTACAATGTTGTGTTAGTTTCTGCTTTATAACAAAGTGAATCAGCTATATGTATACATATATCCCCATATCCCCTCCCTCTTGAGCTTCCCTCCCACCCTCCCTATCCCACCCCTCCAGGTGGTCACAGAGCACCAAGCTGATCTCCCTGTTCAATGTAGCTGCTTCCCACTAGCTAGCTATTTTACATTTGGTAGTGTATATATGTCAGTGCTACTCTCTCACTTCGTCCCAGCTTCCCCTTCCCCTTCCCCTTCCCCGTGTCCTCAAGTCCATTCTCTACGTCTGCGTCTTTATTCCTGTCCTGCCCCTAGGTTCATCAGAACTGTTTTTCTTTTTGATTCCATATATATATGTGTTAGCATACGGTATTTGTTTTTCTCTTTCTGACTTCACTCAGTATGACAGACTCTAGGTCCATCCACCTCACTACAAATAAATTTCATTTCTTTTTATGGCTGAGTAATATTCCGTTGTATATATGTGCCACATCTTCTTTATCCATTCATCTGTCGAAGGACACTTATGTTGCTTCCATGTCCTGGCTATTGTAAATAGAGCAGCAGTGAACATTGTGGTACATGACTCTTTTTTTTTTTTTAATTATTTATGGCTGTGTTGGGTCTTCGTTTCTGTGTGAGGGCTTTCTGTAGTTGTGGCAAGCGGGGGCCACTCTTCATCGCGGTGTGCGGGTCTCTCACTATCGCGGCCTCTCCTGTTGCGGAGCACAGGCTCCAGATGCGCAGGCTCAGTAGTTGTGGCTCACGGGCCCTGTTGCTCCGCGGCATGTGGGATCTTCCCAGACCAGGGCTCAAACCCGTGTCCCCTGCATTGGCAGGCAGACTCTCAACCACTGCGCCACCAGGGAAGCCCATGACTCTTTTTGAATTATAGTTTTCTCAGGGTATATGCCCAGTAGTGGGATTGCCGGGTCATATGATAGTTCTATTTTTAGTTTTTTAAGGAACCTCCATACTGTTGTCCATAGTGGATGTATCAATTTACATTCCCACCAACAGTGCAAGAGGGTTCCCTTTTCTCCATACCCTCTCCAGCGTTTATTATTTCTAGATTTTTTGATGATGGCCATTCTGACTGGTGTAAGGTGATACCTCACTGTAGTTTTGATTTGCATTTCTCTAATGATTAGTGATGTTGAGCATCCTTTCATGCGTTTGTTGGCAATCTGTATACCTTCTTTGGAGAAATTTCTGTTTAGCTCTTCTGCCCATTTTTGGATTGGATTGTTTTTTTTTTTTTTGATATTGAGCTGCATGAGCTGCTTGTATGTTTTGGAGATTAATCCTTTGTCAGTTGCTTCATTTGCAAATATTTTCTCCCATTCTGAGCATTGTTTTTTCATCTTGTTTATGGTTTCCATTGCTGTGTGAAAGCTTTTAAGTTTCATTAAAAGTTTCCATTTGATTTTGTTTTTATTTCCATTTCTCTAAGAGGTGGGTCAAAAAGGATCTTGCTGTGATTTATGTCATAGAGTGTCCTGCCTATGTTTTCCTCTAAGAGTTTTATAGTGTCTGGCCTTACATTTAGGTCTTTAATCCATTTTGAGTGTATTTTTATGTATGGTGTTAGGGAGTGTTCTAATTTCATTCTTTTCCATGTAGCTGTCCAGTTATCCCAGCACCATCTAGTGAAGAGGCTGTCTTTTCGCCACTGTATATTCTTTCCTCCTTTATCAAAGATAAGGTGACCATATGTGCGTGGGTTTATCTCTGGGCTTTCTATCCTGTTCCATTGATCTATATTTCTGTTTTTGTGCCAGTACCACACTGTCTTGATTACTGTAGCTTTGTAGTATAGTCTGAAGTCAGGGAGCCTGATTCCTCCAGCTCTGTTTTTCTTTCTCAAGATTGCTTTGGCTCTTCGGGGTCTTTTGTGTTTCCATACAAATTGTAAAGTTTTTTGTTCTAGTTCTGAGAAAGATGCCGTAGGTAGTTTCATAGGGATTGCATTGAATCTGTAGATTGCTTTGGGTAGTATAGTCATTTTCACAGTGTTGATTCTTCCAATCCAAGAACATGGTATATCTCTCCATCTGTTTGTATCCTCTTTAATTTCTTTCATCAGTGTCTTATAGTTTTCTGGATACAGGTCTTTTGTCTCCTTAGCTAGGTTTATCCTTGGTATTTTATTCTTTTTGTTGAAATGGTAAATGGGAGTGTTTCCTTAACTTCTCTTTCAGATTTTTCACCATTAGTGTATAGGAATGCGAGAGATTTCTGTGCATTAATTTTGTATCCTGCTACTTTACCAAATTCATTGATTAGTTCTAGTAGTTTCCCGGTAGCATCTTTAGGATTCTCTATGTATGTTATCATGTCATCTGCAAACAGTGACAGTTTTACTTCTTCTTTTTGGATTTGGATTCCTTCTATTTCTTTTTCTTCTCTGATTGCCATGGCTAAAACTTCCAAAACTATGTTGAATAATAGCGGTGAGAGTGGGCAACCTTGTCTTGTTCCTGATCTTAGTGGAAATGGTTTCAGTTTTTCACCAATGAGAACAGTGTTGGCTGTGGGCTTGTCATATATGGCCTTTATTATGTTGAGGTAGGTTCCCTCTATGCCTACTTTCTGGAGAGTTTTTTTCATAAAATGAGTGTTGAATTTTGTTGAAAGCTTCTTCTGCATCTATTGAGTTTATCATATGGTTTTTATCCTTCTATTTGTTAATATGGTATATATATTACATTGATTGATTTGAGTATATTGAAGAATCCTTGCATTACTGGGATAAACTGCACTTGATCATGGTGTATGATCCTTTTAATGTGCTGTTGGATTCTGTTTGCTAGTATTTTGTTGAGGATTCTTGCATCTATGTTCATCAGTGATATTGGCCTGTAGTTTTCTTTCTTTGTGACATCTTTGTCTGGTTTTGGTATCAGGGTGATGGTGGCCTCGTAGAATGAGTTTGGGAGTGTTCCTCCCTCTGCTGTATTTTGGAAGAGTTTGAGAAGGATAGGTGTTAGCTCTTCTCTAAATGTTTGATAGAATTTGCCTGTGAAGCCATCTGGTCCTGGGCTTTTGTTTGTTGGAAGATTTTTAATCACAGTTGCAATTTCAGTGCTTGTGATTGGTCTGTTTGTATTTTCTATTTCTTCCTGGTTCAGTCTCAGAAGGTTGTGCTTTTTAAAAATTTGTCCATTACTTCCAGGTTGTCCATTTTATTGGTATACACTTGCTTGTAGTAATCTCTCATGATCCTTTGTATTTCTGCAGTGTCAGTTGTTACTTCTCCTTTTTCATTTCTAATTCTGTTGATTTGAGCTTCTCCTTTTTTTCTTGATGAGTCTGGCTAATTGTTTATCAATTTTGTTTATCTTCTCAAAGAACCAGCTTTTAGTTTTATTGATCCTTGCTATTGTTTCCTTCGTTTCTTTTTCATTTATTTCTGATCTGATCTTTATGGTTTCTTTCCTTTTGCTAACTTTGGGGTTTTTTTGTTCTTTCTATAATTGCTTTAGGTGTAAGTTTAGGTTGTTTATTTGAGATTTTTCTTATTTCTTGAGGTACGATTGTATTGCTATAAACTTCCCTCTTAGAACTGCTTTTGCTGCATCCCATAGGTTTTAGGTCATGGTGTTTTCATTGTCATCTGTCTCTAGGTATTTTTTGATTTCCTCTTTGATTTCTTCAGTGATCTCTTGGTTATTTAGTAGCATATTGTTTAGCCTCCATGTGTTTGTATTTTTTACAGATTTTTTTTCCTGTAATTGATACCTAGTCTCATGGCATTGTGGTCGGAAAAGATGCTTGATATGATTTCAATTTTCTTAAATTTACTGTGGCTTGATTTGTGACCCAAGATAGATCTGTCCTGGAGAGTTCCATGAACACTTGAGAAGAAAGTATATTCTCTTGATTTTGGATGGAATGTCGTATAATTATCAGTTAAGTCCATCTGGTCTACTGTGTCATTTAAAGCTTGTGTTTCCTTATTTATTTTCATTTTGGATGATCTGTCCATTGGTGAAAGTGGGGTGTTAAAGTCCCCTACTATGATTGTGTTACTGTTGATTTCCCCTTTTATGGCTGTTAGCATTTGCCTTATGTATTGAAGTGCTCCTATGTTGGATGCATAAATGTTTACAATCGTTATGTCTTCTTCTTGGACAGATCCCTTGATCATTATGTAGTGTCCTTCTTTGTCTCTTGTAATAATCTTTATTTTAAAGCCTATTTTGTCTGATATGAGTATTGCTACTCCAGCTTTCTTTTGATTTCCATTTGCATGGAATATCTTTCTCCATCCCCTCACTTTCAGTCTGTATGTGTCCCTAGGTCTGAAGTGGGTCTTTTACAGACAGCATATATGTGGGTCTTGTTTTTGTATCCATTCAGCCAGTCTGTGTGTTTTGGTTGGAACATTTAATCCGTTTACATTTAAGGTCATTATCGATATGTATGTTCCTGTTACCATTTTCTTAATTGTTTTAGCTTTGTTTTTGTAGGTCTTTTCCTTCTCTCGGGTTTCCTGCCTAGAGAAGTTCCTTTAGCATTTGTTGTAAATCTGGTTTGGTGGTGCTGAATTCTCTTAACTTTTGCTTGTCTGTAAAGGTTTTAATTTCTCCGTCAAATCTGAATGAGATCCTTGCTGAGTCGAGTAATCTTGGTTGTAGGTTTTTCCCTTTCATCACGTTAAATATGTCCTACCACTCCCTTCTGTCTTGCAGAGTTTCTGCTGAAAGATCAGCTGTTAACCTTATGGGGATTCCCTTGTATGTTATTTGTTGCTTTTCCCTTGCTGCTTTTAATATTTTTTCTTTGTACTTAACTTTTGATAGTTTGATTAATATGTGTCTTGGCGTGTTTCTGCTTGGTTTTATCCTGTATGGGACCATCTGCACTTCCTGGAGTTGACTGACTATTTTCCTTTCCCATATTAGGGAACTTTTCAACTATAATCTCTTTAACTATTTTCTCAAACCCTTTCTTTTTCTCTTCTTCTTCTGGCGCCCGTATAATTCGAATATTGGTGCGTTTATGTTGTCCCAGAAGTCTCTGAGACTGTCCTCAATTCTTTTCATTCTTTTTTCTTTATTCTGCTCTGTGGCTGTTATTTCCACTATTTTCTCTTCCAGCTCACTTATCTGTTTTTCTGCCTCAGTTATATTGCTATTGATTGCTTCTAGAGAAGTTTTAATTTCGTTTATTGTGTTGTTTGTCATTGTTTGTTTGCTCTTTAATTCTTCTAGGTCCTTGTTAAACGTTTCTTATATTTTCTCTGTTCTATTTCCAAGATTTTAGATCATCTTTAGTATCATTACTTTGAATTCTTTTTCAGGTAGACTGCCTATTTCCTCTTCATTTGTTTGGTGTGGTGGGTTTTTACCTTGCTCCTTCATTTGCTGCATATTTCTTTGTCTTCTCATTTTGTTTAACTTACTGTGTTTGGGGTCTCCTTTTTGCAGGGTATAGGTTCGTAGTTCCCATTGTTTTTGGTGTCTGCCCCCAGTGGGTAAGGTTGGTTCAGTGGGTTGTGTAGGCTTCCTGGTGGAGGGGACTGGTGCCTGTGTTCTGGTGGGTGGGGCTGGATCTTGTCCTTCTGGTGGGCAGGGCCACGTCCAGTGGTGTGTTTTGGGGTGCCTGTGAACTTTGTATGACTTTAGGCAGCCTCTCTGCTAATGGGTGGGGTTGTGTTCCTTTCTTGGTTGTTTGGCATGTGGCATCCAGTGCTGGAGCTTGCTGGTCTTTGAGTGGAGCTGGGTCTTAGTGTTGAGACAGAGATCTCTGGGAGAGCTCTCACCGATTGTTATTACATGGAGCCGAGAGGTCTCTGGTGGTCCAATGTCCTGGACTCGGCTCTCCCACCTCAGAGACTCAGGCCTGACACCCGGCCGGAGCACCAAGACCCTGCCAGCCACACGGCTTGGAAGAAATGGAAGAAAAAAAAAACCCAAAACCAAACAGACAGAACCCCAAACCAAATGGTAAAAGTAAAACTAAACAGACAAAAATCACAGAAAGAAACATACACATACACACTCACAAAAAGAGAAAAAAGAAAAAAAAAAAAAGAGCATCCAATCCAGTAAAGAAATCCACCAATGATAAGAAGCACTAAAATCTAAACTAAGATAAACATAAAAACCAGAAACAAATCAGATGCAGAAAGTAAACCCCAAGTCTACAGTTGTTCCCAAAGTCCACTGCCTCAATTTTGTGAACATTCATTGTCTATTCCGTTCATCAAGTTGATTGTGGAGATTTAATCTGCTGCTCCTGAGGCTGCTGGGAGAGATTTCCCTTTCCCTTCTTTGTTTGCACAACTCCTGGGGTTCAGCTTTGGTTTTGGCCCCGTCTCTGTGTGTAGGTCTCCCTCAGGCATCTGTTCCCCACCCAGACAGGAGGGGGTTAAAGCAGCGGCTGATTAGGGCCCTCTTGCTCACTCAGGCCAGGGAGAGGGAGGGGTACGGTACTGATAATTGGAATGCAGGGAGAGCCTGCGGTGGCAGAGGCTGGTGTGATATTGCCACAGTCTGAGGCGCGCTCTGTGTTCTCCCGGGGAAGTTGTCCCTGGATCTCGGGACCCTGGCGGAGGTGTGCTGCACAGGCTTCTGGGGGTGTGTGGGTAGTGACCTGTGCTTGCACACAGGATTCTTGGTGGCAGCGGTGGCAGCGTTAGTGTTTCATGCTCGTCTCTGTGGTCCGAGCTGATAGCCACGGCTCACGCCTGTCTCTGGAGCTTGCTTAGGCGGTGCTCTGCCTTCTGTGGGCACACGGAGCAGGAATCCCCTCTCCTCACACACCCTGAAACAATGGTCTCTTGCCTCTTCGGCAGGTCCAGATTTTTTCCCGGACTCCCTCCCGGCTAGCTGTGGTGCACTAGGCCTCTTCAGGCTGTGTTCACGCAGCCAACCCCAGTCCTCTCCCTGGGATCTGACCTCCGAAGCATGAGCCTCAGCTCCCAGCCCCCACCTGCCCCTGCGGGTGAGCAGACAAGCCTCTCAGGCTGGTGAGTGCTGGTCGGCACCGATCCTCTGTGCGGGAATCTCTCCGCTTTGCCCTCTGCACCCCTATTGCTGAGCTCCATGGCTCCTAAGCTTCCCCCCTGCCCACCCCCCATCCCCGCCAGTGAAGGGGCTTCCTAGCATGTGGAAACTTTTCCTCCTTCAAAGCTCCCTCCCAGAGGTGCAGGTCCCATCCCTATTCTTTTGTCTCTGTTTTTTCTTTTTATCTTTTGCCCTACTCAGGTCCGTGGGGATATTCTTGCCTTCTGGGAAGTCTGAGGTCTGCCAGCATTCAGTAGGTGTTCTGTAGGAGTTGTTCCACATGTAGATGTATTTTTGATGTATTTGTGGGGAGGAAGGTGATCTCCACGTCTTCTCCACCATCTTGAAGTTCTCTCCCAAGGCCTTTTCTTTAGGTATGGGTTCCATAATTTCAGTTTCACATTGCCTTTATTGCATTGAACTGTAACTGTGGTATATATTGACTACGATTTCTCTTTCAGTTTCTTTAAAGAGGAGTGAGAACTTAATGGAGCTCGAGGCAATTGAGTGCAGAGCAGACCCCATTTATATTTTTGCAGCCTAATTTGATAGCCATTTTAAGTCACTCATCACTTGATTCTTTTTAAAGCATGTATCTCAGTTTTGAACACCAATTCTTTTTTTGCATTCATAAAAATAGGTGGCTACACCTATGAATTGGTCATGGAAGCTCTCTCCAATCCCTATATTTTTGTATGTGTGTTATAGTTAAATTCCATAAAACGGTTATAGATAGTGTTCAGTGGGAGGGAGAAGGGAGTTATAACTTTCCACCCTGGCATTGGAAAGGTGTCAGTAAAGACTTCTTGAGTCAGTAGGTCCTCTGCTGGATCTGGAAGGATGGCAGAGTTGGAAATGCTGGCAGTATGGTGGAGAATACTCTCTGCAGATGGGAAGGCATGTGTGAAGATGGAGGCAGTCAAGTTCAGGGCATATTTAGTGAATGATGAGTGCCCAGGTTTCTGGGAGTTAAGATGTATCTACAGGGAGGGTAATCCTCACACCTCAGTTTTCCTGGGAAATTCCTGACTTATGCCTATTGTTCAGGAATCCCACTCAAGGTAACACTTGTCCCAGATAAAAGTGTCTCAGTTTGGACAATAAATTATATGGTCACCCTACCTAAAGGAGAAGAATAGGAAGATGAAATGTCAGGTAAGGTGTTTTGACTTTGGGAGGTAATTGAGAGTCATGGAAGATTTGGAGAGTTTAGAGAATCAGTGCTAAATTTTAGGGATCATTTTGGTGACACTTCAGATTACACAGTGGGTGAAAGAGAAGAATAGAGTAGACTACATTGAGGTTTCTGGTAATAAGTAGTTTAGAACAGCAGCCAGGAGCAGGGCAGGGGTTGAGGAAATGCAGAGGAAGGCATGGACAGGAGTCAATATTAGAATCTAATATTGCAGCATCAAATTCCTTGAGAGGTGAATGGACAGGGGGCAGGATTTCTTGTCCTTGGGTCACTTGGTGGCATGGTTTATTGGCTAATCCAGATGCCCCTGGGATGGAAGTAATAAGAAAGCAACCCTTAGGTCTTGTAGCTCTGCCAGTTTGGAGATGAGCCTTGTAGGTGTGCACCATGTTGCTGTTGAGGATAAATCACCAAGATTCTGTATCCCATCTACATTTTGGAAAATGAAAAGAAGTGAATTATTAGTCTTGAAGGCTCAACCCCATTTTGGATTCACTTCCCACCTTTGGTTTCTCATTGGAAACTCGAGAAAAGATAGATTTCTTCATGTGTGTTAGAGTCTTCCCTTGAAGAGGAGGTGACCGGAAAAAAATTTGAACGTGGGGGCCAAGCACTCACAGAAGTAATTTCTTTTTCTCATTTCCAAGCCAGAAAAATCACCTTTTCCTCCCAACTCCCTCGTGCAAAGGCTATGTTTTTATCGTGGTGTCTGAAAAACATTTGGATAGCACTAAGTTCTCTACACACATGTGGGGCACTTTATGTGAAAGACATATGTGTGACACCTCTTTTTAAATTCCACCCCCCCACCCTTCAGCACGCATTTTCCCTGGTGCTTTTCATCCTGTTAGAGAGACTCTGAAATGAAATGGCAACTTTCTGGGGAGCTGACAGAGAGGAAGCACTTTCTCTTTTTCTAAGACACAGGGCTTGTGGAGGCTCTGAGGCGGGGGTCTAGGTCCTGCACTGAATCTCGCTGACACACGTGTGTAGTTTCACTCCATCTTCCTGCCAGTTTACAACCATCTGGCCTTGAGCTCTGCTTTGGCCAGTGTCTGTCCCTTCTCAGCCAGATAACATTTTCCTGTGCTTTTTCAAGCATGTAGAAGTCAGTTTGGATGCAAGAGGGTAGGTGTCTGGGCGCTGTGTAGAAAGTTAACTAACTTGTTGGAAATCTGGTTCCTAATTGTAGGAATCAAAATGAATTTTCAGTATTCATCTATGAGAATGGGATCATTAACCATTGCAAAACCACAGCCAAGAAGGTGTTTGTTATTTCAACAAAGTCCTGGAGATACAGCAGTGAGCAAAACAGACAAAAATTCCTGTCCCTGTGGAGCCTACATTCTACTGAGGCAGAGAAAGAGAGAGAGAGAGAGAGAGAGAGAGATGATGAACAGTATAGTATTGATAAATAAAATAAGTGCTAATGAAGGAAAAAATCTGGGGAGAAAGAAAATGATCAGGGTGAGGGAATTTGAAATAGTAAATAGAGAAGCCAGGGAAGGCCTCACAGTAAGGTTGCTGCTTCCTTTGGGTATTTCCTAGAATGAGACCAAGCCTTGTCTAGTGGAGGGATGTCCCAGGCAAAGGGCAGAGCAAATGCAAAAGCCCTGAGCTGACATGTTCAGGGGACAGCAGGCCAGGGTGCTGGAATGAACTGTTTGTCCAAGTTGTTTTTCACCTTTTCTCTGCACAGTGAAGGCCTAAGATCTGACTTAACATAGTGCATATTAGCATTTCCTTATACCGGCTGAATTATCATTAACCCTTGGGAGCATTTGGAAAATACAGATGCTCGAATCCCTGCCCAAGCTATCCCAGTTGAGTAGGTCTGGGGTGATAGCCAGGTAGGTACCTGTCTTTATAGACAGCTTCCCAGGTAGTTTAGATGATCTGTAGGTCTTGGGATCAGCTACCTAGATCCAGTTCATCATGAGCTCCAGCTTCATTTTGGCTACAGCATCTATGGATCCCCTTTTCAGGGCAATGAAACACTGAGGCGGATATGATTAGTGTTGGATTCAGTTATTTTATCTGCAGGGAGAAGGCCTGGTGATGACAGGCTAAAGTTTTTTTGTGTCCTATGCTCAGGAATTGCAACACAGTTTCCAATTGCACTATAGATTTGTGCTGTGCTTTGCTTTCTTTCCATGAGAACTGGCCTCTGTCTTCAGCAGGTTCTAGTTGCTCTATTCCATGTCTCACTGTAGCCAAGGAAGGATTAAATAAGCCAACTGTAGGGGTAGGGATATAAATAGGATTCACCAGGAACTTGAATACAACTTGAAATATTCTTTTCTTGTTTTTCCTGCTCTCTGCCTGTTGGTCTTGTGTTCCATCATTCCCACAATGTAGAAAACAGGGACTCTCACATCTCTTGAATGTCAGCCTGAGAGCTTCTGCCATGAGAGGGTTTGACTTCTAGTCTCTGAATCACACATCTAAGAAGTTCCCAGGGAGGAGGCTCCGTGGTCTGTTCCTGGTCAGGTGTCTCCTGTTGAGTGAATCCAATATGGCCAGGGTCAGGTAAGTACATGGCAGCTCGTCTAGCAGCCATCGATGAGGACAGGTGACAGTTCCTAGGAGAAGGATGAGGTGAAGTGCATATGAATAATGTTAACTCCAGAGCTGAGACTTGCCTTGAAACTTTTCTTTTGATATTGATATAGAGCCAGGATAATTTAGATTTAGAACCAAAACCAAAGTCCTTAAAATTAGGTAAATGGCCCTCCTAGATCTAATTCCCTATTACTGCACTACAACTTCATCACTGCACATCATTTCTACGTTCATGCCCCTCTAGTCACACTGGTCTCCCCAAGCAAGGCCTTTGAACTTGCTGTTACTACTGCCTGGAAAAGTCCTGCCCCAGAAATCTACAAAGCTCACTCCCTCACCTCCTTTTAGTCTTTGCTGAAATATTGTTTTCTCAGTGAATCCCCCTCTGTCCACCTTATTTAAAATTGTACTTCTCCTACCCCAGAGTGCCCAATAGTTCCCAATAATTTTATCCATGGCACACATTACCACATGACATACTCTGTCTTATGTATTTGTTGTCTTTTTCATTCACTACAACAACAGCTTTACAAAGCCAGGGATTTTTTTTGTCTGTCTTGTTCACTGCTGTATCCTCAGCACCTGGAGCAATGCCTGACACATGGTAGGCACTCAGCAAATACCGAATGACCAGTCAAGTTCATGTATATTTTCTTGGACAGCCGTAGTTATCCCACAGCCATACTTTCCTATGACTTTCCATGATTAGGCACCCCCAGGTAGAGAGTCCCACCTGGGCCTCCTTTGGATTGAAGCCAGTGATGATTCCAGAAAACAAGCAGAAGAGCAGGGAGGCTGGGGTTAGCGTAGCAGCTGCTGAGTTGGGAAGGGGCAGCGTCTGTATTACTCACACACAGCAGCATCCCCAGGGAGAGGGTAACCCTGAGGCTCTGCAGGTCTTTCAATATCTTGGATTAAATGAACTGTGAAATATTTGTTTTATTAGAAGAGCTTGGGTTTGTTTCTGAGGCTTTAAATCGTGTCTGTTCTGGGCAGCTGATACGTAGCAGAGAGTGCACAATGTTTAGAGAACTCATGGGAACCTCGCCCATCATTTGGGGTCTGTTTTCAGGGGCCCCTCTCATTTCTCCTCCAAGACCAGCAATCTCTTTATTGGGACAAAGCACTGAGGAAAGACGAGGTTACTGTTGGTAAAGGAAAAGGACTGTGGAGGGGAGCAGCCTCATGTAGCACACTGCGTGCAGAGGAACTCAGGGAATTCTGAATGGCTGCAGTCTATAGAATTTCTGACGGGGGCAAGTGCATTAAATGAAGATGGGACTGGAGGTTCAGGAAGAGCCAGTGAGAACTTTTATGGGACTTGAAAGAAAAGCTCTTCATGTGTACAGATGTTCTGAATACAGTTCCACAGCATCCCCTAAGTGTGTTGCTCTTAAATCACACTTTCCATCTTTATCTAGGAAAGCTGAGGGCCTCTGAGGTTCAGGAGGGAAGCCCTAGTTTCTGAGTGGGGAATGATAAAGCCCAAATCCTGTGGTGAATTCCCATAGTGAATGGAATGGGAGCCTCCGCATTCTCAGCTATGAATATTGAGCTTCTTTCTTCCCTGCTACAGCTTTGTCATTGATTTAGCTGTCAACCCTCCATCTCTGCAGATGTAGAACCTACAGATATGGAGGGCCGACTGCACTATGCCATTTTATACATATAAGGGACTTGAGCATCTGTGGATTTTGTGTATGTGTGAATGTATGTGTGTAGACGTGAGTGTGTGTAAATGCATAGGAGAAGTTTGCGAGTATGTACCCTCCCAAATGGTTTAAGTTTTCAACTCTGGGAAGAAAAGAAAGAATGAAGCAAGGTTAAATAAATTGTTTCATTTTTAGCCTTATACAATTCTAAAAATTTGGCATCTTTTTCCAACCAAAATGTATCCATGCATTATTTGTGTAGTTTTGAAAAATTGCAAAAAGATTGTAGTTGACAAATGAAATCACTAACCAATGACAAATTGACTGATGTTCCCTTTTCTGCTCTATTCTATTTCCTGCTGGTTCCAAATAACCACAATAGTAGTGGATTGGGGAGGGGAATCTGATCACATCATGTAGGAATCATTGTTTCTCTAATGCCACTGACCTACTTTCCTACATATCTATGCCATTTTTTCATGCTGTCTGTTACACCTAGAATTCTTCCTTTCCCAGCTCTTAGTGTCTTCAATTACCAATTTTGCTCATCCTTTAAGACCTATCTTGATTAAATCACCTCCATGACACTTTTTCTCATTTGTTCAGCATTCATCTTATCCATCCATCTATCCATTCATCATTCAGTGAATGGTTACTAAATGCCAAACACTGTGTGGAACTTAAGGTAGTATAGATATTATTCTTGCTGTCTTGAAGATAACATTATAAAGAGAAGATGGAAAATAAATAATCAAGCAATTGAATGAATATAAAATTTAAAATTGTATTGAATGCTAGAAAAAAATAAACATGATATCCTGAAAGAGAATAAAGAAATGACACCCAAATTGAATAGGGTGATCAGAGATGGCATTTATCTTAAGATATAAAAGTGGAAAAAATGAGAAACATGTCAAAGGATGAGGGAGGGTAAGTATAAGGATGTTTTCGCAGGGGAAATATAATATATATGATCTCTTTTGCTTCTGAAAGCCTTCTATATTTGCTTATCACATTGTTCATTGTATATATGATGTCTATGTTCACATTCTTGATTTTCAGGTTTTGGGGCAGCTTTCAGTTTCCTATCACATAGTAGGAACCAACACACTGAATCAAGCATCTGTGGACTCCAAAGCAGGAAGAAGGAATTCCTTATATTGTCTCAAAGACATCTTAAATTTCATTGATACCCTCTCTGGAGAGTTTCTAAAAACACAGAAATTATTTCCAAAATGATCTTTAGGACTGAATATTAAAATGGTTTTACTTTTCCAAGTTGCCTCTCTGCTAGATCTTTACTCTGTACCAAGAAAGAAAGATTTCCATTATCTACTAATCCAATTCTGGTTGGGTGGAATCCATCCTTAGGCCAAACTTTATTTAAAATCATTTAAAGTTCTGTTAAAGAGGAAGTACTTTCTTCCCTTTGTGTTCCCTCAGGCCTGTGGGTTGTTTTTTTTTTTTTAATGGGAAAAAGAGTATAGTTTTGATAGACCAGAAATTTTCTTTAGTGAAATATATGGACTGTAGACTATATCCAACGTATAATCACCTCTCCATGACTCTGAACTGAGTTAGTGCTATTTTACCAACTTAAAGAGTTGTTAGTCATCTTGATTTTTCCCAAAGGTCTGGCCTTAAGGCATGGAGAGGTTTTTATTTTCTAAACCAGATACCAGAAAATATCTTTGCTCTCTCCCTTGGGGATAGCATCTTCCAGACTAAGGCAGTAGAGAGAACAAGTCCAATTTCAGGAACATATGGTAGTCAGAATAAAGTGGAAAACGTCTTGCTATCTCTGGAAGGTCATAGGATCTTAAGAGTTAGAAGGTACCTTGGAAATTATTTAGGTCACTCCTCTACCCAGGGCTGAAATTTGTTTATAATAGCACTGAAAAATGATTATATATCTCACTTGCACATAAATATTTCCCTTGATGAGAAACATAGTACCTTCTAAGACAGACCATTCTGCTTTTTAGTTATCTCTGGTTATTAGACATTACTTACTCATACCAGTTTTATCCCATAACCTTCAATGAGACAAAACCTACAGTTCTAACATCTTTCCAGTAATCCTAAGAACATGTCTTATCTATGGCTTAATTAAAACTAAATCGGGCTTTGAATCAGAAGATTCAAATTATGGCTTCACAAATTAGTTGATCCTGGGCAATTTTTTTTTTTAAGTTATTTTTTATTTTATTTTTTTAAAATTTATTTATTTTTGGCTGTGTTGGGTCTTCGTTTCTGTGCGAGGGCTATCTCTAGTTGTGGCAAGCGGGGGCCACTCTTCAGCGCGGTGCGCGGACCTCTCACTATCGCGGCCTCTCTTGTTGCGGAGCACAGGCTCCGGACGCGCAGGCTCAGTAATTGTGGCTCACGGGCCTAGTTGCTCTGTGGCATGTGGGATCCTCCCAGACCAGGGCTCGAACCCGTGTCCCCTGCATTGGCAGGCAGATTCTCAACCACTGCGCCACCAGGGAAGCTGGGCAAATTTTTAACTTCTATGACTCAATTTCCTCCTCTGTAAAATATAGATAGTCACCTACCTCACTGAATCATTGTGAGGATTAAATAGGAAAATGTGTGTGAAAACGACTAACATATGCCCAACATATAGTAGGTGGTTAATAACGTTTTTTGTCCCATATTCTTTCTCATGTTTACTGGAAGAGTCTGAGGACAACTATAGGTAAGGAATGCATTTGTCTACAAGTAACAGAGAACCCAAATATTAATTGACTTCATCATAAGGACATTTATTATTTATTTATTAAGAAGCTCAAAGATTGGCAGCCTTAGGCTAGGTATGGTAACTTATTGATCTTATGAAGGACCCAGGCTCTACCTCACTTCTCCACCATTCTTAGCATTACTGGCTTTTTTCTTCATGCTTTCTGCACTCTAGATGTAAGATGGCTGCCGTAGCTCTTGGCACCATGGATGAATTCAAGGCAGAAAGAAAGTGGAAGGAGTGGCATCTGTAACTCCTTTCCATTCCCTTTCCTTTTCTCAGGAAGGCAAATAGTGTTTCCTGAAGCCTCTCTGCAGACTTTTCTTGTCTTTCATTGGCCAGACTGAGTGAAAGGGCCATACTCACTGCAAGGTGAGCTGGGGAAGTGATACAGGCAAGAGGGAAGAGGGTGGGGATGACTATGCATTAGCCAACTAACCACAGCTGCTCCTGAAGCACCTCTCATGTCTCCCCCAAATCGTCCCTTCTCCGGGCTTATCACTCCCTGTGCTCTCAGCATCTTTGAAAATGACTTGATTTGCATACCCTTTGCTCCTTTAGTCTCCTTGGTTGGGTTAATCATGGTCAGCACTAGGTGATGGCTGTACCCAGTGGGGCTCAATCAGGGAGCAGAACCACTATGAGTATTATGAACTGTGGGAGTTAACTGTGGGATTAGATTTTACAAAATGTAAGAGGAGCTGGAGAAGTAAGGTCCAGAAAGGGAAGTTGTCGGATCAGAGAAAATCACTAACCAGCTCTCCCAAGGCACAAGCACAGGGAACAAGTCATAACTTGTAGGAAAATCTGGAAAGTCAGGCATGTCCAGCTGCCAGAGCAGGGCCACAAAAAGGATCTGGAAAAGAAGTTTCTGGAAGGTTGTTGCCTCTGTGTCTGGTAGTGAACCAGGGTTACTGATAGTCAGTTGGGCCTGTGGTCAGGAAGAAGAGCTGTGTGCCGGGGAAAGCTAGGACAAGCTGGAACCTGCTGGCACCTCTTTTCTGTCTCTTACTTCATCTAACCAGAGTGAACCTTAGAGCATTAGTTCAGCGTGATTTGAATGGACTCAGTGTAGCTCCCCCAAACCCAGGATGTATCAAGCATGGGGAAAAAGAAAAGGGCTGTGCACCCAAATGGACTTTGGCCATGGTGAGGTCTCACACATTTTCACTGCAGCAAGACACACTTTTAGGGAGAGCAGATTCTCTGAGGGTGTATTAAATGAGGGAAATAGCGCCCATTCTAAAGGTAAAAATAGGATTAGCATGGGATATGAACATAAGTTGCTCTTATGAATCCATTAGGGGCAGGAAAAGCAGGAACTTAGATTGTGAGGATAAAGAAGGAGGAAGAAGATGGAATTTTGAAGCAGAAACTATGTCCCCAATCATCTTCCTTTATAAGCCCTTCACATCTCCATTATTAATTTTGTTTCCTTAACTTCTGTTTCCAAACCCCATAACAGCAATTTTTCCTTGAGTATTTTTCCTTTGCAATTAAATTTTTTATCTTTGTCTTGACTTGTGTATCAGTAAATGTTTAGCAGTATGTTAACTGTTATCTTTTGTGTACTAAAGCACAAGGTTGTTTAGAATAATTAAATCATGGGATGTCTCCTATACCCATCTTACTGCTGATACTCTTTTCATCTAGGTGATAAAAGCCAGACATACATTAATCCACATAAAATTGTCTCATGATAACTTGAAAAATTATGAGAATGTTATCTAATCATGAAAATAAGTTAAATTCTTCCTTTTCTATAAATAAGAGGTGGTTTTTGTTTTTTGTTTTTTTTGATTTACAAAGCAGACAGAAGAGTAGGGCCATTTTTCTGTTCCATTATGGAACACATGATATATTTATTGTTTCTAAGATTTGTTTTTTGAGGCTGATTTGTCAAAAGGACAGCCTGACCTGTGTCTTCTCTGCATGGCAAGCTGAATGCCAAACAAATGTCTCTTTCATTCCAGACACCATTCTATTCTATTTAGGTAGAAGATGATGCTTACCTTAGCAGCAGGAAGTTGTTTGACTGGAGTACCTTCTGACGGCAAGCTTATTTCACAGAGCTCTGTAGAGAAGGTAAATTTTGATGTCAGTGCTAGTTAAAGCAATAGTTCCAACCTGATTTCCAATTATTATTGTCCAAATGGGAACATTCAAATGCTGGGATTTCCTTACAAAATGAGTAACCCTAGAAAAGTCACATTTAAGAAAACAATACAACTTAAGGGTATATACAAAAGCCAGCATTATAAATTCCATATTGCTCTGGACTTAGGGAAATAAGCAGATGGAATATATTGGAAGGGCTGAGGGCACAGATGTCTTCTTGGCTTGGGTTCAGAGTGAAAGAAGCCCATTTTGTAGCTGAGTCTGGGATAGGAAAGATCCAGATACATGGAGGGCTGAAAAACCAAATACACACGTTTAATGAATTGTTTATCAAAGTAATTATCACAACATTTAAGCAACAAGTTATTGTCTGGGAGCGTGCTTTTTAAACTGATTTAAATACGCGTTTTGAGTGGGTAAAGCTTTTCAATGGTGGTTGAGTTATGCTAAGTGTCCTTAGACCTTCCACTTACAGTAGCATTGCTATTGCTCTGGCCAAGAGAAGGCTTACCCTTTGGGGCCCTAAGCCCTTTGTTCATTACAAACATTGTCTCTACTATGTTTAATAAACTGGGAGTGAATGTTTACTATGTTGAACTTTCCTTTAAAAGTGAAAAAAATAATATCAGCTGCTGTACTCAGTTTAAGGACCATATTGCTAAAGGAGAAGCCATGAAAAATAATTAACTTCTGTTGTTTAGTTCTTGTTATAAAATTTATGCATACCCATTGGAGAAAATGTAAGAAAATACAGACAAAAAGAAAAAATTTAAATCACCAGAAATCCTTCTATCAGAAAACAATCAAAGTTAACATTTTATAACATTTATAACATTTTATAACTTTCCAGTTACATAGGTATTTTTCATATTCCTATTGTTTTCTTCCAGCAGTATGTTACAGACATTGTTCCTTGTCAATAAATACAGATATAAAATGTCAATTTTAATAGATGCCTATATTTTAACTAATCTATAGTTTATCTAAGCTATCCACCATTTGTAGACACCATGATTGTTTTTATCTATCTATCTACCTATCTAGCTATCTATCTAGCTAGCTAGCTAGCTATCTAGCTATCTAGCTAGCTAGCTATCTTTTCAATCCACATACTTTTCTGTGTGCTTGTCTGATTATTTCCTTGGGTTGAATTCCCAGAAGCAGAATTGCTGGATCAACGGTTCTGCACAAGTTTAACTTTTGGTAGGTATTGCCAAATTGCCTGCCAGAATTTCAAACCCCTTATATTCCCTTCGACAGGGTACGAGAGTGTCTTTCCTCCATATGCTCCCTAACACTGAGTAATATCAACCCAATTAATCTTTGCCAAGCTGAAAGGCTAGAACTACCACAGCATTAACATTTGTTGTTCTTATTTGTATATTTAAGATTATTATTGAGTTTGCACATCTTGTTAACACGTTAATTAATTAGCCCTTTGCACAGAACATTATGAATGTTCAAACTATGTGCTTCCATTCATTGTGTTTGCATTTTCATTGTATTTTAAAGAGATTATATAACCTGGAAGTTAGCGGGCCTGGCATTTAGTCCCTAAAGGGATTAGTTACTACTACTCCCTAGATGGATCTGTAAAATGGGAGCAATTATAACCCAGCGCAGCCATAAGGACTGCTTCCTTCTGTTATGTACAATAATTGGAAAGAGGAGGTTTTGTGTTTGTTCTGGTTTTGTGTTTTTTTGGTTTGCTTTTTACATTTCTGTTCACTCCTGTGGTAGGCAGCCTATAAAAGGCCCCTCAAGGATCCCAAACTTCCTAGTATTCACATCTTTGTATAATCTCCCCTCGAGTGTCAGCTGGACTTAGTGACTTACTTCCAACTAATAGAATACAGCAGAAGTGATGGGATCCACTTCTAAGACTAGATTACCAAAGACTCTGGCTTCTATCTTGCTCCACATCTCTAACCCTCCGTCACTGTCTCTCTCTCTCTCTCTCTTTCTCCCTCTCTCTCTCTATCTCTCTCTCTCTCTCTCTCTCTCTCTCTCTCTCTCTCTCTCGGAGCCTTAGCACTGGGGGAAGCAGGCTGCCATGTCATGAGTAGCTCTACGGAGAGGTCAATGGAGCAAGAAACTGATGTCTCTGGCCAACAACCAGCAAGGACCTGGGGCCTGCTGCCTGCCACTTGAGTGAGCTTGGAAGCATACCCTGCGCAGGTCCAGCCTAGAAATGACAGCACCCCCAGCTGTGACACTTGATTGCAGACTGTGAGAGACTCCAGGTCAGAGGCACCCAAGCAAGTTGTACCCAAGTTCATGACCCTCAGAAACTGTGAGAAAATAAGTGTTTGTTGTTTCAAGCTGCTAGGTTGTGGAATAATTTGTTACACAGCAGTAATACCTAATACAGTTCCTGAGTTATCCTCTTGGAGTTGGTGATGTGCTCTGCCTCCTGCTCCTGGCTCAGCCATCCACCACCCCTGTGTCATCACTGGTCACCATGGGGAACTTGGAATTCTTTGTCTCAGTGTACTTGGTCTATCTTAGCAGACAGGTCAAGGAAAGCTACACTCCTGTATTAACCACATCTTTTATTTTCTGTATTCTAATGCTTTGTTATCTGGGGCCTTGCTGACCCCGGAGGGACTGCTCATCTCGGGGTTAGTGGATTTCTAGAGGTAGTAGACAGCTGTCAGGGGAGTGTGTCCTTTTCAAATGCAAACCAACCCCCCCAGAGCCACACCCCCAACTACCTCCTTTATTGGGCTCTTATACTCTGGGTACTAACCTCCTGTCTTAATACCCCAGGGCCAGGTACCAGACAATTAGGATGGCCTCTGTACTCCAGAGCCCACTGAAATTATTCAAACCAGCCAATCCTAAGCCTGCCTGCCCTGCCTTGCCCATTTCTTCCCAAAGAAACCACGTTAAAGGCTCTTGTACAGAGTCTCCCTCTTCCTCTGCCTCCCGACTGACACTGGTGCTTCCCCATGTGTTCCCCACCGCAGGGTGTGCCCCCTCCTCTTGGAGTTTGAATCTTGAACATAACTAATTATCTTTTCAATGGCAATTGTCTTATAATCTGTTGGCCTTACCACACCTGAGTAATAACAAAACCTCTATTAAAACAACTCCCTTTTTTCTTGCTTGCCTTCCTGTACTACCTCCCCTCAATATTTTTAAATGAAAGGCTATGACTGCACATAACCAAAAGAAAATTTTATTCCTCAGAGACCCATATTAGCTAAACGCACAGTAAGAAAGAGAAACAGTTTTGTAAGTGCACTTGATCTGTGCAGATTCCCTTGACTATTAATATGCAAATCAGCATCAGTTCTCCTTTGTTTATTACAACTTTCTGATTCTATGTTTGACTCACCAGTATTTAAGAAATGGGGCTCATTAGAGAACAGGCTACCCCATATAACTCAGGTTACCCTGAGCTATACAAAGACTGATCTAAAGCTCTGGAAGTACTACTTTTAAAAGTTAGATTATTCGTTGTTTACACCCTTCTTACCTCTTGCCCCTGCAAGTAGAGAGGAGGGAAAGAAAGAGGTTTGGTTTCCAGTTATTTTAGTCAAAGGGCTAGGTCAGATGATCTTTCAAGGTCCCACATAGCCCTTAAAATTGCTTGGCTTGTTTGTGGATTGGTTCTGAGAATGGTAGAATGAAGATCATGGACACTGTTGTTTACTCATTACGTTGCTTGTATTTTTGTTTCCTTTGTTTTTGAAGAAAATAGCATTCCAGCTTGCCTGACCCATAATCCTGTCTCAAGTCCTTATTTTCGAGTGACTTCGTGTAGACTTGTCTTCTGAATTCCCCATACACTTGTTTTCCCGAGCAGGATGTCGTCTTTTGTCTCTGAAGGGGATGTACTTTGCAATTACTCTAGAAGAGAAAAAGTGAAAGGCTGTGCTTTCCTAAGGCCCGATCAAATTTTGTCAAAATTTTGGTTCAATGAGTCTATTTGTCAGCATCACATTGTATCTAAAGATGCTTTTATCCACTCATTTGTCTTAGGTTGAACCTAAATAGTATGTAATTTACTGTATCACCAAAACATGGAAAAGAAAAGAGAAATATTTCTTACTCTTTGTTCTGCATCTTAGCTGTGAAGTGCAAGGAATCTTGTGCTTCAGGGCTGTCATTCATTTCTGATTCTAGAACTGCTTTAGTAAAAATTAAGATATTCTGATGGGTTATATTCAGATTCTATTTTTTTTTTTTTTTTGAGACTCTTTTCTTTGTTTAATGAACTGTCTCTTAAATAATGCTCTTACTCTGTTGAGGAGAGAACTATTGGATTGTCATGTGTGCGTTGACTAGCAAACACACATAAATGGAATAGTAGCTGGGCTCCTGTAACCAAGAGAAGTTTGCAAAACATTTAATTGTCAAGGGAGTCACAGTATTTCAGAGATTGACCTTGAAGTTTTGAAAAAGTGAATTGATCCACTGGAACAAGTACAAAGGCAGCTTTGGTGCTAAATGTAAATTGTTAAAAATGGTACGGAATAACATCTGCCTTGTAGTATGCCTTAATCAGCACTGTGAAAAATGAAAGTTTAACGATCTACTATAGTGGCTTCTAAGTGAAGGATAAACAAAGGATGAAAGAGTTTCTTGCATGGTTTGTAACTGATGCCATGAAAAATGTCAAGAACCATCTGCCTCAAACTTATCCAAACTGTCATCAAGTATTCTAATCCAGTCAAACGAGATACAACTAGAAGAACCTATGTAACTTGCTGAAGGCTTATCAAAAGAGTTGTAAATAAAGAAGGAAAAAACCCATCAACTGTGTAGCTGCAGATTGTAGCCAGCTTGCCTGTGGCTTTGAAATTCAATCCCATTTCTCTAGTCTGACAAACTGTACTAAATAGCAAAATGGATTTTTATTGCTCTCAGCCATTTTCACTTTAGTTGCTATCAGGAGATGAATACACAGTTTCCTAATAGAATCAGAATCATGATTTATTTTTTAAAATGCACATACTGATTTGGACCTTACCACTCAGCGCATGAGTATGTACAGAGTACGCGCAGAGGAGCTAAACAGTGCATTTTTGTAGGTAAGAGATCCCTTACCCACGTATGGCTAGATTTCCATGACCTAAGATTCCCCACATTTTTTTTTTCTTAAATTGGAGCTTCTCTCATGTTAGCTATTTATTCTTCACATTTTCATAATCTACTCATTAAGAGTACAGAGTTCAGAATCATTCTGATGGGGTTTAAATTCCAGCTCAACTACTTACTGGCTGAGAGATCTTAGGCAAGTTTCTTAACTTCCCTGGACTTACTGTCATCATCTGGAAGTCTGAGATATTTGTTATTACCTAGATCATAGATGGACATGAGTTTATGCTTATAAAATTCCTGAAACATTAAAGCTAATTATGACAGGTAATGCTCACTGAATATTCATATCCCTGTGTTCCTCTTGGTTTCCTAGTCCTTTGCACTTGGGCTGGGACCATGTCACTAGCTCTGGCCAATGGACTGTTAATAGAAGGGCTGCATGTCATTTCTGAGCCAAGATATTTAACTGCCTGTCTGCCTCCTCCATCTTTCTCATTCTCTGCTAAGGTGACCTTGGAGTCGATGTGTTCCAGACAGAATAGTTACAAGATAAAGAAGGGCCACTGGTCCCACGTTGGGCTTCCCATGAGAAAGAAATACAACTTTGTTGGGTTTAGCTGCTGGCAGTCATTCTTAATTTGTTACTGCACATAGCAGAGCTAGGCCTAATACATAAATCAGTAAGTGTTGGTCTTTGTAATTGTATATATTTACTTTGCTACCAATAGATACACAATAAATATGTACTTAAATGGCATGGGGTCTTCTGACTATTCCATTCTCTTCTTCAGTATTTCTAACTGAACAGGAAAAAAAGTGCGGGGGGCGGGGAAGAAAGAGGATGATACAAATAACTGTAGAACAAGGCAAAATGTTAAAGCTGCAAGGATAGTTTCACAAAAGGACCTCAGAAATTAGAAGAGATGACTTATAGCTGAGAAGTTCTGGAAGAAACTTTATGGATGTAGAGTCCCTTTAGCTAGCCTTAGAGGATGGGCAATATTGAGATAAGCAGGTCTAGGAGTGTGCGAGGCATACCGTGTTTCACCTGCCCAAGATGGAGAACAAGGCATAAGTCTTTAGCAAAAAAAGAAGAAATAGGAATGACCAACATATAAATGAAAAGATATTCACAGACTTCCCTGGTGGCACAGTGGTTAAGAATCCACCTGCCAATGCAGGGGACATGGGTTTGAGCCCTGGTCCAGGAAGATCCCACATGCCACGCAGCAACTAAGCCCATGGGCCACAACTACTGAGCCTGCGCTCTAGAGCCTGCGAGCCACAACTACTGAGCCTGTATGCCGCAACTACTGAATCCCACGCCTGGAACCTGTTCTCCGCATCAAGAGAAGCCACCGCGATGAGAAGGCCTCGCACCGGAACGAAGAGTAGCCCCCACTCGCTGCAACTAGAGAAAGCCCACGCGCAGCAGTGAAGACCCAACATGCCCAAAAATAAATAACTTTATAAAAAAAAGAAAAGATATTCACTCCCACAAGTAAGCAAAATAATCAAATCAAAATGGATCAGCATTGAAACAAAAAGCAGATGTTATTTTTTTACCCATCAGTTTGGCCACAATATGAAGACTGATGATATCAAATGTAGGTGAGAGAGTGGGGAAATGGCGCTTTCGCTGACCTCCAGTGGAAAGGTAACTGGCTATATCTGTGAGGTTTTTGGCAATAAACATCAAAAGCCTTAAAAATGTGCTTATTTTTCACCCGGTGATTTCACAAAGATGATTGTATGAATATATTCATCAGAGTAAAAAGGTTAAATAATTAAAACAAACAAAACAACCCACAGCAGGAAACAATCTAAATGTCCATCAGTAAGGGATGGATAAAAAAATCATGGCATATATGAGAACATTATATTAATTTTAAATGATACATATATAAACCTATTGACATAGAAAGATCTGTACTATATAGTTAAATAGAGGGATGTTTTAGATCATTATGGACTATATATCCTATTTGTGTCTTTATTTGTGAAGATATATACTAACATATTTTTAGAGTTTAAAATTATAATTTGTAGATTATAAAATGTCTAATTATATTTTCATACGTATATATTTTGTATATATTTATTTGGACTTTAATTAGATTTAGATTCATATATACATACACATCCTTTCCAAATTTTTATATATCAAAATTTTAACAGTTTATACTTGGGTGGTTTTAGGTGGCAGGATTATAAATGAAATTCATTTTGACCCTTATTTTCTGAATTACTTCTCACGTTTAGGTGTTACTTTAATAGTAAAAAGAAAGCTATTTCCAAAAAAAGAGGGAGAAAATGTTTGGGAATGGCCTTCACGTTTGGATGTGGATAAGGGACTCTTCTAATGGCCTAATTCCTTATGTGATGGATACACTTTCTTACAGCCTGATTGTGTCTACTCTGTGTGTAAGGAGATGTGCTATGTGTGAAACAGGCCATTTCCTACTTATGTACATCATTTTGCATTGAAAAATACTGCTTATCAGCAAGTTTTTATCTTTTTAGTATTATTTGCCGTTTCTCTAAAAGCAAGTCTACCTTTAATTTTATAATAAGACTGAAGTGATTTGACAGTCCACACAAGAAAAGAGAAAAAGATGGATTGATCCTTTAAGAGCTAGAGGACCGGAAATCTCTTGCCTTGTACAGCCAGGGCAGTGAATTCTTAGTTTTGTTATATATAAAATAAGAGCTACCACGCATCAGTGCTTTCTATTTGACAAGTCTATGCTTCTGTGCAGTATCTTTATTTCATCTTCCCCACAATCCTCTGAGGTCAGATCAGTTATTATTTTAATTTTATAGATGAGGAAACTGAGTTTGTTACTTATTGATTAAGTAATTTAGGATTCCACAGCTAAAAAGGGGAATTCATTGTGTTGTCTGATAATTGAGAGATGATCGGATTCCAAATGGTAGAATCTTGATGAATGAAAAGGGACCAGGTTTGGGATTAGATGATCTGGATCATATTGCTGCTACTTCTTGGCAATTTTTTCCCCTTGGGTCGGAGTAAATATGGCAGACTGAATGCACATGTATTTACACTCTAATTCACATGAGGGTACAGGAATAAAAATTATCTACCTGTATGTAGACCTACATCTATGCCAATAAAGACAGAAAGGAGAGGCCACAAATGAGAGGTGTCAAGGCATTTCGGAAAGATTGAAAGCAGAACGTAGAGCAGTAGTTACCTTAGCAGAGTAGAGAGGACTGTAACCGAAGCACTTGTGGTGTAAGGAGATAATGCCAGGATATTTGCTCTGGAGAGTCATGTAAAATTTCAAAGATGAAGGCATTCTGAACAACACTTATTTATTTACCTACCTAGTTATTTTTCTTAAAATATTTTATTTTTTAAAATTCTATTGGAGTATAGTTGATTTACAATATTGTGCTAGTTTCAAGTGTACAGCAAAGTGATTCAGTTATACATATACATACAGTCATTCTTTTTCAGATTCTTATATAGGTTATCATAGAATAATGAGTAGAGTACACACACTACAGAAGATGGATAACCAACAATGACCTACTATATAGCACAGGGAACTAACTCTACTCTTAAAATATTTTAATCCATTTTGTAGAATTCTTACTTTCCAATGAATTACTTTATTATGATTGTTTCGTTTTTCTTGCTTTTTCTTCTTTTTCAAATTAGAAAGTTTTGAGAATTTAAAATTATGCAAGTATCATATTCATGTTGCAAGAATTTCAAACAACACAGAAATGTAGAGAGTAATAAAAAGTCTTTCACACCTCCATATGATTCTCTAGCGGTGCTACCCAATATGGTATCCACTAGCTACATGTTGATATTTAAATTTAAATTAATTAAAATAAACTAAAAAATCCAGTTCCTCAGTTTGAGTAGCCACATTTCAAGTGTTCAGTAGTCACAGGTGGCCAGTGGCTACTGTATTGAACAGTGCAGAAATAGGTCATTTCTGTTATCATAGGAAGTCTATTGGGCACTATTGCTCTAGAGGTATTCACTGTTAACAGTTTATCGTATAACTTTTCAACATTTTTTCAGTTGCACATAGAAATAATAATGTGTCATAGACACGTACTCATGGTTTTACACAAATAGTCCAGCTGCTTTTAAGGAAAAGCCACATTGCCTTTTTCCATCCCTTCCTATCCCCAGCTCAGCTTCCCAGAAGCACCTACTTATCATGTTTTAAATCAAATTATAGTTTATGCATTGTAACAAACTAATGCAGAAGCACAAGAAAAGCACCCCTGACCATCTCTAGTGCTATATTATAGAGACAAAATCTATTTAATGTTTCTAGTTTTTGCTCTTTTGGTGACTGCTTCCACAACTCCATTTCTTGATTTATTACTCAGTCAATATCTATTAACTCCTCAATATGGAAGATGAGGATTAGCTCACCCACATCGACCTCTCCCCTTTATATCCTCCTCCTAGTGTTTGAAATTTATATTATTACACTCTATTAATTGCCTCTCTAACTCTAAATAACATTGTTTAACCTCCATTTCTTATTTCATCAACTCTCCCTGGACTTGCAAAATCAACGCCTCAACCCTCCCCTTTATCTCTTCCTCCCATTTCCAAGTCCCACCCTCTGCTGCCACTCTTCTACCCACACGTTGTATATTCTGTCTGCCCACCAAAGCTGTGTTCTCTATGCTGACTTCACAGTTTAGCCTAAAAGTCTGAAGCTGGTTAGTGACATTCATTTGAAACAAAGTATGTGGCTTGAACTAAAAACACTCCAAAGTTCTCTAAATTTGGGTCTTCTACTATCTACTTAGCTAGATTTGTTGTTAGGTCATCTGATAGAAACTCAGGTTCACACCTGTTTGTGTGTGTGCATGTGTGTGTGCGCGTGCACGCTCATGTTTGCATAGGCGAGTGCTCTTCTTTCTCTAATCATGGCAGGTAGGAGGTGCATGTTTAGGGGCTTCAGAGGTCCCTCACAGACAAGCTACAGCAATGTGATTCTGATCCCTTTGATTGTATACAGGCTTAACATCCTAGATCTTTGTTCATACACTGTCTCTCTGGCATGGCCTGGGGGCTGTGGATACTGCTGAGCTTTCTGATCTTCCAGAGTGTAAAAGATTTCCTTGACTGAGGTAGAAGCCCATGGTCTAAAAGGCACGGAGAGCAAAATTTCAATCCCAGAGATCTATGCAAATGCATGGAGACATCTATATTACATAGGCCATGAAAGTTGACACAAGTTATTCATAATTTCAATGACAATATTGGATTGCCTTTAATATGCACTAGTTGAAAGGGGGAACTAACCAAAAGCTAATATTGGAGATTGCTTTCAGGCTGCTGGGAGGTCCCCAAGAATCTCATTGGCAGTCTCTTTTGAAGATCAGTTCCCTATGTCCATTAAACCAAGATTAAATTAGGTTGTGGGAGCTGCTTTTAGCATTTGCACTATTACATTATGCATGATTCCTGACTGCACATCGCATGAACAAACTACACAGAGCTCCATTAGTGATTTTTTAGGGCTGTGCTTAACTTGGAAATGGATTGATTTTGTGTAGGTTAATGTATAGCAGTGGTGCTGCCGTGTCCTTAAAAATATCCTCTTATATTTGATATCAATCGAGAAGCACTCTTTGGGGATTATGGCTCATTTTAAAAGGATAAATTATGTAGATTTCATGATTAGAGAGCAAGTAAACCCTATAACAGTACGTTGTAATATCAGGAAAAATAGCACGCCCCTCCTCCACGCCTTGGATATGTCAGGCTACCTCATTCAATGTTTCCCACCATTTCCCAACGTGGGTAAAATGATATTTCCAGGATCATTCAGCAATCAGGACAGAGCCAAAAATTGAACTTATACCTTTTAAATTTTGATTGTGAGAAAACTGGATTTTTAGGGACCTTAGCTCATCTTTCCCACCAGAGGGCTGCATCCATTTTCGTGTTCTTTATAGAGCCAAGCAAGGTGCCTAGGATAGTGAAGATGTTGGTATAAATTTGCTGAATTGAACTACATATAATGCAGCTTCCTTGTTTTATAGAGAAGGTGGCTGGGACATGGTTAAATATTTAGTTAAAAAGTACTTTACTAACATGTACCCTAGGCCAGGCACAAAGATCAACCAGCCATAGCTGCTACCCTCTAGGAGCTGAGAGTTCAGTGGGGGAGCAGGTAATACACAGATGATGCCTCTGGAAGGGAGCGGAATGCAGCAGGTGTGCTGGGCGCACAGAGGAGGGTCTTCCAGCTGCTTCAGGGCAATGATATCTATGGCTAGTCAGGCAGATGACGTGGTGAAAGGCATCCAGGCAGGAGAAGAGGTGTGAGTATGGGCACAAAGAGAAGAAACAGCATGGAGTGGGCAATGAGTTGATAAGCCATGGTGGGAGATGGGGCAAGATCAGGAGAGGCAGGTAAGATGGATCAGGGAGGAACTTGCAAAGTGAAGGAGCTTGCTTTGCCCAGGGATGTCTCATGTTCAATGACAGAAGCAAAACTCAGATTCACTTCTCTTGATTCCCCAAACTGCACCATCCACCGGTATTACTCTACCATGCTTCTTCCCTCATCTCAGTCCTCTTTTTTGCTGCCCCTACTGGGAGAACTTTTGCAGACCTTGCTTTTTATTAGTATTTTTTAATTAGAAAAGTAATGCATTCTAGTTTTTTCTAAGGATTGCAAGATATAATGAGAAAAATAAAATCTCCTCTCTCGTTGACTTTCCCAATCCCAGACTGCTAATGGTTTCTTATGTATCTTTCCAGACATACTCCATGTGTGTAAGAAGTGTAGTATACAGAGGCCATCAGGCAACTCACACTGTTCAGGAACTTGCTTTGATTCATTTGATAGTAAATCTCAAACAACTTTCCATGACTGTATAGCGTCTCAATTTTTAAAAAATTGCTGCATAGTATTTCATGGCTGTAGTTTATTAACCAGTACTCTATTATTTAGCATTTGAGTATTCGAGTTTTCTTCATTTCTATACACACACACACATATATACACACACAGGTATGTAGTGTATATACTATGTATCTACTATATACATATATGTATATTTACATATATAATAAATATGGTAGAAAAAGTATGAAACATGGATTAAAGAAGTTAATGGATTAACTTAAACATGGATTTCAGAAGTTAGGTGAACAATTGTCTTAAGGAACAGGGGAAGCACAAGCTATTTCATGTTTATCTGTAATGTTTTATTTCTTTAAAAAAAGATACATAGCAAACAAGGTAGATACATTGATAGCTATTACATTATCTGCTGTGATTTTCTGTATCCTTCAATTCTACACTTTTATTTTAAAAAAACACATGCAAAGCAAGTTGACAGTTTCATCCTATAATATGTATCATTTTATATCCTGTAGGGATACAGTTGAAGAAACTGTCCATGAGATCACAAGAGAAGTCCCTCTGATATTCTTCTCAAAATCAACCCCAGGATTAAAGGAGAGCTTGTAAGTTTCTAGTTTATTTTAAATCAGACCAATGGGAAGCAAGAGACAGAGGGAAGGCAAACAGATAACTTCCCCCTCTTTTCACCATTTTCTGTGGTTCTTCCCTGGGCCCTTCTGGAAAAGTCCAGTGTGCCAAACAGATTTACTCACTGAGGGACCTGCTGTGTTACACTGTGGCCTGTTGAGGGAACAGTGCTCCTGATGGGTGGCCAGTCCAGGAACCCATCTCCTCAGATGCTTTGCATCCTTTCCTTTTGCCTCACCTTCACCACTGTAAGTTTGCAACTCCCAAGCAAAACATCAGCACTTAAATTCTTGCCTTGCCTCTGCTTTCCAGAGTACTCAGCACATTCCCATGACCCACATATTGGTTATGCTGTAGAGTTCATGTGGAGCCTTGGAAATGTTGGTCTGAAGTGCTTCTAGAACCAGGCAATGCGGTTTAGTCAAATACAGATGAAATTGTGCAGCCAGGTGTCCTAGATTCAAGCCTTGGCTCTAGTTCTTATTAACTGTGTGATCTTTAATCTCTTTCATCAGCCTAATGGAAATGATATTACCTGCCTTCCTTATCTTGAAATGCCATCATCAGGATCAGATGAGATAAAGCTGGAGAAAGCAAAGCGTAAGCCATAATGTATCAATAGCATACAAATGATAGTTATTGCTGTACAACATGGATTTAGTCTAACAGTCTCTGTTGCCATTTTCAGTCAGTACAAGATCAGTGTTAAAAATTTATAAAATTGTGAAAACTTCAGGTAGGTTATGTGTGGTTTTTTGGCTTCTATAGAAATAATACCCTACTAGAACAGGGGTCATTAAACTATGGTCAAATTCTGAGGGCTATTATCATTTCTATCTTTTACCTCATTCTTTTTCACTTCCATTTTAGTATATATACTTTGGAAACAAAATGCATTAGTACGGTTGAACATGTACATAATGTATAAATAAATATGTATATACACAAGCATATTCAGGGTGAATAGCTGAAAGTATTTATAAAAACAAGTCTCTGAGATCTAGCCATGTTACTGCATATAGTTATTTTGCCTGAACTCCTATTCGGTGCTACATTATTTGAATATACCACAGCATATGTATCGATTCCCCTTTATTAAATTTGGGCTGCTCCCAGTTTTTACAGCTACAAACAATGAGGGAGTAAACATGTTACGATTTGTTTTCTTCCAGACCCATGACTACTTGGCAAAACCCATGATGGGAACTTATTCTGACCTGTCCAGCATTGTGTACTGCATAGAGCTAGTACTCAAAACCCAGACCCAGACACAACTGGGCCATTGCTAAATTATCCTTGGCTGACTGCAAATGTGCTTTATCTGTCTTGATGACAAATGGAATACACTGAAAATTTTCATGAGTTTCAGAAGACAAAGGGGATAGAAATGTCTCAAAGATTCTACTAACCTAGGAATCTATAGGAAGAAAAAAAAGCTAATTTGAGGTGCCTCAGCCTCCCCTACTTCTTACTGTCCCCACTTGTTCTTGACATCGGCCAGGACTCTCTCCCTGGTGCTTTGGAAGGTGACCCCACCTCACCCTCCCACCCCCACTCATGCTGGCTGGCTTCTACACCCTCTAATTAGACTGCAGCTTTCCCTGCCTTCTGTATCTTTGATTTTATGCAGGATTCTGGAAGCTCTGTGAACCTGTACTCTGATTTGAATTATTAAAGCAGGTCAGTATTTGTGCATTTAGGAGCAAGATTCTCTTTTCAACCATCCCCTATGATATGAAAAAAGAAAATTTTCAACCATCAGTTACCCACATGAATAGTCTTTTTATCCCCCCTATTTATTTTTTATTTTTTGGGAGTTTCTCCATTCCTTAGCTTTTCTCTTTTTCCTGCATCTCCTTCTATCTTAATATAATTTACTGGGCTGTGAGCCAAGGAGCATTCTATGGCATGTGGGAACTGATTCACATCAGGTGTGTGCATGTTGCTTTTTTTCCCTTTTTTCTCCTTTTGTTTGAGTTTTAGGTTGATTTGACCCATATCATTTTCAACCTTTACCAAAAGTGAAACACTGGTTTGACCTATAGACCCGGTGTTTTAGTTACCATAAAACTGTAAGTTTTCTGAGGGCTTCTTTTAGTCACCATTGGAACTCCACACCTAGAATACAGTCGATGTCCAATAATATTCATAGACTGGATGAATGAATAAGCAAACAAGCACTGAGGTAAGAGGTAGCTATAACCCAGCAACTGGCCCATTCAGACTTAGTATATAGGAGAAGAATCCTAAGTGAGAGATTCCTCAACCATAAAACTTGGACACTAAAGTATAAAGAGACTGGGGGACCATCCTTTACTATTCAGATATTTTTAATGTTGTTTAGTTGCTAAAGAGATGGGACTGTTATTGCACACAGTGTTTACAGAATTAAATTGAGAATAAGAAAAGTCATCATGAGATTTTGATTCAGAACAGTAGAGTTGGAGTCTCGTATTCCCCCATTATACTGAGTCTTTAGACACGACACTACTCTTTTGAGATTCAGTTTGTTTATCTATAAGACAAACAAAAACGTGGCATTTCCCTTACAGGTTGGTTACAATGATTAAATGAAAGAATTACTGTAACACTGAGTAATGATAAGTGTTCAATAAATTTGAGTTTCTTTCTCCATTTTTCCTTCTTTTCCCTTGCGAAGATGATTCAGTTATAGGAATGCTGAAAGGACCTCTTTAAAGGATGGGTTCATGGCACAGAATTAAATGACCCTTACATGGCTAAGTTATGATATATTGGGGGCAGGGTATTTGGAATTAAGGAATGGCAATTTGAAGATGGATCTTATTAATAAGAACTGTGCTTCTCTTCACGTTGTTAGCTTCATAGATCTATAATATTATATATAGGTATATATACACCTACACATGCACATATACATACACACATATATTTTTAAGAGCTTTCACAACTCTTGTAGGTTGAACTGTATCTCCCCAAAAAAGATATGTTCAAATCCTAACCCCAGGTACTTGTGAATGTGACTTTATTTAGAAACAAGATCTTTGCAGATGTAATCAAGTTAAGATGAGATTGTACAGGATTAGGGTAGACCATAAATCCAATGACAGGTTTCCTTATAAGGAGAAAAGGATTTGGAGACACAGAGACACACAAGGAGAAGACAGGCAGGTAAAGGTGGAGGATTGGAGTTATGCTGCCACAGCCAAGAAACACCTAGAGTCACCAGAAGCTGGAAGAAGAACGGAAGGATTCTAGCCTTTGGAGGGAGCATGGCCCTGCTGGCACCTTGATTTCAGACTTCTAGCCTACAGAACTGTCTGAGAATAAATTTCTGTTGTTTTAAGCCAGTTCTTTATGGCAGCCCCAGGGAACTAACACAATAAACTACTTGAAGTTTTCACAATTTTACAAATTTTTAACACTGCTCTTGTACTGACTAAAAAGACAACAGAATTCATTGGACCAAATTCATATTTGATAGTGATAATTATCAATTTGTATGGTACTTTATGGCTTACACTTTGCTTTCTCAAATCTTATCTCATCTGATCCTGATGATGGCATTTCAAGATAAGGAAGGCAGGTAATATCATTTCCATTAGGCTGATGAAAGAGATTAAAGATCACACAGTTAATAAGAACTAGAGCCAAGGCTTGAATCTAGGACACCTGGCTGCACAATTTCATCTGTATTTGACTAAACCGCATTGCCTGGTTCTAGAAGCACTTCAGACCAACATTTCCAAGGCTCCACATGAACTCTACAGCATAACCAATATGTGGGTCATGGGAATGTGCTGAGTACTCTGGAAAGCAGAGGCAAGGCAAGAATTTAAGTGCTGATGTTTTGCTTGGGAGTTGCAAACTTACAGTGGTGAAGGTGAGGCAAAAGGAAAGGATGCAAAGCATCTGAGGAGATGGGTTCCTGGACTGGCCACCCATCAGGAGCACTGTTCCCTCAACAGGCCACAGTGTAACACAGCAGGTCCCTCAGTGAGTAAATCTGTTTGGCACACTGGACTTTTCCAGAAGGGCCCAGGGAAGAACCACAGAAAATGGTGAAAAGAGGGGGAAGTTATCTGTTTGCCTTCCCTCTGTCTCTTGCTTCCCATTGGTTAATATTCATCCCATGATGACACGACTACCCTTTCATCCACTTCCAGGTGACCTCATTTGGCCCTCCGTGGCAGTAAATATATATCCCAGGGGGATGAAAGAAGGTTGCACTGTTCATGTATGCCCAACTTAATAAGTTTTTATTAGTGAATTTTTCTCCTTTCTGGCCTCTAAAATGGTCTTGCAGAAATGGTAAAAAAATAAAATAAAATAAAATAAAATCCAACCACAGTTCTCTCAGAGTCTCCTGCTTCCAAGGGAAAAGGCAAAAGGACAGGATGCTGTGAGGCCTCTGCTGAAGCTGTTCACATATTAAATGCTTGTGTGCTCTCTGCTAAGTGTCTTACATGCATTTTCCCTTTCAGTCATGATTATTATGAAATTAACACCTGCATTTTTTAGATGAGCTACGGAGGCTTCTAAAAGATGAATAAGTTGAGAAAAATCAATCAAAGGAATACGTTGTCAAGCTCAAAATCTGTGCCCAGATTATCTGCTGCCAAAACCAGAGTTCATAAGCATTGTGTCACACTATTTGAACTTTATCAGAATTTCATCCAGTCTAAGGCACCACTGATTGAAGTCAAACCATTCTTTTACGTGTGATTAAGACATTAAAGAAAACCAGTGACGATTAAATTGATGTGCTTTATCACTCAGAACTTTCACTTTATACCTATTGAAAGTTTTCTTTTAAACTCATTTAGACACACCATTATTATACGTAGAAAAGAAAATATAGTTGAAATATATTTGTTAGCCAATTTTTAAAATACCTTCACTTTTAATGTCTTGAAGATGTTTTGAGTTAACATTTCATCTGGGTTGTCAATGCCTGCACATTCTATACCACTAAGAGTCTTGGGTGATGAATACTTTGCTTAAAAGAGAATCTATTATTGTCTCCACGATTTTCTTGCAAGCCATTGACACCCATTATGCACATGTTGATGCCCATGAACAGACAATGACAACTACATTGTGACTGACTGACCCCTGGCCAACAGTGATTATGATACGCATCCAATTTTAGAGATGTAGTAAAAAGGTGAGAAATACACATTTTAGAATCTATGAAGTATGGAAATTTTATCTCTGGTCATAATCTAGATGTTCTTTTTCCATTTAGAATAAAATGTTTTTCTCCCATGACCTAGGGGATTTCTGCTGTCTGTATGGCTTATTGGGGGAAAAAAATGTAGAAAATCTTTCTGTTGCTGGGTTTCAGTAATCCCAGCAACAACATTAATGAATTGGATTATTTTATAGGTAACCCAGCCCCCTCCATTCTTTGCAGGCTTTGAGATTTAACTGTGTTTGAGAAAGTTTTCCGCTAAAACTCCTGGGCTTTTAACTTATGTGGAGTCTTAAGTCGAATTCATTGTCTTATCTAATCTGATATCCAAGGATAGCTTTGTCAAAGCAAAGTCAAGTATTGGCAATCCCTCAGAAACCTCAGAAGAATGAATAAAAGAAAAATGATTTAAAGCTGAAAGATTTACGTAGAAGTTTGAAATCTTTTTAAAAACTGAACAACATACCCCTTCCTGCATCTGCTAATGCTGGCTTTGGAATATGAATAGAACAGCAGACTCTGAGAGCAGAGATGGATCTTGGGATATCATCTTGTCTATTGCAAGAGAAGTATCTAGCATCCTGGCCAGATAATACACTGGTGGTGATCCCAGAAGATTTCTTCGAAGAACAGGTTCCCTAACCTACAGTAACTGTTCAGTGCTCCACTTCCCCAGAAAAAATGCTACATATTTTTGTTGATATTACTTATTTTTGCCCTTAGAAGATATGGAGAAAGATGACCCTGGCCCTTATATAGCAAAGGGGATGCATAGTATAGGGGTTAAAAGTATGGTTCCAGCCCCAGATTTGAATCCCAGCTCTGCAACTCTGGAATTTATTAGCTGTGTGACCCTGGGCTAATTTTGTAATCTCTCTGTGCCTTGTTTTCTCATCTATAAAGAGGATAAAATAATTGTGTCTATTTAATGGTATAGTTATGAGTACTAAATGTGAATATTTGTTAAACCCTAACACATAGTAAGTGCCTGGAACCTGGTAGGTGTTTTGTAAATGCCTTTTAAATAAAACAAAAGTAACAACTGTTCTCATTAATTCAAGTTCTTATAAATAGTATAAACTGAGTTGGAGTCCTTTATTATGTCATATGTCCATTGCTTCCTTCAGTTTCAAAGGAAAAGCAATGAACCAGTATAATCACCTGGATTGTTTTTCCATCAGCATATTTATCTCTGAAGATATACTTACATGTTTTTCTTAAGTTCTGATAAATGGAGATGAGAATTTTCTGGGTTGATGTGCAGGCTGCTCTGTCTATAAATGCAGTGTGCATATTTAGCTTTCTTTTTGATTGACTTCATGTTTGTGCTTCTTGCTGCATCAGGAAAGATGGAACTTATAAGGACTTCTGGCCTAGGCAACTTGGATACGGCAATTTAAAGAAAGTTTGCCTGGCACCAGAGTTAGAGCTCTTAACTGCAAGTTTCAAGGCTCTTCACTCCAGGGCTCTGCTGTAAGTGTGACTCGGCGCCACTGCAAAGGGTTGCTTCTCTCTATTCTGTTACCTTCTGGAAAAGTTGTTTTTGGATTTTAATGTCTAACGGAAGGAATCTGAATGTCAGTATACTTTTCTTTCAGTCAGGCTACTTCTTAGGCCACCAGGCAGCCCCACACCAATCCACAGCCACCCTCATGTAACAGCATAGTGCTGCCTTTGTGGTTAGGGTATGAACAGAGGCCATGGCTACATTGATTGGAGCATAAAAGGCAAAATTTGCTCTGGCAGCAAGTAGATTGACATGTACGATGCAGACATCCTAGGCCTACTTTTTCCATTCATGGAAGCAAAATTTAGCAAGTTCTGATAACCACATCTTTTTGTTCTAGAAGTTTCCTATTTCGAACTCAGAAATTTTTAACCCAGATTTGTTAGTAGAATATGATTTCCATCAGAGCAGGGGCACAACACTGAGTCAGTCTTGGATGGCTCTGTATGCCTAGTGTCTTTCAAGTTGTCCAAGCCCATGAGGGGCCCTCATTCACTATTAAATGAGAAGATTTGTTGTTTCCTTTGAAATGACTTACGTTTTAAATTAAAATATTGGAGTGATCACTATAATTTTACTGAATTCTTTTAAGGAAAGTTCCAGTTATGCTAGACGAGTAAGTCTAAAAGTCTGCTGTATAACATAGTGCCTTCAGCCAGTATGGTATCATGCACCTCAGAATTTATTAAGAGGATAGATCTCCTGTTAAGTGTTCTTACCACAAAACAATAGCAGTGACAACAAAAGAAACCAACGGGACGCAAGGAAACGCTGGGAGGTGTTGGATATGTCTTGTTATATTGATTGTGGTGATGGTATCATGAGGGTTTGCATAAATTCAAACTCATCAGATTGTACACATTAAATGTGTACAGTCCTTTGTATATCAATTATACCTCAATAAAGCTGTTAAAAAAAAGAATGGAAGGGAGGAGAGATGGAGGGAGGAAAAAATGAGAGGAGGAAGGAACAGGGCCCCAGTCTAAGTAGTTGAGTTGAGAGTGACTCTTGCTTGTTTGCTGTGGTTCAGGACCACACTTACTTCCTGAGAAGTCCAACACCTTGTCCTAGTAACCACCAAGAAATTCAAGCCAGTTGGAGAACCTATTGGATTATAAATGAAAACGAGTATGAACTGTTCATGGGTCTTTTTCTGTCTTTTAGAAATTGTGATAGTAATAACTGCCTATTATAGTTTTTTTGATCAAAAAAATAAGAAGTGCAACAAAATGAAAATTTCCTTTCCTCTTCTTGCCCTTGCACTCTTATCTCTGTCCTCAAAAGTAGCCTTGTTAGCAGTTTGGTGTCTGCAGTTCCAGGACACTCTTCTATGATAAAACACAAATATAGGTGTGTGTGTGTGTGTGCGCTTATTATATACATTTACAGAGAAACTGACATGTATATTAGTTATGGATATTAGGACACAAACTCAAAAGATTCTTTGTTATCAATAAATCAACATATTATGACTCTGAATTTCTGTGCTTTCAAGCTGGCAGGAAATTCATCCTCAAATTAAGGTTTCCCCAGCTCCCAAGTGCTGTGCCTAGATCCTAGGATCTTATGAGACATCGTCATGAAGGCTCCTTGGGTCTTCTCTCCATATTGGTTACTGCTGAGATGTCCATAGTCGGTGTTAACATGGTCCTTTCCAGAAATCCTTGGCAAAACCTCTACTGGTGGCAAGGATTCTGAATGGGCAAAGGTAATGGTAGAGAAAACACTATTTATCATACAAAAAGGCATTCTACCTAGATGTGTTTATATTGTTTCAGGAGAGACAGAAATGAGGATATCATGGCACATATCTGTGTACAAAATAATTATAGTTAGCCCACAAAACTATCCTTATGTTAACTGCGAAGTTAAATGGATTTTTTCTATCCTTTCTTCCTGATAGTGAATTAACAGATTTCAGTAAGCATAAGGAAAAAGCTGCGTAGGCCTCCTATCTGGTTCAGGCTGTGTGTGTATGAAGTTCTTTGCTAATGAATCCTTTGTAGTGATGCTCAGAAACAAGCCTCATAATTCACTATAAGCAGAGTAATATGCAACATGAAGTAAATCATTACTTGCATTACTTGAAAGGCACCACCTGCCCTGTAAAACTACCCCTGGTTTCTTCTTATTATGCTTTTCTCCCTCTTTCCTCATTACTTCATGGCTGTATTGATTAGTTTTTATTTCTATTTTCTTTTCCTTCTGTTTGTTCTACTCCTTGTCTTTATTCTCCTAACTGTGGCAGAAGCTCAGCGCACTCCACTGCAAAGGATGAAATCCCTTAATGAAACAATTGGAGATAAGGACCTGGGCTCCTCACACACTGTCAATAACTATCTTTGAAGTTTAAAGGAGAAGCATGAACCTTGTGATCTTGGCGGAGTGAACTCACTTTGCAATTAAAGCTGATAGGTTTGAACAGTATATTTGAGGCACTGAGGGAGGGGGAGGCTTGACCCATTTCACGTTACATACCCAACTTGAGTTCCAACCAATTTCTGAGGCTTTAGCTAAGTCAAGAAACTTTTAGAGTTCCAGGACTCACAAAGTACGTGTGTAGTTCAGGAATATTCATCATGTTATCTTATCTGATAGTGATGTTTCCCCCTTCTGTTCACCAAAATAGAAAAGTCAGTGCATTTGGGTGATGTGCCCTTGGCATTGCAATATAAGGCATCTTGGAGAAGTTCTTCTGGCTAAGTTGACACGCGCTGTTGGGGTGTGAGGAGTCAGTTTTATCTTTCTGCTCCTAAAATTTCTATCAATTGGAAATGCGGCTGCTATCTGAAATCTGAAATCTCAATGTCCATTTAAATAACATGTCAAACTCTAAAATTTATATTAGAACAGCTAATAAAGCTGGATATCAGTTAAATTCTGTGCTTAGGGGTAAAGAGAAGAATGCAAGCAATTGGAATCCTTCATCTTCTAAGCATACTATCTAAATGGCTATTTATTGTTATCCATTCTAATATTTTCCATTATCATCAGAAAGAAGCTTATGGAATTCTGACACATTTGTGGTTATTATGCCCCCAAATGGTATGTATGACTCAGTAAATTCCCAAATTTATTTTGATTTTCCACAGCTCCTTCAATCCTCAAACCTTTCTACCTGTGTCATATGAGACTCATGATCATCAACAAAATCTCCTGTATCCTCTTTGAATATTCTCTTCAGTGTCATGCTCTGAGACCTGGCTACCCTTTGAGGACATTGCTTCCCATAATCTTGGACCAGAGCTTGGAGATAGACCATTTCCTCCTTTTCCTCATTGCTCTTTCTAGATAATTTTCCTCTCCTCTTCCCTAAACACCAGTTCCTTTGAGATGTATGCTATCGGACTGTTTACTACCACTCCTTTTAGATACAGTCATCTATTAACGTCCGAGCCACTCCACATCCCATTCATTGACAATTTAAACAGTTTAATAGTTCTCTCCCATTGTCACATCTTTATCATTCTTGGTGACTCCAGCCTCTACAAGCATGATCCATCCAGCCCGTTGGCATCTTAAGCTCTTGCCTCCCTCCCTTGCAAAAGTCTTTTTTTCTCCACACTGCCTTTTGTAGTTATCCTTTTTCCATGACATCATCCTAGACCTCTAAGCTCACCCCAATTCCAGGACTTTCACATTTATCTGGGACATTTTCTCCAGGTCTCTCATGGGTTGTCCTCTCAGTTTCACAGGTCTCTGTTAAAATGAAACTTCCTGGAGAGGCTTTTTGGACTACCCTATCTAAGATGACCACCCTGCCCCAGCCCTCCCCCCTCCCTTCCCACCTTCTCCCTCTTTTTCTTCATACCTCTTATTACCATCTTGATGGTATAAAAGTGTATCCTCTCTCTCTAGAATGCATGCTCATGATAATAGGATTTTGTCTGCTTGTTCACCCCCAGGTTCCTTGCACCTAAACCCTGCCAACTCATATTAGGCCCTTAATAGGGATTTGAGAATTAAATAATAAATACGTTATATGTGTTTATGTATTAGTTATGTACTAATTTACTATGAACACTTTCAGGCCATTTAGTGAATTATCACAGTATCTCAGTACTCATATGGCAACTCTGATATGTTAAGAGCATTCCTGGGAATAATTTCCATCAGAATTTTTATGTTTCCCCACTTGAAATTTTTCTGATGCATTCAAATTAATCCAATCACGTTCATAGCCTATCCTGAATTGCTGTGTAGATTTCTCATGGGAGCAATTTTGAAACAGGCAGGCCAGCTCTTAATATTTCTACCATAAGTTTGGATAATTGTTTTTATACTGGATGAGAAAAATTGCATAGATGGCAAGGGTGAGAGAACATGGGTCATTCTTGTGAATGAGAAGATTTATTGCTTGCTTAATTCTCAAGGAAATACCTTTAACTCCTTCTTAAACTATGGGTCACAGTTTTTCTGTGTTTATGTAGTAGCTTTATTCATGGGCCTGATATTTGGTCCCTTCTGGGGAGTTCTGAGATCCTGAATCAGAAAAAAGCCCTGCTTTGTGTACAAAGATGATCTATTGACCTGCTGGCTATGAGGCCTCCTGCTGGGCTGTTTCTCCAGAGGTGGGGATTTTTGATTTTTTTCTAAGGCATTTACTAATTCTTCTCTGATTTTTCTTCTGATTAGTGGCCTGAATTTGTAAGACATCTAGCAGTATCCAAAGACACAGACAGATGCTGAAGAGAAGACTTTCCCCTTGTGCAAACCTGACTAAACTTTATATAGACTTTGACCTCATTAGCTCATTTTTCTAAGCAATTTTATAGCACACTACTGTTAAAAAGCAAAATTCAACTGAGAAAATTTAAAGATCTAATTGGCTTTATTCAGTGATTAATGAATCGAGCAGTATCCCATCTAGCAAATAGAACGTAGCTCCGAGGAGCTGTGCAAAATGAAAGGCTTTTATAGGCAGAAGGGGGTGGGAAAAGCAAGTTTCTAGCAAAGAGTGAATTAGCAAGTTTCAAGCAAGGTCACCTTTCTGTGGCAGACAGAAGGGGTCTGTCAGGCAGATTACCTCCGTAGTGCTGACCAGGTAATTCAGATTAACTGGTTAAAGGTCACATTCCTGGGAGAGGCTGAAGCTGCCATCAGGTTAGATATTAAGTCTTGGGTTACTGATCTGGTGCTTAGCACAAGTGACTCCATTTTGGGTCTGCTGTTTCTTTTTTAACAGTAGCAAGGTTAAGAAGCATGGATGAAGGTCTTTCCTAAGATACGTCCTTTGAAAATTTACTTTTGTATTTGGAGACTAATGATTCAGATTCTGAGTACCAACATGTGGAGGGCTTCCCCACGCCACTAAGCAGTTCTCTGACACCGGCTGGGTGTCCTACAACTCAGCTCAACTCGGACACTATCTGCCTGGATGTTGCATCAGATCCCACACATTAAGGGTTCGGTTCTACAAGACTGCCCCCTTCCCCCATTTCAGATGCAGCTCGCAAGTCCAGGTGGTCACCTGAGCTTCTGACTGACTGGCTGTAGACTGGAGGTTCCAACCACTTTTTCTTTGGGTTTGAGTAATTTGCAAGAGTGGCTCACAGAACTCAGAGAAACATTTTACTTACTAGATTACTGGTATAATAAAAGGTTATAACTCAGCAGCAGCCAGATGGAAGAGATGCGTACAGCAAGATGTAGGGAAGGGCAAGGAGCCTCCGTGCCCTTTCCCAGTGTGCCACGCTCCCTAAATCACCACGTGTTCACCAGCCTGGAAGATCTCTGAACCTTGTCCTTCTGGGTTTTTATGGAGGCTTCATTACATAGGCATGACTGATTAAATCATTGCCCATTGGGGATTGAACTCAATCTGCAGCCCCTCTCCCCTCCCTAGAGGTGTGTTGAGGGGAGGGCTTGGGACTGAAGTTTCCTACCCTCTGATCACCTGGTGGGCAACCAGCTTCCTTTCTTAGGTGACCTAGGGGCTTTCCAAAAGTCACCCATTAATGTAACAAAAGACACTTTCTTAGATCTCATCACTTAGGAAATTCCAAGGCTTTTTGGAGTTCTTTGCCAGGAATGGGTCAAAGACCAGATATGTATTTCTTACTATATATTTCAACATCACATGGAGGAAACCACAGAGCCTTTGAGCTTGAGTAAGAAGACCCCTCTATATACTTTGTCACAGTGCATATTCAATAAGTGCTAAATAATTGATTGAATACTAATGAGAAAAAATCAGAGGTTAGAAAAGGATATATTCTTTTTACTGGCAGAGAATACTCTTATGTTTTGGGGGGATCTTCGTTGGTAGAAGTTTTAAAGATCACACTGGGAACCTGTCCGCCTTAAACATTAATCACAGACCTGGTGAGGAAGATAACATTAATAGCACAAACTCTCATATAAGTGTGATGGGGAAACACATGGGTATAAGCACCTCTTTTCCTTTATCCCCCATTATTATGCTGAAAAAGATAGAGAATGACTTACTGAAGCAGGGAAAAGTGGCCACAAAGAATAAAGAGCCAAGTTGGATATGTTTTTGGTAGAAACTGGTTGATATGAAGAGTATTAAACATGAGAAATATAAGAAAAGACCTAAAAAAAAGAAATTGCTGTGTACTTGTGTGGTTTCCTTTATTTTGTACTTTCCAGAGAGCATGTACTACTGATACAAATTATTTTCAGTCATTTTTTCCAGTACTGTTATTTTATTGAATGCACGTTTATGTCTCAGGGCTCAGTTTTATGTGGTTTGCATAAAGTGACCCATCACTGGGGATGGGAGGGATGGTCTTTCAGGCTGTCTCTGGATATTCAAGTAATTAGAGAGCTGACTTCTTATCTGGGGGATCAGAGAAGGCTTCTAAAAGGGATGGTATTTTACTCAGGCCTTGGAAGATGGGTGAGATGTGGATCAACAGAGACAAGAGGCAGAGCTTCTAGATGGACTGAGACAGCACAGGTCAGGGAGCAGTGACGAGCTCAGTGTGGCTGGACTCTTGCCTGGAATATGTCCTCACACTTGACCATCCCCAACTCCTATCCTTTTACCTGGACATGTCTTATTCATCCTCTAGGTCTCAGTGGACTTCACTCCCTCCAATAATATTTCCCTGATTCCTCTCCACACAGTATTAGGAGAGGCTCCTGGATGTGAATTTGGTGATACCCAGGGCTTCTGTTACCAGAGCACTCATCACACAATAATGGAAGCTCACATTGGCTCCCCTGTGTCCAGGAGGACAGAAGCTTTTTGCTCATTATCATTTTTCCCAGCATCTATCACAGTACCAGGACATAGTAGTTTCCTAATAATTGTGGTTTCCCTCCCCCCCCCCCCCAGAAATACTTAAATGAGAGAGAGAGTTGTTGGAGATACTTCCTGAAAAATCCTGGAAGACACAGCATGGAAGACACTGGTCTTTTTGGACACCTAACCTGCCAGGTGAGTTGATTGCTCAGTCAAAAGTTACCATTACGGGAGGAGGTCTTTAGAAATATCTAAGTTACCTCATTGTAACAGACATTTTAGAGTTCGGGAAACAGAGGTGGTGAGAAGTAAGATATCCAGGAAAGGTGTACAGTTAGTGCCGGCTGGACTATTTTTATTAATTGCCACATTGGTGCATTTCCCCTGTGCCATGTGATTACCACAGAAATTAAAAGAATAAAATTATTTTTATTTTAGAATCAGAAGTTTGCAATCCAAAATTTAAAAATACTGAAAAAAATCATGGCTAAAATGTCATGCCCCAAAGCACACCATAACTAAGACTCACAGAAGTGATAGAATTTATTTGCCTGGAAATACTAAATATAGAATCCAGTCTGCAAACTCCCCCAACCCCCAAGCCTGCTTCTTGCTCCAAAGTCTGTTGTCATTGTTGTCAATCACAGCTGCTCCATCTCTCGCCCACTCAACTTATATTGAATATATCTGTATGACTTTAAGGTACAAGGAGCCATAATAAAAGGGGGTTTGGAGTCAAAATTATCTCCCATCGAACATATAAGCTCAGTAAAATATTGGCTTAAAATAGACTGAGGATTGATGAATATGTTGTTCATATCGATGGACGTATTAATCATCTCTACAAAAAGATGTTGTTCTTTCAATTTTCTTGTGCATTATAAGAGCAAAGGGATGATAAGAACTTTTGACTTCACTGTGGGTCTTCCAAGTTTACCCTGATTGGTTCTTGGGGTGCAGTAGTGAACAACAGAGCTGCTCCTTCACTTCAGGATGTCACTGTCTGACTGGAGAGATGGAAGGTGACCACATAATCATAGATGTAACAGTTCAGTCCCAGGGGTGCTATGCGCTGAAAGAAAGCATGCAGGTGTCCTGAGAGCACACACCAGGAGGACTCTTGATAGATAAATAGACAGATAGGGATAGAGATACAGAGAGAGAAGAGAGAGAAGAAAGACCTATGTATATTCATAGAGATGTATATCCTTCTATATAGATTGATCTATTTACCTATCTATATATCAGTCTATCTGTCTGTCTAGAGAGACTTTAAAAAAATTGGCTCATGAAATTGTGCAGGCTTGGTAAATCCAAAATCTGCAAATGTGTATTAATTTGCTAGCACTGCCATAACAAAATACCACAGACTATGTGGCTTAAACAACAGAAGTTCATTTTCCCGCAGTTCTGGAGGCCAGAAGTCCAGGATCAAGGTATCAGCTGGTTTGGCTTCTTCTGAGGCCTCTCCTTGGCTTGCAGATGCTCCCTCTCTTGCATCCTCACATGGTCTTTGCTCTGTGTGCCTGCGTCCCCGGTGTCTCTTTGTCCAAATTTCCTCTAGCTATAAAGACACCGGTCAGATTGCATTAGGGCCCACCCTTATGGCCTCATTTTAACTTTATCACTTCTTTAAAGACCCTGTCTACAAATATAGTCACATTTTGAGGTATTCGGAATTAGGGCTTCAATATATGAGTTTTGGGGGGACATATAACAAACAGTTCAACCCATAACAGATAGGATTCAATGATAACTAGGATTTGCCAAGTGGGAGGGAGATGGAGGAAGAGGGTCACTTACTTAGAGTAAATGAAATCTTAAAAGGCCCTATGGCCTCTGGCTAGCTCAACTCAGATCTGAGTTATATCAACTCCCATAATCTTGACGACAGCCCTGAGGTGGGGACCATGATTGCCCTTGTCTTACTGATGAGGGAAGTGAGGAGGTTATGTAACTTGTTCAGGATCATGCAACTATCAGTTGGGGAGTATGGCCTCAGAGTTCATGCTTCTAACCACCACACTAGAATACATGTCTCCAGGCCAGAGCTCCAGGTCAGCCGGGTATGAGAGAGAAGGTGTGTACTGGAAGATGACGCTGGAGAGGTAAACCGATGCAAAAAATTCAGTGCCTTGGAAGCTTCTAGAAGGAAATAGGACTTCCTCCTGAGATCAGTGGAGAGCCTCTCAGGGATTTAAGAGTGGGAGTGACAGGATTAGAAGATTCTTCTTGCTGCCATTTGGGAAATGAATTAGTTGAGGATAATGATACAAAGAGAAAGTCTGCACCAATGTTACTTACCTGGTTCACCTCTCTCTTTGATTCCTTTGTCCCGCTGCTTCCCTCAGTTATGGGTGGTATGTGATAATTTTAGGTGCCTAAATAATATTTCATGGGGGGAAGTTCTTGCCGTTTCCTTTTTCCTTCAATCCTTGCATTGAAATCAAAGGAAAAAGTTCAAGCTTAAGGCTAATATATCTTTAATAACTCTCTGATACTTGTTTTTTTAGTCACTTTTTTGGGGGGGTTGTTTTTTAATAAACAGAGAGCCCGCCTTGGGCTTAAGGCCTTGCCAGTATACAGGGTCTAGCTAGAATTTAATAACATTGCTTTATTTTTCAGATACTTTCTATTTATGGCCAGGGATACCAGCGTTCCATTTATGTTTGTGTTATGGATTGTCCTTTAAAAATAAAAATATTTAAGGGAAAAAGGAAGTTGATGTGAAATACTGAGAAATAGTAAAGAAGCTATGCAAATATAGCAAACATTGTGAATAACTTAAGACAGCGGTCCCCAACCTTTTTGGCACCAGGGACCTGTTTCTTGGAAGACAATTTTTCCACGGACGGGGGTAGGTGGGGTGGGGAATGGGATGGTTCAGGTGGTAATGCAAGCGATGGGGAGCGGCACATGAAGCTTCGCTGGCTTGCCCGCCTGCCGCTCACCTCCTGCGGTGCAGCCCGGCTCCTAACAGGTGGTCTGAGGATGGGGGTTGGGGACCCCTGCTTTAAGAGGTATAGTTATAACACCTGTGCTCTGATGCACAGATAGGCAGTGCTTTCATCTATAATAGAGTCCTGAACGGTATGTAAAAGAAATCTGTGCAGTAAGCAGAGTTATTATGAGAACCAAAAAATGATTTTTTCAGAGTTTGGTGCCTGTTCCTTCATTTTCTTCTTTGACCTTTGAACTCCCAGTCAAATGTGGTCCAGTGAACATTTAACTGAGGAACAAGATGTGCTGCTTCTGCCACACCTAACAGTGTTCGTGCTTGAACTTCATTCAGTTTATGAGAACTATACTTTTATAACTATTTCTTGTGCTTTCTTTTTTTCATTTTTATTTCCAAAGGCAGAGCACAATAAAATGGCCGCCAGTTGCTTGAACACTAATGTAAATAAAGGGGCAACAAGGTCAAACCTGAGCTGTTTACTGCTTGGCAGTGCCCTGTTGATAGCTTAGAAGCTGGCATGAAGAACAGATAGACAAATGTCAAGACACAGGTGGTTGAGGGGTGTCATTGGTCAGAGGACAAAGTTGTACATTAAAAGGACATTGGACCTTCAGAAATTTGCCATATGGTTTTATAGACTATGGTATGCTTGTGTTACAAGTTCAGATTTGATCTTAATCAAATGCTGTTTTATGTTATTTATGAATTGGTAGGTGTTTTGCTTCCAAGAAAAATTAAGTTCCTGAAGCTTAGGGACTTACTGTTTTGACCCCCAGCCCTGATTTGGGGTGGGAGTATGTATGCTCTTTATCTTCACAGCATCCATCTCTTCTTTTGGATGGGGCACCCCAATTTTCTTTTAGGAACTTACCCTTGGTCCAGTCCCTGTAGTTTAGATGGGACCGACTTCATCCCCGCCTCCATGGGTGGACACATGACCCAAACACGGTTAATTAAATTACTACATCCCATTGGTCAGTGTAACTCATTGTGAATGGGTACATAGTCCAGGCTGGACCAATAGGAACCCTACTTAGGGTTTTGCTTGAACTGTTAGGATAAAAGAATTTTCTTTCTGCTGTTAAGTACGTAGGATGTGAGCCCAGAACTACCAGCGCTAAAGTGTGGAGAAATCCTGGCCAAGAGGGAAGCCAATGCAGAGAAAAAGTAGAGCCTTGAGTGATGGAGAAAGTAATAAAATCCAGGTAACCCTTCCTGTGCCTCTAGTTCCATCTGCAGGCATTACCCTTGGACTTTCCAGCTATATGGACCAATGAATCTCCTCCACCTCCCACACCCCTTTTTATGTTTAAGCTAGTTTCAATTTGGTGTTTGCGTCTTGCTTCTGAAAGAGCCCTCACTAATGCATCCCTTCTTCCCACTTAGCAATCTCGCACAGTGCCAGGCATGTGACTTGTACATGGTAAATACTTGTTGATTTGAGTGGTCAAAGGTCCCCCTAGATTTATGAAACAGGGTGAGGTAGGGCATTGGGACAGGAGTCTGAAGACTTCAATCATTCTTTCATCTCACACATTTTTACTGAGCACCTGCTTTGTGCCAGGTGCTATTTTAGTGCTGAGAATACAGCAGTGAACAAATAGATAAAGTCCCCATTTTGACAGAAATGGTATTCCAATAGGAGAATATATAATATGTCAGGTGGTGATATATTATATGCAGCTGTGAAGAAAGACTTCCTACTAATTAGGTGTGGGACCTTGAGAGAGCCACTTTATCTTTCCGAGTTTCCTTTTCCTCATATGTGAAAAGAGAGAGTTGCACCGCTTCCTCTGTTTTTTCCTTTTCCAGAACGACCACCACACCAACAACAACGATATTTCCATTTCATGATGCACTTTCATGAGCCTGAACTCTGGAGCACACCTGAAAATATGTCTGTTGGTAGTTTACATTTCCAGGAAATTTTGTTTTTCTGTGTTTATTGGTACACTTTTCTATGCATAGTTTGTTTGTTTTTTTGGTTTTTTTTTTTAATTTATAGAGAGAATGTTTTTGCTTATCTCTTTTAAATTTTTTTATTTATTTATTTTATTTATGGCTGTGTTGGGTCTTCGTTTCTGCACGAGGGCTTTCTCCAGTTGTGGCAAGTGGGGGCCACTCTTCATCGCAGTGCGCAGGCCTCTCACCATCGCGGCCCCTCTTGTTGCGGAACAGGGGCTCCAGACGCGCAGGCTCAGTAATTGTGGCTCACGGGCCCAGCTGCTCCGCGGCATGTGGGACCTTCCCAGACCAGGGCTCGAACCCGTGTCCCCCGCATTGGCAGGTGGATTCTTTAACCACTGCGCCACCAGGGAAGCCCTATGCATAGTTTTGAGAGCTATGAATTCTTTCCTGTTCAGGTTTCCCAGACATAAGCTAGATTCCCATGGAATTTGGGAACTGCCTAAACTTACTGAATTCCCTTGAGGTCTTCACCTGAAAGCACTATCTGAGTATACCTGTTCTGTCCATGAGCTTTCCCTGAAATCAATGACACACGGTCTGTTCAGTCACCTTTCATTTAGTCACAAGTTTGTTATCCCTGAACCTTGACTAAGTCGAGACTTCTTCTTCCCCCACACAGCTCCTCAGTTAATCACTTTACTTATTATGATCTCTGGTCTTGCCTGCCTCTTCCTACAAGTTTTCAGAATCCTCAGAACTTCTCTCCCAATGGAAATGGTCTCAGTAATGATATCACTGTTCACTTTTGGAGTATAATTGCTTTACAGTGTTGTGTTAGTTTCTGCTGTATAACAAAGTGAATCAGCTATATGCATACATATATCCCAATATCCCCTCCCTATTGCATCTCCCTCCAACCCTCCTTATCCCACCACTCTAGGTGGTTGCAAAGCACTGAGCTGATCTCCCTGTGCCATGCAGCTGCTTCCCACTAGTTATCTGTTTTACATTTGGCAGTGTATGTATGTCAGTGCTACTCTCTCACTTCGTCCCAGCTTACCCTTCCCCTTCCCCGTGTCCTCAAGTCCATTCTCTACATCTGCATCTTTATTCCTGTCCTGCCCCTAGATTCATCAGAACCATTTTTTTTTTAGATTCCATATATGTGTGTTAGCATACGGTATTTGTTTTTCTCTTTCTGACTTACTTCACCTGTATGACAGCCTCTGGGTCCATCCACCTCACTGCATATAACTCAATTTCGTTTCTTTTTATGCCTGAGTAATATTCCATTGTATATATGTGCCACATCTTCTTTATCCATTCATCTGTTGATGGACACTTAGGTTGCTTCCACATCCTGGTTATTGTAAACAGAGCTGCAATGAACATTGTGGTACATGACTCTTTGAATTATGGTTTTCTCAGGGTATATGCCCAGTAGTGGGATTGCTGGGTCATATGGTAGTTCTATTTTTAGTTTTTTAAAGAACCTCCATACTGTTCTCCATTCCCACCAACAGTGCAAGAGGGTTCCCTTTTCTGCACACCATCTCTAGCATTTATTGTTTGTAGATTTTTTCATGATGGCCATTCTGACCAGTGTGAGGTGATATCTCATTGTAGTTTTGATTTGCATTTCTCTAATGATTAGTGATGTTGAGCATCCTTTCATGTGTTTGTTGGCAATCTGTATATCTTCTTTGGAGAAATGTCTATTTAGGTCTTCTGCCCATTTTTGGATTGGGTTGTTTGTTTTTTTGATATTGAGCTGCATGAGCTGCTTGTATATTTTGGAGATTAATCCTTTGCCAGTTACTTCATTGGCAAATATTTTCTCCCATTCTGAGGGTTGTCTTTTCGTCTTGTTTATGGTTTCCTTTGCTGTGCAAAAGCTTTTAAGTTTCGTTAGGTCCCATTTGTTTATTTTTATTTTTATTTCCACTTCTCTAGGAGGTGGGTCAAAAAGGATCTTGCTGTGATTTATCTCATAGAGTGTTCTGCCTATGTTTTCCTCTAAGAGTTGTATAGTGTCTGGCCTTACATTTAGGTCTGTAATCCGTTTTGAGTTTATTTTTGTGTATGGTGTTAGGAAGTGTTCTAATTTCCTTCTTTTACGTGTAGCTGTCCAGTTTTCTCAGCACCACTTACTGAAGAGGCTGTCTTTTCTCCATTGTATACTCTTGCCTCCTTTATCAAAGATAAGGTGACCATACGTGCGTGGGTTTATCTCTGGGCTTTCTATCCTGTTCCATTGATCTGTATTTCTGTTTTTGTGCCAGTACCATACTGTCTTGATTACTGTAGCTTTGTAGTATAGTCACGTCTGGGAGCCCGATTCCTCCAGCTCCGTTTTTCTTTCTCAAGATTGTTTTGGCTATTTGGGGTCCTTTGTGTTTCCGTACAAATTGTGCAATTTTTGTTCTAGTTCTGTGAAAAATGCCATTGGTATTTTGATAAGGATTGCATTGAATCTGTAGATTGCTTTGGGTAGTATAGTCATTTTCACAATGTTGGTTCTTCCAGTCCAAGAATATAGTATATCTCTCCATCGATTTGTATCATCTTTAATATCCTTCATCAGTGTCTTATAGTTTTCTGCATACAGGTCTTTTGTTTCCTTAGGTAGGTTTATTCCTAGGTATTTTATTCTTTTCGTTGCAGTGGTAAATGGGAATGTTTCCTTATTTCTCTATCAGATTTTTCATCATTAGAGTATAGGAATGCAAGAGATTTCTGTGCATTAATTTTGTACCCTGCTACTCTACCAAATTCATTGATTAGCTCTAGTAGTTTTCTGGTAGCATCTTTAGGATTCTCTATGTATAGTATCATGTCATCTGCAAACAGTGACAGTTTTACTTCTTCTTTTCTGATTTTGATTCCTTTTATTTCTTTTTCTTCTTTGATTGCTGTGGCTAAAACTTCCAAAACTATGTTGAATAATAGTGGTGAGAGTGGACAACCAACCGTGTCTTGTTCCTGATCTTAGAGGAAATGGTTTCAGTTTTTCACCATTGAGAACGATGTTGGCTGTGGGTTTGTCATATATGGCCTTTATTATGTTGAGTAGGTTCCCTCTATGCCTACTTTCTGGAGAGTTCTTATAAATGGGTGTTGAATTTTGTCAAAAGCTTTTTCTTCATCTATTGAGATTATCATATGGTTTTTATTCTTCAATTTGCTAATATGGTTTATCACATTGATTGATTTGCATATATTGAAGAATCCTTGCAATCCTGGGATAAACCCCACTTGATCATGGTATATGATCCTTTTAATGTGCTGTTGGATTCTGTTTGCTAGTATTTTGTTGAGGATTTTTGCATCTATGTTCATCAGTGATACTGGCCTGTAGTTTTCTTTCTTTGTGACGTCTTTGTCTGGTTTTGGTATCAGGGTGATGGTGGCCTCGTAGAATGAGTTTGGGAGTGTTTCTCCCTCTGCTATATTTTGGAAGAGTTTGAGAAGGATAGGTGTTAGCTCTTCTCTAAATATTTGATAGAATTCTACTGTGAAGCTTTCTGGTCCTGGGCTTTTGTTTGTTGGAAGATTTTTAGTCACAGTCTCAATTTCAATGCTTGTGATTGATCTGTTTATATTTTCTATATCTTCCTGGTTAAGTCTCGGAAGGTTGTGCCTTTCTAAGAATTTGTCCATTTCTTTCAGGTTGTCCATTTTATTGACATAGTTGCTTGTAGTAATCTCTCATGATCCTTTGTATTTCTGCAGTGTCAGTTGTTACTTCTTTTTCATTTCTAATTTTGTTGATTTGAGTCTTCTCCTTTTTTTCTTGGTGAGTCTGGTTAATGGTTTATCAATTTTGTTTATCTTCTCAAAGAGCCAGCTTTTAGTTTTATTGATCTTTGCTATTGTTTCCTTCATTTCTTTTTCATTTATTTCTGACCTGATCTTTATGATTTCTGTCCTTCTGCTAACTTTGGGTTTTTTTTGTTTTTCTTTCTCTAAGTGCTTTAGGTATAAGGTTAGGTTGTTTATTTGAGGTGTTTCTTGTTTCTTGAGGTAGGATTGTATTGCCATAAACTTCCCTCTTAGAACTGCTTTTGCTGCATCCCACAGGTTTTGGGTCATCGTGTTTTCATTGTCATTTGTTTCTAGTTATTTTTTGATTTCCTCTTTGATTTCTTCAGTGATCTCTTAGTTATTTAGTAGTGTATTGTTTAGCCTCCATGTGTCTGTATTTTTTACAGAGTTTTTCCTGTAATTGATATCTAGTCTCATAGCGTTGTGGTCGGAAAAGATACTTGATATGATTTCACGTAAGTTTACCAAGGCTTGATTTGTGACCTAAGATATGATCTATCCTGGAGAATGTTCCATGAGCACTTGAGAAGAAAGTGTTTTCTGTTGTTTTTGGATGTAATGTCCTATAGATACCAATTAAGTCTATCTTGTTTAATGTGTCATTTAAAGCTTGTGTTTCCTTATTTATTTTCATTTTGGATGATCTGTCCATTGGTGAAATTGGGGTGTTAAAGTCCCCTACTATTTTTGTGTTACTGTCAATTTCCCCTTTAATGACTGTTAGCATTTGCTTTATGTATTGAGGTGCTCCTATGTTGGGTGCATCAATATTTAAAATTGTTATATCTTCTTCTTGGATTGATCCCTTGATCATTATGTAGTATCTGTCTTTGTCTCTTATAATAGTCTTTATTTTAAAGTCTATTTTATCTGATACGAGAATTGCTACTCCAGCTTTCTTTTGATTTCCATTTGCATGGAATATCTTTTTCCATTCCCTCACTTTCAGTCTGTATGTGTCCGTAGGTATGAAGTGGGTCTCTTGTAGACAGCGTATATACGGGTCTTGTTGCTGTATCCATTCAGCCAGTCTGTCTTTTGGTTGGAGTATTTAATCCATTCACATGTAAGGTAATTATTGATATGTATGTTCCTATTACCATGTTCTTAATTTTTTGGGGTTTGTTTTTGTAAGTGTTTTCCTTCTCTTGTGTTTCCTGCCTGGAGAAGTTCCTTTAGCATTTGCTGTTAAGCTGGTTTGGTGGTGCTGAATTCTGTTAACTTTTGCTTATCTGTAAAGATTTTGATTTCTCCATCGAATCTGAATGAGATCCTTGCTGGGTAGAGTAATCTTGGTTGTAGGTTTTTCCTTTTCATCACTTTAAATATGTCCTGCCACTCCCTTTTGGCTTGCAGAGTTTCTGCTGAAAAATCAGCTGTTAATAACGTTATGGGGATTCCCTTGTATGTTATTTGTTGCTTTTCCCTTGCTGCTTTTAATATTCTTTGTATTTAATTTTTGATAGTTAATTAATATGTGTCTTGGTGTGTTTCTCTTTGGGTTTATCCTGTATAGTACTCTCAGTGCTTCCTGGACTTGATTGACTGTTTCCTTTACCATGTTAGTGAAGTTTTTGACTATCACCTCTTCAAATATTTGCTGAGACCGTTTCTTTTTCTCTTCTTCTTCTGGGACCCCTCTAATTCGAATGTTGGTGCATTTAATGTTGTCCCAGAGAGTCTCTGAGACTGTCCTCAATTCTTTTCATTCTTTTTTCTTTTTTCTGCTCCTTGGCAGTTATTTCCACCATTTTATATTCCAGCTTACTTATCCGTGCTTCTGCCTCAGTTATTCTGTTATTGATTCCTTCTAGAGTATTTTTAATTTCAGTACTTGTGTTGTTCATCACTGTTTGTTTTCTCTTTAGTTCTTCTAGATCCTTGTTAAATGTTTCTTGTATTTTCTGCATTCTGTTTCTGAGATTTTGGATCATCTTTATTATCATTACTCTGGATTCTTTTTCAGGTATGTTGCCTATTTCGTCTTCATTATTTGGTCTTGTAGGTTTTTACCGTGTTCCTTTGTCTGTAACATATGTTTTTGTCGTTTCATTTTTTTTTTTTTTTTTGATGGGTGGTGCTGTATTCCTGTCTCACTGGTTGTTTGGCCTCAGACATCCAGCACTGGAGTTTGCAGGCAGTTAGACAGAGCTGGATCTTGGTGCTGAGATGAGGACCTCCAGGAGGCCTCACTCCGATTGATATTCCTTGGGGTCTGAGGTTCCCCAGTGGTTTGGACTCGGAGCTCCCACCACAGGAGCTTGGGCCTGTCATCTGGCCTGGGAACCACGATCCCGTAAGCTCTGTGGCGTGGGAAAAAAAAAAAGGAAGAAATAAAGAAAAAAAAGGAGCAGTACAATATCAAAGAATAAAAAAATAAAATAAAGTTAGAAAGATTAAAAATATATTAGGAAAAATAAAAGTATAATTGAAACAACTGCAACAAGGTAAAAAAAAAAAACCACAGCAGAAAAAAGAGAAAAAAAGGGGGGGGGGCAACAAGCCAAAATGAGAGATCACTAACAAAGTATAAAGAATAAAATAAAATTAGAAAAATAAAAGATTTATTAGGAAAAATAAAAATATAAAAGAATCAGTAACAATGAGTCAATAAGGTAAAACAGAACCCCAATCTAAAAGAGGAAGAAGGAAAAAATAAAGAAAAAAAAGAAAAAAAGCCTTGGCTATGGGGGCAGAGTTTACATGGGGGGGTGGGTGGAACTTAGGCAGGGGCAGGGTTTAGGGTGGGGCTGGACCTCTGCTTAGGACCTGCGCAGAGCGGGAGAGGCAGCACGTGGAAAGCAGGGCATCTGGAGTGTAGAGTTCTGGAGTTTGGAGGTGGGGCCCTGATGAGGGTGTGTGGGTGGGGTTTAGGCCCAGGGCATTGGAGGTGGTCTCAGAGGGGGTCTCCGAAGGTAGAGGTGGGGCCCTGGGTGGGGGTGTAGGGGCGGGGCTTGGGCTCTGTGCGGCAGGAGGGAGGCTCCGAGGGCAGAGGATTAGGCCCGGGAACCCAACAGGCCTTCTGGTTCCTCAGTGGACAGGGAAAGCACTGGTCCCTGTTCCCTTCTTTTCCTTTGTGCCCCTCCCCCACCATCTCACCCAGGGTCTCCCCCGTTGTTGCTGGACCCTAAACTGTGGGTGGGTCCTGCTGGGTGTAGGAACTCCTTCCCTCCCCCAGCCACCCCTCAGGGGTGCTGTCCCAGAGGTCCGGCCTTTACTTTTGCTCCCCCTTCCCTCCCTCCCACTCCTTCAGGACCCGTGCAGCTGGAGGGGGCCTAGGTGGGCAGAGGATCAGGCCCGGGATCTCAACAGGTTCCTGGGGGTCCAAGTGGGCAGAGGAAACCTGGCCACGCTCCCTTTTGATCCTCTGCCCTCCCAGTGGTTCCCCAATTTCCCCCTTCGGGTGTGGGATCCCTTCCCCTCCCACAGCTGCCCCTCAGGGGCACCAGTCCCATCCCACCTCCACTTCTCCTCTCCCTTCACTCCCCCCATGCCCCATGTCCTACAGGGTCACTGGGGTTTCCTCCCATCCCCTTAGGTGTCTGTGGTCCCCCACAGGTGCCTGGTAGGTGCCCTAGTTGTGAGGAGACGCAAATTCTGCATCCTCCTAGTACGCCATCTTGATTCTGCCCCCAATCTTACGCCATATTTATTCTTTTAACAAATATTTATTGAACAAATACTATGTGCCAGTGGATGCCTGGCACATCCAATTGATCCAGTGCTTCTGGCAGGAGTAGTGGAGAATTAAATTTGATTTGCGGCAACCGCTTTCTTACCCTCACCATGCTATGTTCTGTCCACTCCTTGTACTGTGCATGCTTAAGTCACCACTCCTCAGGCCTGTGTCCTGCCCGTGGTTTCATCTCCAGTCACTCCCTGCTAAGGCAGTTCCCAGGATGCCTTGCCGGGCCACTAGGGCATCGGGCTCTTGGAAAAACATATCTCTTGTTTTTTCCTAAAAGCTGTTTTGAAAGATGATTGGAGTCCTCTAGCGTGATTCTTCAAGAAGCAATTTGGAGCTTGAGCGTGTGGCAAATCCCTCATGAACCCTTCCTGATCATTCTGCCCATGGTATTAGCTTTATTCAGACTGAAAGCCTTTGGAGTGTCCACTGAAGGGACGTAAGCTTCCACTCAATCCCAAATTGGCATGACTTTGGTAGTCTGAAGCTTTTGGGTCTCTGGTATTAACAGTGTAGTTTGTATAACCCCAGGTCGCCCTACTTTAGTTTTAACCTGCTAAGTCACACGGCCTGTGCCATGTCTATCTCTGTATAATGCATGTTGGAATCACTCCTCATGCTGTTTGGTGACATTTCTCCCCAGGAGGGAGAGTGCGTCTTATTTCTCTTAATCTTCCCAGCACCCTGCACACTGTTTTGCATGCAGTGAGGGCCCAGTGAATGTTTTGACAATTGGATTTTGAATCAGTTACTTTCTTGGATAGCTGTTGACAATATCCCAGCTTCTTGATAAAGTAAAACCTGATGTTAGTCATTGAATTTCTATCAAAGGCATTGCAAACTAGTTATTGATTTTTTTTAAAAAAGAGAAACAAATCTACCACTTGATACTTACTCTTGCACTAAAGTGTGAGCTAGGGCAACCAGATGTGACTCAGATGTCAGATGAAATCCCTATAAATTAATAATAATAAAAGTAAAAGAATAACATAAAATAGGGATTTAATTAACTTCAAACAACAGCTAGTCAACACTATCTGGAGAAAGTCACAAGCGCTCTCCATAATTTTGAAAAGGTTTTAGGGCTTAACTCTGTTTTTCTCTGTTTCCCCATTTCTTCATTCATCTCTGCTGCTCTAAGTCTGTTCCACTCTCAGCACAAAGCTCAGTCCCTTCCCTGTTCCCAGCAAAAGTTCATTTACGCTCAAGCATTTTATGAATTTAATAACATGATTAAAGAGTTGGGAGAGAAGCCACGTGGGGAGTATGTGCACACCCCACCTCCTTCCATTTTCTCTTCCCCCTCCCTCCCTCAGTGGAGAAACCACTTAATTCTTCACCTTGTCTCACCCCAAACTCTCCCACCCATATTCATGCCCCCTTAACCCAAAGCACTTCTCCAAACAGAGAAACAGCACTGCTCCAAACTAAGAGTTCTGGTAAAATAAAAACATCTCCAACTTATGACACAGAAAATGGGTCTCCCATATCTTGCCATGAAAGGTTTGCCGTGAAAGGTTGTATGATGGGTCTCCAACAATGGCTCTGTGGAGTAGGCGATGTTAAAACAAATGCAATAACTGGAGGACCTATCTTCACCCATCAGAAAGGGCTTTTCAGTCAGGAATAGTACCGAGTCCCAGTTCAGAAGGCTAACTGCCAAAAGTTTATTGCGTGCAAGTGTAGCAGTTTCTAGTTTCCGCAGGATGAGTTAGATGAAGGGTACTCGATAAATGCTTGTAAATGATGATGCTTTGGCAGCAGTGGCATATATCCATGCTTGAACTCAGCGTGGTGCTGACTCGTGCTCTTCCAGTGGGAACCCAGCTGCTCTGCTAACACTCCTCACTCTGCAGCCTTTAGGGAGAGCTTGCTCTCAGCTGCCGTGCAGCCCTGTGGTAGCTTGCTAGAGGTGCAGAGTGAGGCAGGCAAGGAAAAGGTGGAGGGTCACCAAGTTGGCTGAAGGGAATGTGGGGTCACTGTGGTCTTTGGATTCTGAGTCAAACTACAGAATATTTTAGGTCATGGAACTTCTAGAGCTAAGATCTCTAGACCAGGAGTCAATAAGCTATGGCCTGTGGGCCAAATTTGGCCATGGCTTTTTTTTTTTTTTTGCCATTTTAGTTTATTTATTTATTTTTTTCTGCAGCTGATGGTTTTATTTATTTATTTTTAATTTTTTATTGGAGTATAGTTGATTTACAATGTTGTGTTAGTTTCAGGTGTATGGCAAAGTGACTCAGTTATACATATATCCACTCTGTTTTTGTGCAGCCCACACCAAATACAGAGCATATATTTAGACAAATGGTTTTTACTTTTTTAAAGGGTTGTAAAAAACAAAGACTGTGTGATGGAGAATGTAGCATGTGGCCTGCAAAGCCTGAAATATTTACTGTGTGGTCCTTCATAGAAAAGGTTTGCTGACCTTGCTCTAGACCAGTGGTACTCAATCTTGACTATACACCAAGGTCACCTGGGGAATCTTTTAAAAACAAAACAACACAAATAAATAGATAATTCTGCCCTAAAAAAACCTGCTGAATTAGGCTCTCCAAACTCTTGTTTGCATTTTTATAAACTATTACAGGTAGTTCTGAGGGTTACCAATGATGACAATGATGTAGACCTTTTCACTTTTCAGACTTGCCTGATGGCTGGTCTTGCACTCAGCCTACCACTAAGCAGAGCACTGGGTCTACATTGGGTTAATTTCAGCCTCTCTTTCAGCAGAAGGTATGTCAGGGGAAGGACTGAGTAAGAGAAGGTTCTCAAGAATATTTCAACCTTGCCCAGGAAAAATCTGAAAAGTTACAATAAAGCACTACTGTATTTGCTGAACACTTTATATACATTTTCACAATGATTCTTGCAGCAAATCTATTAAATAAATTATTATCATGAGGCAACTGAGGCATAAGAGTGTTAAATAATCCATCCAAGGTTACCTGGTTGTCAAAAGTATGGCTGGGACTTGAACCTGGATGTGTCTGCTGCCAGAACCTAATTCTTAACCAATGTGCTTTGCTGCCAGGTTGTCATTGAACAGAACCACCAATAGCTGGAGATAGATCTGATAGACCATCTTGGGAGTGGATAGGGAACAGTTTGTTAAGTATATTGATTGATACTCTTGCTCTCATATAAAGCCACAGATTCTGGGAATGTGGGCCCTCTTGATGGCTGTCTTGGAGAGGAATTGGCGGGGGGGTGCATCTGGTTTTAAGCCCCTCATTCACCTGCAATATTTAAGTGCTGTTGACTTCCAACCCTTCCAGACCTAAAATGCCACATACAGACACCTGCCTCTACCCTTTCAGTTCCCAGGTCAAAGTGGGATGCAAGCACATGCTCAGTGGAATGAAGGTAGGGAAACAGACTGTAACCTCAGTGATGCCCTCTGTAATTATCCAATGCAGAAACCCAATGTTACCTAATCTTTTGTAAGAAACTGAGCCTTAGGGAGATTAATGAACTTATTTAAAGTTGTGCTGATTCTAAGGGTGGTGTTTGTAAGGCCCATGCTCTTTCTGTGATCACCACTGCCTTGCCTGTTGGCAGTTTATGGACCAGCCTGATTCAGAGAGGCCCTTCTTCCCTTCTCCATCTACTTCTTTGGAAACCCACCAGGGCCTTTCCCAATAAAGGGGCAGCCCAGTGATTACTGGGGCCTCCTCAAGAGGCCCAGATCTGAGCTGTCCCTTCTTGGGCCTCTCAGTGGCCTGGTCTCAGTTGATTTTCCCCTTCAGGAGGCCCAACTGCTGCCACATTGTCAATTGCTAGCTGGTTACCATGGAAACAGGTCTCAAGAGAGATCTGCTTTTCTCCCTTCTTGAATGAGGCGGAGTATAGGGCTTTGTGAGGGGCGTTGCTTCCCCCTTCGTGGCCAGGAGAAGCACTGGCTTTGGGTGATGGGTCTTACACAGTTTGCCTGAGGACCCCACTCTTTGTCAGCACAAGATTGCCAATTTTTCATTTTGGAGAATGACTGTCCTTATTTGGAGTACATATCCTTTTTCCTTTCTGATGGTTAAAATGCCTTTTCTTTTATGAAATGATTATGATAGTAGAAGGAATGGTTTAAAAGATGTCATCACTTGGTAAAGTAAAAAGTTTGTTAATACATGCAACAATATGGATGAATCTTAAAGTCCTTATGCTAAGTGATATAACCCTTGCAGGAAAAGAGTACATACTGTATGATTCCACTTACATAAAATTCTAGGAAGTGCAGACTAATCTGTAATGACAGACATCAGACCAGTGGTTACTGGAGGTGGGGAGGAGAGAGGGATGGATTAAAAAGGGTCATGAGGAAACTTTTGGGGGTGATAAAAATATTTCTTTTCTTGATTGTGGTGATGGTTTCACAAGTACATGTATATTTTTAAATGGATCAAATGTTAAATTTTAAATATGTGTAATTTAATGTACTTCAGTTATGCGTCAGTAAAGTTGAAACAAAATAGCAGCCTTTTGCTGGCCTTCAATTTTTATTTTTATTTTTTTTTGTTTTAAACTATCTGTGGAAAACCGAAGCGTGGGAAGCGTAGGGCCCTGTCGCAACATTTCTGGATACAGTAGTGAAGGAGGTAAATCTGCTTCTCCTGTCCTCTCAAGACTCAGCCTCTATGCCCAGGGTTCCTATGACAGGAGAAGGGGATTCTATAAGCTAATTGGCTCTAAGGCATCTGGAAACTTAATGTGGATTGTTTCCTAAGAGTATTTACATTTTATAAAGAATTCTTGGCTGTGAAGAAGGATCATTTTGGCTACTATAGGTTGTGTGGACAAAGTAGCAGTTGGGAATGAAGTTAAAAGACCACTGTGGCAATATAGTAAAAGATAATGGTGCCTGGAACCAGGGTGCTAGAAAGGGGATGGAGGCAAGTGGATATATTTGAAAGGTAGTGTCTTAGTCAGTTAGAGTTGCTGTAACAATACCATAGACCACGTGGCTTAAACAACATTTATTTCTCACGGTTCTGGAGATTGAGAAGTCCAAGGTCAAGGTGATGGCAGATTCAGTATCTGGAGAGGGCCTGCTTCCTGGTTTGCATACGACCCTCTTCTCATTGTATCCTCACAGGGCCGAGAGAGAAGTCATCCCTCCTCATGTTTCTTCTTATAAGGGCCCTGCTCCCATTTGTGAGGCTCCACCCTCAAGACCTAATTACCTCCCAAATGCCCTGTCTCCCAATACGATCACATTGGGGGTTAGGGTTTCAACACATGGATTTGGGGGGCACAAACATGCAGTCCATAAATAACATATGGCAAAGGTGGAATCAACACAACTAGATTCAACAGATGCATTGGATGAGTTCAGTTGGGGACATGCTGAGTTGGAGGTGCCAGAGACGCATCTAGAAAGGTCAAGATGGAAGTCAGACAGATGTAAGGATCTGAAACTCAGGAGGTGAAGCCAGCCTATAGACAGAGATTTAGTATATTGATGGTACATGAAATCATCAGGAGAGAATGAAATAGTAAATGCATGTTGAATTAAATTCTCTGTGTTTGTTTATTTTAGTCATTTACTTTTTATGTTTCACAGGCCAATCTTTGTTTACACAATGGAGAAAAGTCCCTAATTAGTGGCAGGTATAATTGAGAATCCATTGTTTTTTGACTATAGGGAAGGGTGTGGCTTTGGGGATAGAAATGTGGAGTTTGGATTAGAATTATAGCCAAGGTCCTCAATCCTTCGGTTTTTATCTGATTATACACTTAATTATTTTTAGAAAATATTCCCTCATTGATGGTCCCACTGAACTTGGTATACACCTCCATGAGAGTACTTTTTAACTTTGGCCCCTTTTATGCATTTATGCATGTTTCCCCTTGTTCATTAAGCCCCTTGAGGTCAGGTACCATGACTTATTTTGACATGCAGTCAAGGATGGGTGTGCTAAACTGAGTGCTTCATCTCCACTGTTCCCATGTTGAGTTTTCTGGCAAATTACTCTTGACTTTCCCCTTGACATTTATGTATTCATGAGAGCAAATTTAAATGGGGTGGTCTGTGTTTCCAACTGAAAGGAGAATTTTACTCATTGTTAACATAAGGAAGAAATAAGTGATTGTATAATGCGTTGTTGAGTCCTACATTTAAAGACATGTCCTTGATGCTTACTGTACATCTGAACCACTGGACTGATGCTTCTCTTGGCTTTCTGTACAGACACCCAAAAATCCCTTTTAATTTGGTCCCTGGACTTTCTGTGATTTCCCTTAGCTTGCCAGACCAAATCTTAGCTCTCTAAAATCATCCAGAAAAGTAACCAAAGATATTGTTTCTATCAAATGCTTAAGCTGATGACATCAGGATGTTGTCCGTTTGTGTTTACATCTTAATTTTAAGCCAACTGTTTTTGTGTTTACAGTCTGCATTAATTAATTTAGGACATCATGAAAACGGTTTATGTTTGATGGTTGAGTTTCATAATGAGCAGAATTTCTGCATGGATTTCTTACTCATTTAACAGCTGAGAACATGTCATTATTTTATAAGCACTACTGATAAATCATTTGGCAAAGGACTTCTCAGTCCTTTAAAATAATTTTTATTTCTTGTGATTTCAATTGTCTCTGCATTTTTCCTTGTAAATAGTTGAAGAGTAAGCACATTTTCAAAGAGCTGTAGGGAGGCTAAGATGCCAGTTGCATTTTAACGATATAGGGCATTATCGTTCTTACTGTAGCCAATTCTCTTTTAAATCATTGCAGTTTCTGCTCTAGCCTCCAGCTATAGAATTCTTTTCAAGCTGGCAGTGAACTTGGCAGGCTGCCAGAAGAAATATAAAGGTGTTTTGGTCCACCAAAGTATTTTGAGTGGTTCTTAGTGATACAGTTTTCTTCAGTACATCTGCAAAACATTTTTCTGAAGTGAATTTTCATGTGAAAGCCTCCTTAATCATCACCAGCATTGTTTGTTTCAATGCAGTTATTTAAGTGCCCCCCTGGGTGCCTACAAAATAAACAAGGGACTCTTCTAAAGAGTTTTAAAAGTGGCAGGTGCTGGGGCTGTGCCCTATTCACTTAGTTTGCAATGACATTTTTGTGCTAATCTATAGACAAACAAGAGACAGGTGACACACCGAATCAAGTACAATGAATAAGAGAAGACGGTATTAGCCAATGGGGTCAGCTCTAGATAAGATGCTTTTCAGGCTAATGCATGCAAGTAGCAACTGCTTTTTAACCCTCTTGCTGTTTGCATTCTGGCTGTAAAAATCTGATATTTAAACTCGTGAAAATCTGATATTTAATCCGGTATGTTAACTTCTTTGGTGTTTTGTTTTGTTTTCTATATTTTATTCTGGTGGTTTGTTTTGTTTTCTATATTTTATTTTGTAAGTTTAAAAAATGTATCCATTATGTTTACATCTGTAATACATTTTGAGTTATATGTATATGATGTAAGATACAGGTTGATTTTTTTTGCATATAGCAATCTAGTGTTCCAGCACCATCCAAGTCCAGCTTTCTTTTGATTAGTATTTTTTTTTAAATTTTATTGAAGTATAGTTGATTTACAATGTTGTGTTTAATATTATTTTCCATTATGGTTTATCACAGGATATTGAATATAGTTCCCTGTTTTATACAATAGAAACTTGTTTACTTTTTGGTTTTAAATGAAAGCAAAATGAGATTCAAGATTAAAATATCTCTATGTGTCTGTGAATACACAAGTAAATATGTATGTATGTATGCATTTATACACACACATATATATTTGCATTCAAAGAAAAATAATACTATGATTAAACATTAAAACATGTAAAAATGACCATTTGTTTGCTATTTTGGCCGTGAATTCAGTCCACATTTGTTGTATTTCCACAACAAACCACCCTATTTACATGCCAAACACCAACACACATGATGGAACTTAAGAAATAAATGATTAAGCACATTTTTTATATTGTTTCCTCTTTATTGATTACCATGTGTATGTACAAGTTCTGTTTCTAGGGGACTTATTTTCTTTTTTAAAAAGTTTGATTAGTCATCTATTTAGAGATACTTGATGGGAAGTTAATTTTATTATAAGTTTTAATGGACGCAAATTATTAACCACCACCCTCCTATTTCTTTTTTAAAGTAATTCTACTTGTGAGTTGGAGACAAAAAGAGTTCTGTGGAAGATTTTTTTTAAAGCTTATTTTTGTGTGTGTGTAAAAAATGAAGCATAGGTATTGTAAATAATACTGAATGCATAAAAACACTGTAAAATCATTAAAATATTTCACTGCACTAAGGGGTAAAGTTTTGACAGCATTTATACACTGTTTAGAAAAAGTTGAATATTTTGCATATAATACCCCTTTCCCACCACACACAAAAAAGTACTAGACAATAACATTTTATTCAGCCTTTTCCACCTTAAGACTCCTTGGCAAGGTCCATTTTGATTATCGCGATCAAGAACAAGAGTCCTCACTCTGTTGTTGGTTAGATCTTCAATATCATTAAATTTCAAGCTCTCGGTCTAGTGGTTTCGGCTCAGCTGCTTCCATGGCAGTCAACCTTGGTTTACAAAAAATGTGTCATTTACTGACTGGCAATCCTAGAATTTTAAGAACTAAAGGAAACTTAGATATCATTTATGTGGCACTGGGAGAAAATGAACTTTATTAAAACTGAATTGAGAATCCATGAGCCAAATGCAGCACTTCATCAGATTTGGTTGGCTTGTTTATGATGGGGTAGAGTCCTCTGTTAAAGCTAGAGATGACTGCCTGTTGATCCAGCAGCAGAATGGTGGAAGACCTGTTGCCATCACTAGGAGGGTTGTTATGTGCTGAATTTTATCAGACAACTCTCAACCAACTAGGTAGTAAGTCAGTGAAGGGAAAGGAATTGTCCACCGGCCAGTCTGTAACAAGACTGCAACGGCTTTCAAATGTGTAGCGTGCTACTTTTCCTACTGAACATATTATGATTGTTTTTTTGTCAAAGAATGGCTCAAGATTTATCAAAATAGTAAAGCCTCCTGGTTGCTATCTCTGGACCTTGGCCATCAGAATCACCCTCCCAACCTTTATCAAAATATCAGTAGTATTTCAGTGCCTGCCAGAGGATGAGAGTAAACAGAATAGGAACTTAAAGAAATGGCAACCTTTGTAGGAATAAACACCTTTAGGGGATATATTGTCTGAGATAAGACTGTTCAGTTTAAATATACTGCAGGCCTTCCTTCCATTTAAAAAGTGAAAACAGTTACAATGAGATACAGATTATGTAGGTGATGGATAACTACGGAAAGGAGGTAGTGCCTCTCACTAAGAGGAATAGGTTAGGACATGAATCCCTCTGGTAATTTGATGAAATATATGCCCTCTTTGCGTACGTGCACAAACATATTTACTATATATACATATAAGTAAACACATATGATAAAACTTGAGGGGAAACAGAGACCCACTTGAAGTGAATCCACACACCTTCCCAGAGACTGTGGGCACCTGGTTGAGAACCCTGTGTTAGAGCATATACAGTATTGACAATATATATTTTCTTGGGGAGGTGGTTGACATTAAATTCTGCTTTTGCCTGTGACAATCTCATTACCTTGATGGCCAGCACAGAGTGGAAGAACCAACTCCTTGAATTGTACATTGGTCTAACCAAGATAATTTGCATTTCCCCTGGGTTTATACTTTGGAAACCACATTCCCATCTACAGGCTTGTTCAGCACAGAGCAGGTACTGTAGTATTATCTTCGTTTGACAGGAGAATAAACAAATGTGAGAGTGAAGTGCCTGCCCCAGACCAGTGATCCCTAACCTGTACTCCTGCTGCTACATTGCTCTGACAAGGGCTTTATTTGAATCTGGATCAAATCCTTGCCAAACTTGACTTATCTTTTTTTGTTTTCATGCACTTAAAGTAGTATGGTTTTGATATAGTTTACCTGTGTTCTTTACTATGAGCTTTGAGTAGATGCTATTGATTTTGGATGTTTTAGATTAGTATTTGGAGAATTTCTATAGCCAAAGAAAACACATTGCTTTCACCCTAAATAAGACATTTGCAATTACTTAATTTAGCTTCTATGGTTTCCTTTACATGTACTCTTTAGAATCCCTAAATCGTAAGCATGTAGTTCCTGCATGGGTTAACGGTTTCATTTCAGAATGCCCACTAGAAAATGAAACTGAGAACAGTGGCAGTTTTTCAGGTGGCTAGAATCAATGCAAGAAAAAAAAAATCACAACTGCTACTTGAAATATCCAAATAATTGAGACAAATCTGACCCACACGATGAGACCTCTAGTCCCTTCTTGGGGCACTGCTGCTCAGAACTGACGTTTCCCTGCCTCTTTCATCAACATATTCCAGAAGCTTGCTTGTTTAGAAAGGCAGTCGGAATGCTCATCAAAAATAACCACACTTGATATTTATCCCATCTCTTTAACATTGCAGTGTGATCTTGCATCTATTTTCTCACGTGCTTCTCACAACAGCTTTTGAAGGTGCTCAGTTTAGGATGGTTGCACTCATTTTATAGGACACTCTCAGACGCTGAGAAGTCAGATGTGGTTCAGTCTGTTGTTATCACTGAGTCCAAGCCACCAGCTTGAAAGATAAAAAATTTAACTAACGATTCCAGAAGTTAATTTAATCTCTTATACATACAAGGTGTTTTACCATCTACATCATATTTTCACATCTGTAATTTCATTTTATCCTCATGTATAGAATCACTAAGCAGGGAGCTGGAATCACGTGTTAATAGATGGGACGGCTGAGCCTGAGAGAGACCGGGGAAAAGAATGAGACTGGAACCAAAGTCTTCTCAATTCTAGCCTTTCCCATCGTCTTGGAGTCCCTGGTCCATTTTACTGATGGTGATTGTTATACTAGGGAAGGGCCAATGAAATTGGTCCTTATTTTACACCTATTTCTTCTGACCCTCCTGTGTCCTTGCAGGCAGCACCTCAGTTGACGTTGAAGATTCAGGTAACCAATTATCTTGCTGTTTGCTTAAGAGCACTCATTCTGAAGTACATGAAACTGGCTTAGACCCTTAGACAGATCCCCAGGGGATGACTTATGTGTGCGGTGGTGAAAGTCGATTTAACAAAACCATTAATTTGAGTTTCTGGGAATAAACAGTAGCTGTCACCCGCCATTAGAAAATACACAGATAGTGCTTTGTAATCCAGATTGCAAAGTGCCTGAGAATACGACCAAATCAAGGAAAATAACTTTGGTGGTTGTTCAAGTCTGTGTATTGTTTTAACTTTCTGGCCAGGGTGGTTCATTTCAGTGTGGTTTTCAGAAAACTAGATATTGGGTTGTGCCTGCCACGTTTCATCAGTCATGCTGCATTACAAGCATTAGGAGGCCCTGTGAATTCTTTTGGTCTCAGATTTACTGCAAGATGAGGCAGAGATCCATTTATGAATCTAAGGAAAGAGACTGTTAAAGATAGTCCCCTTTCACCAGGGGAGACAGCACATGCTTCTCTCACCATTCTCTTGTGACAGTCCTCCTGCCAAACCCAGTCCCTTCCCCCAAATAAAAAGACAACTCAAGTAAAGCTAAATTCAGATAGGGAGAAAACATTTTTCAAAGATCCATGGCTGATTGTAAAATTGTCTTTTATTTTTTTTTAAACGATCCACAGTAGGCAGCATTACTGATGAGCTTAAGAAACAGCTTCAACATCCATGATCTGATGAACTTGTGAGAGAACAGCTACTGCTGTTCTTAAATGCCTGGAATCTGTGCTCATGTACAAGCCAAGTTCATTGATTTTATGCTTTGAAATTATTTAAAAATATTTAATAAGGACTATTTAAAACATACAAAAGACAGAGAGCACTCTACTTGACACCATCATCCAGACAGATCTAACCAATGTGAACATCTTACCATATTATCTTCAGATCTTCCATTTCTTATATAAACACAATTTTGTATATATATATACATACACACACACACATATACATATACACACACACATATACATATACATATATACACATACATATATACACGTGTCTGTAGATACACGTATATACATTGATATACACATTACCCATATATACACACACATATATGTCCACATATGTCCACATATATATGTAGACATGTATGTCTACACTTATAGGTACATATATACACATATGTAGCTTTATATTTGTGCATATATAACTGGCTAGAGATGATACTCACTAAAGTCATTATTAACAAGCATACTGTTTGGGGGATGTGAGGCTCTCGTTATATATTTGAAACCTTAAAACCTCAGTGCAGTATGTCTGCTAATAATTCTTTTACAGAGAACTTCTCTTGTCAAACTCTGTAAGTCTTTGTATGTCTGAAAATGTATTTATTTTGGCCTCCTATTTGAATGAAAATTTAGCAAAGTATAGCATTCTAGGTTGACAGGAATTGTTTGTATGTTGTTTATTTATTTTTTCCTTTTCAACTTGAATCTGCACTTTGCTCCCTTTTGGCATCTGCTGCCTTGCTCTGGTCTGCCACTCGGGATGGGTTACATTTAGACTCACATACTCAGTGGGAACCAAATCTTAGCCACTGTAGGCTTTTGATGTCACCTCATTCAGTGCTTTGTATTTGTCTCCTATTCCTACCAAAGAGATGTTAATCTTGTCTTTGACCACATCTTTTATTATTATTATTATTATTATTATTTTCATGCTCTATTGCTACACATAGGAGTCAAAGGGGTTTTCATGGACTGGACTATCTACACCATGCTTGGTCTCTACTGAAATAGATATAATGGAGTAAAACTAAAGGTTTAAATTATTAATCTTACTATGATTGAGTGTCATGTGCTTAAAAAGAAAAGAAGTAATTGGTGGACAAGAAAGAATTCACAGAAGATAAATGCTTACCAAAATTGAAAATAAAATACAGACACCAAATCGCCGAACGGTGAAATAATGAACTGATAAACCAGCAGAGGACATTCTTTAAAGTGCAGAGCCAGAGGACAAAATTTAGATTATGGATAAAAAGGGAAGAAGCACAGAATAAGTGTAAGAGATGAGATATCTAATGTGTGTTTTAGAAAGAGAAAACATAGATGGGAAGAAGTTTAAAGAAGTGATAATAGAACAGGTGAATAAAATTCCCTCAGACAAAGAAATTCTTGAGTCTTCAGATCAAAAGGCACGCTAAATGCTAGGCAGGTGCTTGGAAAAGGGATGCATATAGACATGTGCTCCTTCTGAATTATTGGGATACTTAGAGAAAAAAGCACACAGTTTTAGAATAAAGAAAGAACAGGGTGACCGTTAAGGAAGGAGAATCAGTCTGGCATCTAGTGTCTCACCTGCAGTATGAAAATGCTAGCAGGAATAGAAAAGAAATTCCAAAATTCTGGCAGGGGGTGGGGAATGATTTTGATTTCAACATTCTTGGATCCTCTCAAACTATTCTCCACGTGTAATAAAAATAATATAATAATGATTGTAATAGCAAAGTCCAGGAATAAACATTTACTTAAAATATAATTTTGTTTTAGGTTGCAGGCAGGAGTGTGAATAGATGCTGCTTAATTCTTGATAGAGAACTATAAGCTTGTTCATGTTTGTTAATGTTTTAGTGGGGAATCATTGGTGGCACAGAACAGAAAGATACTGACGCTAGTTCAAGGAAACGTGGCTTATTTAACAGGGAAACTCAGGGTCACAGCCAGGCTCATAGGAACCAGAAATTAGAAGTGAGTACAAACCAAAGCCTGCCCTCAGTTTCAGGAGCTGCTTGGTTCTGCCTCTTTCCCTGAGTGGCCACATGGTATGACAGATCTCTCTTCTTGGTAGCTTCTCTGTGAGCTGTCTGTATCTATGAGCACACAGCCCACAGTGCCACAAGTCATGTCTACAAACTGGACCCATTCAGGACTAAACAGCCACCATCTCTGTGACTCTTAATTCAGTTCTCAGGAAGGCAAGTACAACTGGTTGCTAGGCAGCCAGTGAAAGCCTTTGCTCAGGTTATGTGTCTCATTCAGGACCAATTAGCTAGGCTGGGGTGCGGTGGGGTCATGAGGTATTACATGGCTTAGTGGGCCTGCCTCTTCATAGGGCATAAAGATAAAGGATGCTGGCAAATAAGAAGTGAGCTGATGGCAAAGACGAGGAAACGTGCCCAGTAAGGAGAAAGGCTGTATGACTGGCCAGTCATAGCGTAGAAATAGGGTAGCTCAGTGATTCTCAATGGAGCTAACCTCTTATGGGAACCCCCTACTTAGGAGAAAGTCCTTTCTGATGTCAAATTAAAATGTAACTCATAAATATTTAACCAGATATGCTTTCCTGAGCAACTCAGAGAAATACTCTTCTACTTCCTCTGTGGCAGCTCTTCAACTATCTGAAGACAGCAGTTAATATCCACAGCCTACTCATCATCTTTTCTCCAGGTTAAAGAGTCTTGCCTAAATTATTGTTAACGTTAAGATTTTTGAGGGAGAAAGAAAAAAAAAATTACTCTACTCTTGCACCTTGTAGGTACTTCTATAATTGCACGTCTCACTGTTTGGTAAAAATTTATCTGCCTTGCATGCTAGATCAAAAGCTTTTTGAGGTATTGTGTCCAGTTACCTTTTGAAATGATTTGGTTCCATGCCAGGAACATAGTAGGTGCATAAAGAAATGGATGTTAGTCAAAATAATCTTTTCTTTGAATCATAAGGTGTTTTATTTTTAAATTCTCAACAATTCCATCCTGTTGGTGATTATTTAAGCACAAGGCAGAAGTGGTAAATTTGAGAACCTCTTGCTGCATGTATTGTGCATTAAGACTTAACAAAGTGCCCTCTCCTTTAGTGGCTCTTTTGTGGCAGGTGTCTTCCAAGTTGATGTGCATGGGAGAATCAGTCACAGAGGGTTTTCCAAGGCACACTGGAATTTAGCAAAAATGCAGAGGTACAATGTCAGTTTTCTTGGAGTTGCTTGATCATTTGCGGGGAGGAAATGAAGCCCCATAATTGATTTGCCCCACTGGGGTACTGAGTGACAGCCATTGGTTTTAAGCCATAATTGGCATTTTGAAAAAAAAAAAAAAAAACACACACACACACACACACTTAGTTGTGGTTTCTCAGACTTAGTGACCAGAGGTTCCAGGGAGCAAGGGATGAGGTTAGTCCATGAGATAATGTTCACCTCTGGAATCTCATCGCCCGGGTAATACATATAGCAATCCACTGTTTACTTAGGGAGATAAAGTAGCTTAAGGTTTGACAGTTGGGGTAAAGGAGCAGGTGCACTGTTCAAACTCTGAACCAAACTGTCTTATGAGGAAACGTTCATCCATATAAATATGTGACATCTAGAAAAAACAATCTAATCCAAACTGAGTTGGCCAGTTTCTGTTCTGTAGACACTGTTAGGGGGCCTAAGGAGAAATTAGTACTTAAATGATAGGATTCTGAGTGCTGCTGCTCTCCAACCTGCTTATTACAGCCTTACATTGTTCCTTATCTGACCCAGATTTTGAGTCACTACTTAGAACTTAATTTAAGGAGTGGCTCAGTGTAATGAGTTTCCAACTCTGTACAGAAAACAAATTTGCATTTTTCCAACTGATTAGTTTTCTCTACTGATTAACTCAGCAAGGTCAACTTTTGGTCACTGATGCTGCTGATACACACAGCTGATATTTTCCAGTTTCAGAGCTGGGAGGCCTAACTTGAAGCTCTTGTTTTTGTTACTGAAGGCCAAACTAGAACATTCCAGAAAAGAAGGAAATGCTGGAGCAACCCACACATCTACCTGGGTGCTTATTAGTCTCCGTTGCTCAGGGCCTCAGTAAAGGAGAAGCTCCCCTCACCTCCTCTGCCTTCCTAGCTCCCACTACAGAGTCCTTTAATGAAAATTTTACAAGGTGGCCCATGGCTTTCATTTCATGATTTCACTGGAAATACAGTGTGAAGTAGAAAACAAGGGCTTTGGATACAGAAGGACCTGGATTGTAATCCCCAGTTCCACTACTTTCAAAGCTATGTAACCTTGAATTAGTTCTGTGCCTTGGTTTCCTTATCTATAAAATGGGGATAATAGCTGTTTCCTTAAGTTATTAGGATCAAAAGAGGAAACATGTGAAAATGCCTAGCTTAGTGCTTGGTACATAGTAAATGATTAGTAAATGTTAATTGTCTACTGTTATTGAAGTCCTAGGTCACATATGATGGCTGATTAAGAGAGCAAACTTAGTATCAGTTATATTACTCCCATGTCTCAAGTCTTTTCTGAATTTGCCCAAATCATTTCTGCCCCTGGGTCCACTAGTTGGACAACCCTGTCAATTCAAGCTCCACTCAAATGCTGCGTCCTTCATGAAGCCTTACGATCATCTGGCCCACAGATCACTTCCTCTCCTGAATCCCTTTCGCTGTTATTTACTTCCTAACTAGTAGATCCCTAATTATAGGGCACATACTACTGATGGTGCCATGATGACTTTAAATAAAAGAAAAATGATCTGAGATTATACAGATGCATAGCAGTTCTCAACTTTCAGCAGGCGAAAATATCTAGCTGAAATTTTATAACATGGTTTTATTTTTAGTATATTCCCTTTTATATTTACTAAATTTTAGAAAATGAGGTTTCCATTTATGGTAGTGGTCTAAAGTTTCCTTTGACTACGGGGTTAATTAAGGAGAAAATAAATGATTTCATTTATATAAAAATACTGAGTAAATAATAATAATTCCACAGCACGTGAATATGGCAAAAGAAAAACCACATCGGATTAGCATGAATGTGATTGAAATTTAAGAAATATCAGTCTGTTCCACTTACATAGAAGTACATTCAAGTGGGCTGCTGTCATTTAAGTTTTTATATTGCATCCTACTCTTTGAGTCCTGTCTTCCTCTCAAATAGACTGTTAACCTCTTGGAAAAGAATGTCTGGCACTCTTTTGCAATTTGCTATCCTGTCTAATAGGCCTATAGGTTCATTTTCGACCCAGGCTTGTAAACTGGCAGACACTCACAGGAATATAATGCAAAGAAAAATAGTTATGCTGTGAACATGAAAAATTTACATATAATTAAGATTATGTACATAATTAAGAATGTACATAATTAATATACAATTAAGAATTATAATAACAATTAAAACTGTGACTCACCTACTGTTACTTTTCTTCCTTAAAGGCTTCTCAGTTTTTGCTGGGTGCAGAATATTAGTATGAGCCCAGCAACCATAGAAAAGGCTAGAACACATTCCTACTAGCTATTAGATTTAAAATAAGTTTATCTTTGAGCCTCTACCAACAGGGACTGTCTACTGTGTCAATCAGTGATGAGTGACAGCTGGAGAGAGGAGAATTTTGATGTGGTGGTCCTTGTCAGCCCCTATTCGTCATAGGAATTATTCTCCATTTTGATTCTTGGGAGTAGTTCTGGTGCTAAAGAACATGAAATTCTTCGTTAAATGTGTATTGCCCATGCACTCGCACACCTCAGAAATGGCTCCTGCACCCTCTTCAGCAAGGAGTTTCATTTGCTTAAAAGTAAGTCTCCATCTGTCAGGAAGAATGACTGTTCATCAGTTATTCCAAGAGAGTTCCTGATCTTCCATGATCAGATCACAGCATTGGCAATATGGAAACAACCCACTTCCCTTTAATGCCACCAGTCCCCCCATCTCTGCAGGATTCCCAGAGTGCCCCACTCCAAATTAGAAGTGGCCACCTCTCCCCCCTTCCATTTTGCTTTAAAATGATGTACAATAGAACACTGAGAATGCTTCTTTAATCAGTCCTGGCCTGCAAGATGGTCCTCTTGTCAACCTTTTCATTTTCCAGCATTCAGATGTACAGAAAAAATCAGTCATTCTTATGGTGGTGTACGTGCCTTTAGGTACAGCACTGTAATTTTTGTTTCTTTTTTCCAGGTGGTTAATCTCCATGTTGTGTACTGAGCAGAAATTATAACAGAAAAATACTTTACTCTTATGACCTTGCTGCTGCTTTGAACTAACCATTTGGAGTCACAAAATCAGGATAGCATTTACGGATTCCAGTAACTCATGTTTAACCTGGAAGAATACAATCATGATTTGAGGAGAGAAATTTGATTATATATAGGATATGGATCCATAACCAGATAATGTGTGGCATTAGGTTTTCTTACTGTTTTACAGTTTGATTCTTGGTGCTTCTAGGGAACAAACAAAAACCCCAAAGGCCCATTTTAAGCATACAAGGTCAGTGTTGCAATAATGAGGTTAATTTGCAGAGAGCATTAATCAGGGATCTTTTATTTGCTAATGGAAGAACCCAGTTCAAACTAGCCTAGGACAAAATAACTTTTGGTTTTTTTTTTGTTTGTTTTGTTTTTGGCTTATATGGCCTGTGAAGTTTAGGTTCCTGGCTTGGGATAACTGGAGACAAACACTAGGGTTTGTCTTCTTCCTTTCTGTACATTGACCTCATTCTCTATTTATTCTTTGTCATTGCAAAAGGGCCTCACAAATCAGTGAATTTCTGTTTCACAAGAGAGAAAGTGCCCATTCTCCAGGAAGATCCCAGGAAAGAACTCTGACTCTCCCAGCTTGTGTCATGTGCTTATTTCTTGGAATGTCACTGTGGTCATGGAGGCAGAGTCATATATATAGATGTATTTCACAGTTGGAACACGTGTTAGAATTTTGGATGGGGATTCTGTAGGGGCTGGCAGCAACCAGAAAGAAGGAGGTGGCTCAAACAGCCTTGGAGAGCTAGGCTTTCATCCTGATTTGTATCTACTATTAAGAACTGAGAGAGGAAGATGAGAATCAAGAGTAGGTTAGAATGATGATCAAGTTGAACAAATGATAGGAGGAAAAACTATCTCTTGAGACCATGTCTACCAAAATCTACTCTTTGATTTAGGGTACAGGCGACGTTGTAAAAAAGAGCTCCTCAAATACAGACTTAATAGACAGACACTTATTTCTCTCTCATGATACAGCCCAGAATTGGGCAGGCGATACAGGTTGGTTAAGCTACTTCGTTCCATGAGCTCGTCCAGGGGTCTAGGTTACTTCAGTCTTGCTGCTCTGCTATACTCCTAAATACAGCTCCACTGGTTAATCTGGCTCACATCATTACCTCTGCACACCAGCCCCCAGGAAGGGAAAAGAAGGAATAGAGGCCAAGAGCTTCCTTCCAAAAAATTATCATCGGCAAGTTGCATACATGTCTTCTGCCTGCATCTCATGGGTCAAAACATATTCATATGGTCACACCTACCTAACAGGAAGGCGGGGAAAAACAATCTTTAGATGGGCAGCCATGTGTCCAGGTAAAGCTCAAGAGGTTCTGTTATTATAGATTCCGGGAAACAATTAGCATTCTACCATACCTAAAAGTGGAAGATCACTTAAAACTGCTCTAGCTTCAATGGTGGTGAAAGGAAAGTGTATTCAATGTTCATGAGGCTGATTAAAATGTAGCCTGGTGAGTGTAGATCCATCCAACATGTAGATAATGAGCTTATATATCCCTATTACTTGTTGAGCCTCCTTGTTAAGAAAAACATCCTTTGTTTTGCCACTGAGGCTACATTTGTTTTGCCTTTTAAAAATTGTGTCTGTTAAAAGGTAGATTGGGTCTATGGTATCATATTTTTCCCAGTTTAAGTCTTATTAATAAGGGTGAAGGGTGGAGAGAGACTTCCTTAGCTTGGAAGAAATGATATGCATTTATTGTGGCATTTGTAATGAAGCCGTTTGTACAATCATCGTTTTGCCTCTCTTATGTAATTTTTCCTAGTTTCTAGGAGTAGAAAATGCTGGCCCTCATAACATCTCTCCCATCTTAGGCTAAACTAGCCTTCTCTTCTCAGGTCTCCAAGCAACAGAATCTTAAAAATGAAATATTCATTTTCTGAAACCTAATTTAATTTCAGCAGTGACTAGGTTGCAGGGCTTATCAGATCACAGAATCCTAAAAATTCCCTGAATTAACAGTCCTCTCTTGGTGATGGAGTTTTTGTGTTGTCATTGTTTACATTATTTATTTATTGCTGCACCTTGTTAAAATGTACACACTCAATTTTAACCTTGGTTTGTCTGACAGTGATTTACTCATTTGCGATCTAGAGGTAATGAGAAACACTGTAGGCAATCATCTTGCTGTCAATACATGAAATACATCGTTATTTTTCTAAAACAGGGATTAATGTTTCTCCCAAATGTAGCTTCTACCCTTACTAGAAAATAAACGATTTTTTTAGTTTTATTTTTGGAGCAAATTCTGAAGTGTAGTAGTAAAAAATTCATCTTTCATAACTTCTGGAGCTGATGAGTCATTACTGACATGTAATATCCAATTAAATCAGTGACAAATGTAATTGTGTGTCATGTACCATGGGGGTGATAAATTGTACCACATTCTGAAAGTCATGTTTTGGTAAATGCTGTTTTGCTGAAAGACTGCAATTATACCCTGCTTTGAATGGGGTGCCTTTGTTTTAAACACAGGGTAATGGAGTTCTAAATAGAGAGATCATGTTAACAAAGACATTTCAGAGCACAGTGTAACCAAGCTAACCAGCAGTTGAAGTTTTCCTACCACTATCATTTTCACCTGCAGCCAGAATCTATCTTAATTCCTCAAAGTAAGGTTGTTCCTAAGAAGTTTAATTCAGTTGACTTCATTTTTCTCTTAATATCATGGACCATTTTGGCTAATACTATCTACTTGAAATTATGTGACACTGCAGGTTCCTGCAACAAAGCAGAAAGGCAGGAAACCATCTAATGAGCTTGGCTTATATTCAGACATATGGGAAGAATATGAGAAATTTACCATTCTCTAAAATATGTAAGCAGAGAAGATGGACAATTGGGTTGAATTTTGAATTTATTAGATAATCTTTCATTTCTTTGCCTTAGCTCATAAACTTTCCTTTGCTTATTAGCACATGTATTTTATGACTGTGTCAACACTGTTTTATGTGTGTGTCTGGTCTAAAGCTAGATCATTCCTGAGTCTTGATTACGGAGATTTGGATGAGTGGTGATGATCATAAGTTTTTTAGGTAAGAAAGAATCAAGCATTTAGTTTTACATCATGATTGCTTTGTCCATTAAACTAAGCTTGTTGAATTTTGTAAATAGCTAAGCCATTCTAAGCCAATTACATTACTGTGACAATTTTCTTCATTGTTTTGCTGAGGGTTGTCTTAGTGTGCTTACAATAATAGTAATAGTAACAGACTATATTAATTGAGAACCTCTAATATGCTTAAAATGATGATAATTTTAGTGATTTTCAAATTGCATGAATTAAGCTTCAGTACCTGGATCCAAATTTGCTCCTCTATTCAAAGATACATTGTCTTTGTCTTTGAAAAGACTGTTACATAGTAGAGGAAAAATAGAATGCAATATAAGAATGCCAGCGGTTTTCCTATGGCACAAATATTCCTAACAGTATCTGGATATGAGAGAGATTAATTATGGAATACAATTTACATTTACTAGTCATATTTACTGTAACAATATGGAAGTATTTCCATCTATCATGGGTGAGCAGGACAATCCACTTGCTAAGAACAAATAGAAACATTGAACAGAGTTTAAAAAGATATCTTTTTGAATGCATTAGAGAGACACCAAGGTAGGAAGATTTGAGAGGTCGAGATCCTGGAGGGCAAGGAAGTGAAGAGAAGTGAGCCTAATAGTCTAAGCCACTTTTCCACTCAGAGCAATTGCTAATTCAAAAGTAGTTCAAGGCAAAGATGAGAAAAGATAAGTAGAGAGTAGTAGAAGGAAGCTTATAAAAGGATGAGAATCTAAGTGGAAACTCTTAAAATTTAGATGAGATGACTAAATTCATAAAAATACAACTTATCAAAACTGACTTAAAAAGAAAGCAAAAATCTGAATAGTCCTATATCTAGTAAAGAAAAGAATTTCTCAAGAAAAACCTTCCCACAAAGAAACTCTGACCTCAGATGGGTATACTAGTGAATTGGACTAAACAGTAAAGAAACAAATAATACCAGTCTTATGCAAACAGAGAGAATACTTTCTGATTCATTTTATGAAGGCAGCATGACCTTGATAGCAAAATCTGTCAAAGCATTACAGTAAAGGTAATTTGCAGAGCAGTCTCTCGAAAACATAGATGTAAAAATAGAATTCCAAAATTCTAGCAAATAAAATCAACAGATGTGTAAAAAGGAATCTGTTTGGTTTAACATTTTAAAGTCACGAAAATTTGCCATGTGAATGGAATAGAAGAATAATCTCAGTAGATACAGAAAATGCATTTGGTTAAATTCAACATCTGTTTCCCAGAAAAAATTCTTAACTAGGAAAAGAAGGGAAATTCATAGCTGATTAGAAGTATGTATAAAAACACCTGCACTAAATATATTTAAGAGCAAAATGTTAGAAGTTTTCTCCCTTAAAAATGTTGACTAGTAGCATCACTGTATTAATCACTACATCAGAGGTTCAATGCAATAAGGGAAGAGAAAGAAATGGATTTGGATTGTAGTAGAAATAAAAATGTCAACTTGTTTTCTTTCCTTCTGTTCACATGGTAAGTTACATTACGTTTTAAAGTAGGCTAACAACTGAGGGCTCTTTGCGGGCAGCACTCCCAGCATTTTTCAGTTGCCTCAGGTAAAGATAGTCCCCTTGCTCAAGGTCACAGCCCCTTCTCTGGGGCAGCTTTTTCTAGTGACTGGGCTATGTGGGTATATAAAGTCGTGGCTCCTTCATCCCAACTTGAGCATCCTAGCTAGCTTCAGAGTACCATATGGAGTTGGCCAAGGCCTTTGTTGAGACTGCATCACAATCTAACTTCTCCTGCTGCTCAGTCCTATTTTATTTACATTCCTTCCATGAGAGTTGATTTCAAAAGCTGCCTAATAAACCTATTGCAGGCTAGTCTCTATGTTAGATTCTGCTTTCTGGGGAACCAGACCTGCAACAGACGGTACTAGTAGTGGTTGGAGACAGCAGATGCTAAGATGAGATTTTGAAGCTGGATTCCCTGCTGGCTGAGTGGCAATGAAGACTCATCATTAGTGGTAAGTGGAACACAGACAGCCTTTGGCATGAGGCAGCTATGCAGTTTAAATTAAGAGTTTTTACTGGTGGCAGACTGGGATAATACACTGGCAGAATGGAATTCACAAACTGGTGCAATAGCAGGCATTTCAGAAACATGTGGTAACCATAACAAAAAGGAGAGTGGACTTAGATAGCTGTTGCTAAGCTTCACTCATGCCTTGGAAAAAGGTAACAAAAGGCTGAAAGTGATAAATTGGCAATTAAAAGGTAAGAAGGAAATCCAGAGGGCTTCCTTGGTAGCCTATAAAGAGACCTTCATCTCTCATAGCCTAAAAGCAGAGAAAGCTGAAGACCAGGCCCTGGACTTCATCATGAACAACAGAGCTCTAAACCTAGGCATGTGCTAGGTCTGAATGTGTTCTCACCCCACCCCCCAAATACATATGTTGAAACCTAACCATTAAGGTGAGAGTATTTGGAGGTGGGCCTTTAGATGATTAAGTCATGAGAGTGGAACTGTCATAATTAGTGCCCTTATAAAAGAGGCTCCACAGAGCTTTCTATCACCTTTTACTATGTGAGGACACAGGATGGAAGTACCCTCTAAAAGGAAGCAGTTTCCCACCAGATACTGAATCTGCTGGTATGATTATTTTCAACTCCCCAGCCTCCAGAACTGTGAGAAATAAATGTTTGTTGTTTATGAGCCGCCCAGTCTGTGGTATTTTGTTATAGCAGCCTGAACAAACTAAGACAGCATGTCGATTATACCTGGGTCTAGATCAGGAAAGAATAAAATCAAAACAGACTAAAACCTTGAATCTCAAGCTTCCCCAAACTTCTGGACCTATAGAAATGGTGCATGCTTCTATTAGTGCATTGCTGCTTCCCCCTTCTTTGACAGTTGCAGACATTTCTCCCTTGTAAGACACATGCCAACCCCTCTTCCAGGATCTGCCCCCGGTTTCCTCCTGGCCAATAAGCCCATAAGTAACAAGGGTCAAATACGAGATAGCTTGGGAAGGGTTATGCTAAGCTGGTAAGGGAGAAAAGGGGTTAGACTTGAAAGGAGATACAGGATGTAGCCAATATGGCCAGCAGGAGCCAGAAAATATGCTTGGGACTGTATTCTGAGGGTGCTGGATCGAGGAGGAGAACATAAGATTTGATAAAACACAGTTTATTGATTTTGGAACACTCTGTCAAGATACAGAGTTTAACATCCTGGCAAGGACCCTACCAGATAGCACAAACACACTGTTAGAGTGGCTTCTGTGACATGGAAATAGTAAGAGCCTACAGAAAAGCTGGTGAAGCCAGAAATGCCATAGTAAAGAATTATTATGCCAGACAACAGAAAGGAATAAAAGGCTCAGAGAACTAGGTATGTTGGGTAGATAACATGTTGTAAGGTCAGAAAAACCGTCAGATGTCTTCGGCCCTGAGGCAGGGCCTGACAGATGACAACATCAACTACAGTCTACCCCATGTACCTCTTAGATTCATTTCTTCACATAATTTCTGGGAGTTACTCCCCTAGGATTCCCACTAGTCTCTTTCCCCAAAGGACACTTACAAAGGAGAAGGTTAGTGGGAGAGTCTGCAGCACCTGCCACTTGCATCTGGTCTCAGAGCTGTAATTGATACTCACCATTTCCCTCTTCTACTGCCATTCTAGACTCTCCTCACCCTTAGCACCTCTGCTGGGCTGAGTGACTTACCTGGTGGTGTGATACAGATCCTTATTTCCGAGCAGTCTGAGCTCCTGAGCAGTCTTGAGTTACCATGCTTTACTTGTGTATTTACAGGTATCATTGGTCAAGGGAGACCAACAAGCACTCAAGGGGATCCCTGGGTACCAAACATATTCCTCCCTGCCATCATTATGTGACCATAGTTCTAGTTCTTCATGAGATTTGGGTAGACAAAGATGCCTTCATAGGGCATATAAAACATTCACTCTAAGAGAAAAAAAGATACTTATTACATAAAATCAAGAATTTTTTTTAGATCAAAAGACTTTAAAGGAGCGAAAAAAAATTCACAAACTATGCTCAACATTCAGTAATAACCTAAATGGAGAAAGAATTTGAAAAAGAATAGATAAATGTATACATATAAGTGAAAAACAAAACAAAATCCACAGAGTGAGATAACTGATTTTTAAGATATAAAAATATGCTGATAGAAATCCCACTACTGGGCATATGCCCTGAGAAAACCATAATTCAGAAAGAGTCATGTACCACAATGTTCATTGCAGCTCTGTTTACAATAGCCAGGACATGGAAGCAACCTAAGTGTCCATCAACAGATGAATGGATAAAGAAGATGTGGCACATATATACAATGGAATATTACTCAGCCATAAAAAGAAACGAAATTGAGTTATTTGTGGTGAGGTGGATGGACCCAGAGTCTGTCATACAGAGTGAAGTAAGTCAGAAAAAGAAAAACAAATACCGTACGCTAACACATATATATGGAATCTAAAAAAAAAAATGGTTCTGATGAATCTAGGGGCAGTACAGGAATAAAGACACAGATGTAGAGAATGGACTTGAGGATATGGAGAGGGGGAAGGGTAATCTGGGACGAAGTGAGAGAGTGGCATGGACATATATACACTACCAAATATAAAATAGATAGCTAGTGGGAAGCAGCTGCATAGCACAGGGAGATCAGCTTAGTGCTTTGCAACCACCTAGAGGGTTGGGATAAGGAGGGTGGGAGGGAGACAAGAGGGAGGGGATATGGGGATATACGTATGCATATAGCTGATTCACTTTGTTATACAGCAGAAACTAACACAACACTGTAAAGCAATTATACTCCAATAAAGTTGTTAAAAAATATGCTGATAGATGTTCAGCATATATAAGGAAATTACAAATCACATAGAAGGAAAAGGTTAACCCAATAGAAAATGGGCAAAAGACTTAGGTCTCTCACAAAAGAAGATATCTAGATGTCCAATAAGTACACACAAAGCTACATGTTATTAGTCATAAACGAAATGTGAATTGAAACCCTAGTGGATATCACTTCAGTCTTAACCAGGACGGCTAAAGTACAGACGGTAGAAAACACCCAAGAGTTGGTGAAGACATGGAAGGATTGAACTTTCATAAACTGCTTGTCTGGAAAGATAAGTTAGTACAAATACTTGGGCAGTATCTACTAAAGCTACACATACACACCCTATGTAGTAAACACAAATGTATACATACATGCACCAAGTGGCCAGAACAAGAATGTTCATAATAGTAGTATTTTTAACAGTCAAAAACTGGTAATGATCAAATGCCCACTTAACAGTAGAATGGAGAAATAAATTGTAGTACACTCAATAAAAGACGAACAAGTTAATACTTTATGATTTCATTTATACACTTTTAAAAACCAGGCAAAACTAATAAAAGGAGGAGGGTTAGTCACTGAAAATGGGCACAAGGGGGACTTCTGAGGGGGGCAGTGATGTTCAGTTTCTTGATCTGGGTGGACACATGGGTGTGTTCACTTGGAGAAAATTCATTGAGCTGCACACTGACGACTCTGCACTTTCCTATAGGTATGTTATACTTCAGTTAAAATGTTAAAAATGAAGTTAGCCAATCGGCAGAGTCTAGGAACTAGCAACTTCTACTTAGAAACAGAACACTGTCGTACTTGTGCCCAGATGAAATGTTGTTGTTGGAGTGGTTCAGCATGATGCCTTTTGTATGTTTCATCAGCTCACCAAGCTTGTTCCCTCCCTCACACGCCCAGGTATTCTCTAGCCTGTCAGCCTATTTTTCCTCACAGTACTAACTGCTGTTTGAAATTGTTTGCTTGTCATACTGTAATGTAGGACAGTACAAGCAGGGATCTTGTCTTTTGTTCACTGCTGTATCCTTTGCACCCAGATCAGTGCTTGGCACATAGTAGGAGCTCAATTAATATTTGCTGAGTGAAGGAGAAAAAGGTGGTAAGAGTATGCGTAAAAAAGACAAAGGCCTTTGCTTGATCAGAAGTTAAACTTACTCCAGTATTGGGTTTGTTCAGTGATATTCCTACTTTATAGCTACCTACAAGCATCTGTTATTCTTAAAATTAGTGTAGAAAATATGACTTGTTACTGTGACTCTGAAGCTCCCTATCGCCTAATTTCTATATTTCCCATCAAAACAACTATTTCTAAACAGTATTTTTAATAATTTCAGTTTCTTAGGAACACAACTATGCATTTAAGAAGAAAAGACTGAATGTGATAAAGAGATGAAGTGGATGGGCTAGATTATAATCATCACAAAAGTTGAAGGAGGAAGCGATTCTCTGGGGTGAAAGCAGCCAGAGAAATTTCTGGAAGAAGATGGGTCTTGAGTTTCTGTGAATAATGACTAGGATAGGAGAAGGGACAGGGCCTTCGAGTGAGAGAGGCAACATTGAAACATGAAAGAGGGGCCTGTGTCCATTTCCCTCTGGCTGGGATCCAGGGCAACCAGACAGCATTGGGATCGATTGTGGAAGCTCCGGAGAAGTAGGAGGACATGTGTTTCAAGAGCCCAACATAAATGTTCAAGCACCTGGGGCGGCATCCAGCTCCAGCTCATTGCCTTCCTCTTCTATTCCCAGAATCACATTCATTATTATTGTTGATTAAAACCACAGGATTTGCTTGTGGCGATGATGGTCCTGGTAGGGGAGGTGTGCACATGTGCGCCAATGCTTGCAGTGTCATAATAGTATTTATTCACTTCCCTAATTCACTAAATTTGTTCCTTTTACAAGCAGTGGTACAAATCTTTCTACGTCCATTAAATAATAATTGAATGTCCATTGTGAGCTAAGGACTGGGGGCAGAAAGATGAAAGAGACAGTTTTGGCTTTTAAGGAGTTCACTGTCTAGTAGGGCAGAAATAGCAACACAAATAATGACTATTTGGTGTGATATGTACGGTGTCAGAATTATATTTAAAGTACAACAGGAATAGATGGAGACAGTAATCAAAACTGGTGCAGGGTGCTTTCAGGGACAAGGACAGATAATTTGACATGTCCATTTGGAACTCCTGGGACATAGTGATCTGGTTGTTTTGAATAAGTGATGTTGTCATTGCCAATCCCGAGCTAATGAAAAGAGAAAAAACGAGGGATAAGCAGGAACCATAGTCGACAGCTCAAGGGTTAAATCCAGCCAGAAAACAATGGCCTATTTGGCCTACAGAACTAAAAGGGAGAGTAAAAGATTAGTTATCATAATTGCAAAGTAGGGAGATTACAAAAAGATCTGGATTAACAGTTTCCCTTGAGACAGTGGACGATTTGGCAACAAGTGGATTGTGCTGTCTGGTTTGCCATGGTCCCCACCCAGCTCTGCTCATGCAGCTGCTCTTCTCCCTGGCCCCTGTGTGGATTTGAACTTGGTCCCTATTTAATGCGATGGTGGGGTCAAAGACCATCTGAGAGTGTCTGTAGCACATAATACTGGGTAATAAAAATCTGTACTTTTGGGTTATATCAAGATGTTACATACACATCAAGGAAGGCCATTAACACATGGTCATATGTTAAAAGCATTTCACAAATCTGCTATGGGTTGTACACTCATTGATTAAGGCATAACCTTAAAGAATGGAATCACTAGCATCATTCATGTCCTTAACATATTTCATTATTCCAGGGTGGCTGTGGGGATCAGAATAGGATAGCGAATATAAAAGTGTTCTGTAAAATGGCTGTGGTTTACAAATACAAGAGAGGATATAAAGAACAAAACAAAAGAAACAGTAAAACTTTCATGATGACAGAATAAATTTGAGCATGTGAAAGCAGGGGAAGAGAGTGGCATCTGAAGGAATCCTCTGAATTTTAACAAATAACATACAATTTTTGTATTGGGTAGACCGGGGAGGCATCCTGGTAGTATTCTAGTTCTACTTTCAGAATCAAGGAATGGCTATTGTGGATGAATATAATATGCCCACATTGTTGATGACCCCAGGACACACATGTCTTAACCTCCTGCTTACAGATCTATTACAGACCCACTCTTCATGAATTTAAGCCTTTCTTGAGCCTGTTAAATGGTTCAAGAAAATTACAGATTAAAAAAAAAACAAAACAGGAAAGCTATTAGGCACAAGCAGTACAGTGAATCAAAGTAGATTAGAAACCTTGCAGTGGATGTATCATTCCTTGGTATTTAATCCAGCAAGTGGAGATGGTTTACAGTTAATATGCTTGCTGGGTATTTTCTCTCCCTCATCAGAAACTTGGCTCCTTAAATGGCAACTTTCTTCTTATGTTTAGTAAAAGTAGAACTCATACAAATAATAAACCTCTAACGGGGTCTCACTGTATCCGATAAAGATTTCCTCTCCTTTCTCTGGATAAAAGGGAAAGAAATGAAGCTAGTGGGCAGGAGAATAATTTCTCTGAACACATTTTCCAGAAGTTCCGCCTTTTCGCCAGTTTGTACTGTGAGCTGATATGATGACATTATGTCTGTTGAGACAAAGATAAAACGTATTAGAAGGAGCAATGCAAAGGCAAACCAGTGATAAGATAAGTGTGGCGCCCTTTAATATATTGGGTTGGCCAAAAAGTTCATTTGGGTTTTTCCATAACATACTTATTCTCTCATCAGCCAACAGAGCAGTCCCCCAGCCTCCTCCCAAGCACCCCTGGCTAAATTCCCCTAACCTTAGGATCTGGCCCTGAGTGGGGAAATTTTGTTTGGTTAGCCAGGAGGAGAGTCTTGGGAGTTGGGTGGTTTTCCTCCCTTCTGCAAGCAAGCTATCAAAGAATGGAAGGCAGATGCTCCAAGACAACAGTGGTTGTCAAACATGGATGCCAACAGAATCACTTGGGGAAGCTTTAAAAAAATACCCATCCCCAGCTTCACTCCCTCCCGCCGCCCCGCCCCACACCATCAATTAAAACAATCTCTGGAGGTGGAGTTCAGGCACTGGGATGTTTAAAACGCTCCTTACGTGATTTTTAATGTGCAGTGTATGTGAGAACCACAGCCTTCGAGATGCAGGTCAGTTTCTGCAGCCATTGCAGGACCTTCCAGAGGTGTCCATGTCAGTTCAGTGGTCAACAACCCTCTTCAGATGGGTCGGTAGACCAGTAAATGGTCATCTGAGGATAGATCGCCTTCCCTCTTGCTTTCCTCCTGCCTGCCATCCCAATCCTCCACCTCCTCCCCCTTCTTTCTCCACTTTTGTGAACATCTGCCGTTTTACTGGGCCAGTACCCATTCACGCTGCTTCTAGAAATAGCATCTCAGTTCTGCAAAACCCCTTAGCCCCTCTCACCCTTGATTCCACTCACAGCTCCAGAAGTACCTTGTGACTCCATCCTGACCAATCAGAATATGAACTTGCCTTACCCTAGAGTGATTGGGTCAGGGCTGGGCACGTAACTGGATCCCGGCCAATGAAGGGCGAGTTCTCAGTGCTGAGACAGGCGTCCTTGCATTTAGGCGTAGGAGATGCTGTTTGCTGTCCTGTCACCGTGGGTGCGGCCAGCTGAAAATGGAGCCAGCCCTGAGAAATGCTGATGTGTCAGCAGGAGAGAGAAGGAAACCTGGAGTAGTCAGGCATCTGGAGTGGGCCATGTGCAAAGTTGGATCCACCCCTGGACTTCCAAGCTGTGGCAGCCCTCCGCTCCCTTTCTTGCTGAGCTAATTTGTATAGGCCCTTCTGTCACGTTGCTGGTTGGTGACCTGACTGACTTACCCATTCTCGCCCCTGGGAAGTGTCCTTTAAGTCCCCTCTTTGGCCGGAGGGAGAAGATGCCCAGAGGCCTTCTCTATCAGTGGGCCCTGTCAGGCGAAGCCAGCCCACAGGCTCAGTGAGAGCAGAAAACGGCACCTGTTCTGGGCTGACACTGCCACACGCGTGGAGAGCGGGGCGCTGGCTCGATTTCAGACCCCTCCTTCCTCTGGGTGATCTGGTGCAGGGGACAACATGGACAGTGGCCTCAAGGGCAGCCCAGGCATGGCGCACTTGGCCTTGGGCAGAAGCCTCTCACTGGGGACTCTGCTGGGAGAATCGTAAGCCCCTTGATGTAGTTTCCCCATGGATTCGGTGGGAACCAATCCAAGCTTACACCCCTCTCTCATGGTACAGTGTCACCAAGGCGACCTGCAGAAGAGTATTTAGTTACCGAGTCCTCCGTTTGATTCTGTTTTGAATAAAAGCATATATTTTGTAAGCCTTTGGCAGCTATCAAGAGCTTTATAGCTAATATTTATTGAGGACTTACTATGTATCAGACATCATATATAGGATACATATCATGTATGTATCTCAGACTATATATTTATTATATAAAAGATTCATTTTATTTTCATAACAATTATAAGAGTTTGTTACTGTTACTTTGTGTATGAGAAAACCAAGGCACAGAGGGTTTAAGTAATTTGCTCACAGTCACACAGCCACAAAGTTGCAGACCTGGGATTCCAAACCCCAGGATATTTATTCCAGAGCCTGGGTTCTGAAGCAGAATGCTTTATCCCAGCCTCATCAAGGCTACTTGCTCAATCCAGAAAAAAAAGTAGTCATTTATGGCAGAAAAAAAGAAGAGGTTGCAAGATGCAGGGTAGGTACTTTTGGCAAGCCGGTCATTTCTTTCCAGTGTGTGTGCAGCTACCCTCCTTCCTCTCCTGAATGGAACGTTTGCTCTGCTGGAAGTGGGCATGGTTATATAAATACATATTGATTTGGAGAGGCTGCTCCAAGGCTGAGGGACAGAGTAACTGGGGAATCAGACTACTGTGACCATGTTCCAGGTCCAGATACAAAACCTGATCAGTGAGACCATAAAGTGTGCTTTGTTGACAGAAGGAGGTGTTTAGCAACATTTTCCCTTTTCAGTTTAGTATGCAAGTAGCATTTGATTCCCTGGACATTTTTATTTCTAACCAGAGTTCTGAAATGCAGCCTAATTAGCAGCATTGCCTCGAAAGTGGAGCTTTTCTCTTCTAGGGAATGGGGGGCCTTCAGAGAGCACTTCTTGCCTGTCGTCCCCACTTGCTGTACACTGATTTCAGTGTGTTCAGCTTGTCCCTCCTTGCCCCAAATAGCCCAGTAGAACAAAGAGAATATAATCTTACTTCTTGCCACACCTTGCATTTTGTTCCCTTTTTTCTTCTTTCTTGGTAAGGTTGAAAAATACATTTCAATGTGGCTATTCTCTCCTGTGGTTGGAGGCCAGCCCTGAGGTTTCAAAGAAAACTCCTTTGTTCAAGATTTAAGAAAATAATCACTGCACAGCAAACATTGATATGACTTTTAATGGCCATTTACCTGATTAATATCCTTTCATGCTACAAGGCAGCATGAGACACAGTGCTTTAATGAAAGCCAACAACAAAGCGTGGACCAGGTGTGTTACTAAGAAACAATCTCTTGTGTGATTTAATTAGTCAAAGCATTGCATGGAGCAATTATAAGCAACCTTGCAGAGGTGGCAGCAGTATGGAGCCCTCTGCTCTAAATTGGTTTTTTAAAGAAAGGCATCATGATTTAATAACTGTGCATCTCTAGTGAAAGAAGAAACCCCTCTTTAATTGGGAGCAAAACGGAAAAATAATACGCTAATCACAATTTTTAGATCTTTCCCCACTTCCCCTTACCTCTAATTGGGTACACACACAAAAAATAATAACTTTCAGCCATTTCTTGGAGAACTTGAAAATGATTGTTTCTGTTATGTTTTTTTTCCTCTGTTCCTTGAACTCCTCAGTACCATTTTTGAGGTTGGCATTCCAGTTGGTGTGGCATCTTTGGAGAAAACCTGGAATAACTCCACCTGGTCAGGCTGAATGCAGGACACCCTGTAATTTTAAGAGTTGCCTTTATTGTATTCTTACATATAAAAGAAATGAGAGTTGTGATGGTTTGATGGGGCCTTTTTTTTTTTTTTTTTAATCCTCATGCTTGGTTTAATGATGTGTCAACTTGCCACAGAAAGATTGACTGGCATAATGCTTATTACTTAAGATAAAGATAGATTTCTTGTGTGATATGGGAGCTTTACAATAGATAGGGTCTTATCAGGGAAAGTCTGCCTAACCCAGGTAGGATTTGTGATTGACTTCTACATTTCAGTTCTGTATACTTCTACTTAAATTATGGAGACAAGTGTTCAGTGCAGAGAGAGAAACACAGATTGGAGAACAAAAATTGAAACTTCCCTTCTTCATCAAGCTCCTGTGCACTTCCTCCATCGGGGGTCTGGGGTGAACTTGTGCTCTCCGAGGACCAGGATTTCCTTGAGTGTGGGAGATTGAACATCACACACCATCAGAGAGTCCTTTATCTTTGGGGTCGCTGGGCAACGCTGAGTGGAATCGCTTTGGGGCCTTTTAGTATGTGCAGATCTCCTGATCTATGAAGTCTCATCTAGGACTCGGGGTCCGTATCCGGCATTGGGTTTTGATGCCTCAGGCCAGTGATGAGTTAGAGAGAGACAAGGTATTGGCGATGGTAGTTGTCAGCCTCAGTGGTTTGTAAGCCGTGGCTTGCCACAGGCCTGTTTTTTGTGAAGAATGTTTTATTGGAACACAGCCACCCCCATTCATTTCCATATTGTACTGCAGTGACAGAACTGAGTGATTGCCGCAGAGACCACCTGGCCCACAAAGCCAAAAATACTTGGCCCTTTGTGGAAAAGTTCGCTGACCACTGAAAGTGGTCGGAGATGATTTCTGATGAGCAGTCCTTGCCTTTGCAGCCTGTTAGGTGGGAATGATCCTAGAGGGACCCTCCTCCCCTATTTCTCAGTATCCAAGTGGCTTAGGCTGAGGAGGAAAGTTGCATTTGGGATTTGAGCAATAGGGAGTTAATCCACCTCAGCGCACTGAGAGGCCATTCCCAGACTGGAGGTGGAGTCCCTGATACATTTTGAGTCCAGCTGAAAGTGTTGAGGAAACATCCTTTAGCTTTTGGAAAATTATGGTTTATAAATCAGTGGATCACAGGCTGTGGACTACACAGCCATAGGCACTAAGCTCTTTTTGTGGATAAAATGCATAAACCTTGCACATAGAATCTTTTCTTATAGATACATTTTTAATTTCAAAAGAAAATTCATTTGCTAAAAATATTTGAGCAGTAAAGGTGAGATTCAAAATGCCTGATAACAGTTTGGTACGGGACCTGACCAGTTGGGTTGATGCCAGCCATGAAGCAAGAAGTGCCGCCTAATGGTCTGCCCCAGCGCAGTGTGTACTCTGCTAATGGCCCCTTTGACCACCCACCCCTTAACTCTCATCCATTTTGTTCCCTTTCCTATCGTTCTTAGTTTGGCATGTAACTTTCTGGAGAGTGTTGTAGGCTTTTATGTACGCGCTCAGTGAATTTGGAATATTTTGGGGAAGTTTTTTATCAAAGCATGAATATAGCTATTCCAAAACATTTCTTCTTAGTAGATCTTTTAGAACTAATACAGATAGATCAACTTCATTCCTTTTAGCTGCTGTGTGATACAACGCAGTATAGGTATTCTTAAACACCCATAGGAACTATTTTTCAAATGAATGCAGATGTTATTAATAAAACACTAGTTCGTTTAAAATGTCACTAAACTCAGAATGTATTTTAGCATATGGAAACAAACATAGCAGATATCATGGGGATCTGAGAAATATTTCCTGTTAAAAAGAAATAACAGAAAACAAAATCGAAACCAAGTATGTATATTCACATATTTGCCTGCTTGGGCAAAAAAGTCTTTGGAAGTATCCAAAAAGCAAACCTGAAAACTAATAAAGTCATTGCCTTTAAGGAATGAACTAGAGGATGGGATGAGTAGGAGACAATTCTTTGGTAGATTTAAGATTTCAAATCATGTCTAACTATATTATTTGTTTTGAAGAATAAAATAATAACACAAGCAGAAGGAAGTGTCTTGGTGGCTGACGTAGGGATCCCCTGGTCAAGCCTGTGACCAATAACAGTTGTTCTCCTATCAGACCAAATAATTGAGTACTTAAATTACTATCAACAACCTCTAGGGAGGTCTGAGGCTAGATTGAAAATCTGTTTTTGAAAAACTAAGCATAAAACATAGATCCACTAAATTAAAAGTAATTTCATTGAAACTTAAACAAATAATCCCCAGGAGACCCAGCCCAGCAAACAGCAGCTGCTACTCCTTGGGGCCCTCCCCTACCCCAGCCTATGTTTGACCTGTGGGTCCCAGGGGTCATCTGCTCAGATCCACCTCCCTTAACCCTTCTGGCCTGTGAGTGGCAAGGGATAGAGGAGCAGCTGTTTCTGAGAGGCAGTGGGCCCAGATGCCAAGGTTGGGACCTCAGGCCTCAGTCCCCCACCCCCTTCCCAGACAGCAGGATTGAGGAAGAAGGAAGCTTTGTATCTTCCTTCACTTCTAGGGCCTATAAGGATCCCCAGAAAACCTTTCAGCTAGGATGAGAGATTTCTGAATGTATATCATGGGGAATATGTCCATACTAGCAGCTAGATTCCTCTTTTTATTATCTTGTGTAATAATAACAGATATTTATTGAGTATTTACTCTGTGCCAGACAGTTTGCTAGGAGGTTAATTATTGAATTATTTTATATACGTTGAGTTGGGATCTGAACACCAGAGCTAGTGCTTTTAACCACCCTGTAATCATGCTATTCCTGTGTCCCAAAGGCTGACCCTCACATTTAGATGCCAGAATAAATACTCCTATTCACCCAATAAGGGATGAGATGACCCAGAAATCCTGCATTGGGAGCTGCCAAATGTAACGTTTAACCTCGGAAATGATTGGCTTAAGAGGCAGTAATAATCATGCCATCAGGACCAAGAAATGTGTTCAGAGTCTCCTCTGTGTAAGGAACTGGAAAAGATAAAGAAGTATAATAATATTCAATATGTACTGAGTGTTAACTTTGTGCCGGGCCCTGTTCTAAATCTCCACTATCACATTTACTCACAGTAATACTTTGGGAAGAGATTTATCATTTTCCCCATTTTACAGACGAGGAAACTGAGGCCTGCAGAGATCATCTTGTATCTTCTGTGCTATAGCCCTAGAAACAAACATTTCTTTGAGAAGCCCTGATTCCTTCCAATGAAGAATGGTATTTAGAAACCAAGTTCTGGTCACTGGATGTGCTCATTGTTCACTGGTATGTCACTGCTTATAGGTTCTCTCAATGGACAGAACTAGAAAATACACGTATGTATACTGACCAATATATACGCACATATCTATAATTATTTCTGTATCTGCCTATATATAAATTAAATTTACATGAGTTTATACCTTTGTTTCTGACTCCAATTCAGCACCCACTACAGATTTAACTTTAGCTTTTCTCCCTGTTTATTTGCAAATTTCTTTCTCTGACAGTGAGAAACCTGGCTCCCATTATCTACCAGTTATTTACATATTTGTTCAAGTCTAGTATACATGTGGCTCCAGAATTATTAGCCCATATCCCTGAGAGAAACAAATAAAGTGCAGTGATTATATACAGTTCTTTTTTTCTTTAGCTTTACAGTTCCTAGTCAAAATAACCATTTTCCACAGTTACTTAGGTCACCAGTCTGCTCTTTTAGGTCAGACTGGAAGCAGGTGCATTAGTGCAGTTTGCTAATATTTTCAGTTCTCTTCTTTTGGGAGGTTAGAACTTTCTTGCCCTCACTAGGTTAGGTAAGAACATGTTACTTGTTTTGCCCAATGAAATGTAAGAGAAGGTGACATGTTTTGTTCCCAGGAAGAAGGATTTGATTGCTTGGTGTGAGATTCTCCATCCCTCCCTTCCCCTGTCTTGGCAGTTGTGGAAGCATAAGTTGCTATAAATGTATGAGCTGATTCATTACACGGAAGGCAGCAGCCTGGGAGAATCATCTAGAACCAGAGTGGATTTTGCATGAGAAAAAAACATTTATTATTGTAAGCCCCTGAGATTTTGGAGTTGTTTGTTACTGCTGCATGGCTATGATCTTATCTGATACATAAATAAACGTAATAATTAAGAATGATAAGATATTAAAAAGTAAACTCCACATCCTATGGGGAAAATTAGCGGTATAGATAAATGCTCTGAATAGCGGTTCTTAAAGCTATTTGTGTTCACAAATCCATTTGGAGATCTGATGAAAGCTATCTGCTATCTTCTTCCCAAAATACATGAAGTCACATATACACAGTATTTTACATTCCATTTCAGCCAGGTGCATAGACTCCCTGAAGCCTGTCTAGATCACATGGCCCATCTCACGTGGGCAGCTGCTAGTCATCTTCACTGACTGCTGCCATGTGGGGTTGTGGGCTCATTGTTTAGCACGTGAACCTTTGGTAATAAGGTTCAGGTTGCTCCCTGCAGGTGGAGGCAGTCTGAGAGAGCCTCTTGGAGGAGGTGCCTTTCAGGCTGAACCTGAAAGGAAAGGCAGAAGAGAGTGGGAATCAGATTTTAGATGGAGGTCGTAAAGGCAGGAAGTAGCGGATGATGTCCTTAAACTCAGGGCAAGCTTACTCCAGATCCCACCATTTAAACCTCTATGTAAGACAGTATTGGCCCCCATGGAATTTCTTTTCACTGTTTCAGGGAGGCAAGAAGGAAACCTAACCCTGACACTATGTGTTGAACAAGGCTCTGAAATCCTTGAGTGGTTGCAAACTCTAATGCCCTTAGTGCCTGGCAGGTTAGTGAGTGAAGTAAGCCAAGTGAAGGACAGTGGGGAGTGGAGTGGACTGCAGTGAATTGGAGAGCATGTGGCCCAGCTCAGATGGGCAGCTGCTATTTATCTTCATGGACAGCTGCCGTGGGGGAATGTGAATTCAGTGTGCCACTCTTCCAATTTTTCAAGAGAAAATGTAAATCTGGTGGGTTTTTTTGTTTTTTTGGTAAAATATTCTGATATTTTTAAAAAGAGACAAAGCATGTATGGCCACGAGGGCCACCATGTACAATTGGGTAGGTTGTGTTTTAGCTGGGGGTCCTAGAGTAGGTCCACACAGATGAAGGAATGCCTTTTTCTAACTCATACACTGGTGCATATAGGGCTGCATAAGCCCTGATGAGGTTATATACAGGCTGCACGCCTCCAATTTGAGGCCTCTGATTTGGGAGAAGCTTGCTTTCTCTGGTCCCAGCAGGCCTTTCTGTAAGTTAGTGTGAATAGCCTACAAGGCACACCCAGTTCAAGGCAATCAGCTCTCTCACCTGTGTGTGAAGACCCAGTTCCCCTCTGGCTGGCATTCAGGCCCACAAGGTGAGGGAAGTATTAGTGGACATTTTGAATTTGGCTGCTGGGCACCTTTACCTGGTGCCTGTTTTCATGAATGACAGCATAACCTTATTTTCTAGGCAGCCATGCAAAATATAATCACATGGTTCTTGTCTACCCAAAGATGGACTAAAAACAAAAGCAGGGTAAAATTACGCATGAACACTCCCTGTACAGCACACATAACACTAGTAATTTGGAAAGGAGGAAGTGTCTTAGCTATCATTAGAGACACTAGTGTATTTCCCTAGTATTATAGTAGGAATTCCATGAACCACACCTTGCTGTAGTTTTCTGTTTTTCTTTCTTTTTTTTGGACTATACAGTTTCCAGGACAATAAAAGTTGGTGGAAAGGTGTTTTGGGTTTTCCCACCAGAACAGCAGGCTTCCATTCTCCTTGCTGGGCCTCTGGGCCTCTGAGAGATACCATTACAACAGGCTTTAGGGGTGAATGGTATATCCCAAAGCAGGCTCTGACCCACGGAAAAGACGAAGGAATTCACTGGACTGAAGGGTGTGATTATGGTTGCAGATTTGCTTCGTGACCTTGTAGGGCCCCAAGACTCTATTTGAAGCAGTGAGTGTCCACTGGCTTCTGCTAGCTGGTCATGATAGACCAAGTAGAGCACCCACTGAGTAGAGATGGGGCCAATGGCTTAGAAATAATTCAGACATTACAAGAATTCACAATCCACACAAAATCTGCTGCATATACAGAGAACACAGAGAAGAAATGTGAAGGGGTAATGCTCCTATTTTAAAGAAACCTTTTCTAATACATCATTGATAAGGCTATTTTCTTTTATGTTTTCTTTCTTTTTTTTTTTTTTGGTTTTGTTTTTTGTAATTTTCTTTTGCTGCCATTGTAGTTCTAACACTCCTGCCTTCTCCCATGGGATTATTTTGAGTTACAATGTGCCTCAAGGGGTCCAATCTCCAAAAAAGAAAAAGAAAAGGAAAAAAAAAAACCTGTTAGAAACCTAATGAGCCTCTTTAGTTTCTTTTTTTTTTTTTTCCCCTTCTGGCCTTGTACGTAATCAGGAAAAGAGAGAAGGAACTTGTATATGTTGCTGTTAGGGAACCTGCTTTGTGGCATGTAGGTGGGAGGCATTACAGGCTTAGTGCTTATAGCCAGTGTCTGGAATTTAACAGGTAGGTATTCGGTAATGTAGTGCTTCTCAGCTGTATCTGTGTAAGGGAAGCTTTCTGAAGATCTTGATACAGTAGGTCTTGGATAGGATCTAGGCATCCATAGTTTTTAAAATCTTCAAAGGTAATTCTGACGTATAGCCAGGGGAGGAAATGTGTATTTAATATCTGGAAAGATAATTGAATTAAGGAAGGAGTAAAACTACAACTAGACCAAGAAACAATTGTGTTAGAGTTAAGACTAGAACTCTTTAATATCACAACGTGAACCTGAAATTGTTATCAATTTTGGCTGTGCTAGGGCTCATGGTGTTCTCCTCCTAGGCTCGATGAGGGATTAGTAGGGGTGGGTACACATTGCACCACTCATTTACTCATTTAATAAATATGTATTGTGATTCTCTTGAGCAGCCATAGAAAACGCATACACAGATTAAAAACACACAGAGGAAAAAAAATGAAATTCTGAAAAGTACTCAATGAATACAAAAGACGGCAGGAAAGGAAGATCAAGGATCAGAGAATAGAAGAAGAAAAATAGAAAAAAAAAAACACCCTCAAAACCCCAAGGATCAGAGACTAGAAGAAGAAAAATAGGGGAAAAAACCCCCCCAAATAGTATATTTATTTATTTTGGCCACGCCATGCGGCATGTGAGATCTTAGTTCCCCGACCAGGGATCGAACCCAAAATCCCTGGCATTGGAAGCTCGAAGTCTTAGCCACTGGACCAACAGGGAAGTCCCCCAAAATAGTATATTTAAACCCAGTCTTTATCAATAACTATTTACATTTAAATGGGAACAAATACTCCCATTACAAAGCCAAGATTATCAGAATGGATAAACAACTAAGTGCTGTCTACAGTTGATGCACCTTACATATAAAATTGCAGATAGACTAAAAGTCAAAAGAGGAAAAAGATATACCATGCAGACACTACTCATGAGAAAACTGGTATGCCTCTGTTAATCAGAAAAAAAAGACTTCAAAACAGAAGTATTACCAGACATAAGAGAGAGATATTTCATGAGAATAGGGCTGATTCATTGAGGACATAATCCTAAATGTATGTGTGTCTAATAGTGCATCAAACTACATGCAATAAACATTGACAGAACTAAAGGGAGAAATGGATCAATCCACAATCAGAGTTGGAGACCTCAACATTCCTTTCTCAGTAACTGATAGAAAAGGAGACAAAAAAATCAGAAAGGGTATAGATGACGTGACCAATACTCTCAACCAATATGACTTAATAGACATTTATAAAATTCTTATAATCAACAGATGTAGAATATACATTCTTATCAAGGATACATTAAAGACTAAGCAAGATAGACAGATTCTGGACCATAAAACAAGTCCTCCAAAATTTCAAAAGTTGAAATAACACAAAATATGTTCTCTGGCCATGGTAAAATTAAATTAGAAATCAATAATAAAAATATATCTACAAATTCCCCAAATATTTGGAAATTAAAAACATACTACTAAATAACCCATGATTCAAAGAAGAATTCATAAGGGAAATTAGAAACAATTTTGAACTAAATGACGATAAAAACACATACCAAAATCTGTAGGGCACAGCTAATGTGGTGCTAAGACAGAAAATCATATTTTTAAATGCTTATATTAGAAAAGAAGTACGATCTAAAATAAATTATATAAGCTTCTACCTGAAGAAGCTAGGAAAAACAGCAACTAAAGCCAAAGTAAGTAAAAAATAAACATAAAAATGGAAAACAATAGATATATCAAGTCCAATAGTTGATTACTGAACAAATATTAACGAAATTGATAAACTACTAGCAAGACTGATCAAGAAAGAAGAGAGAAAACACAAAAATCAATGTTAAGTATTAAACAGGGTATCAAAATAGATTCTTTATGCCACCAAATTTTACAACACTGTTAAAAAACGCAACTTAATCAAAACTGATTAGAGGATAGATAGATGACCAGAATAGCTCTAAATATTCATTAAAAATTGAACTCTAAGCCTGCTGGGAAATGCATATTAAAATCATAATAAGACGGGAATTCCCTGGCAGTCCAGTGGTTAGGACTTGGCACTTTCACTGCCGGGGCTGAGTTTGATCCCTGGTCAGGGAACTAAGATCTTGCAAACCAAAAAAAAACAAAACAAAAACAAACAACAACAACGGAAGGAACACATAGAGATACTACTATATGTTAACTAAAACCTATAAAATTTGAAAAGACTAGCAATATCTAATGCTGGAAAGGATGCAGAGCAACTGGACTGCTCATGTATTGTTGGTGGAGGTAGGAAATTACACACCTACTTTGAAAAACTGGCAGTTTCTTATTTAAACATACACCTACCGTATGGTCCAACCATTCAGCTTCTACCTATGTACCCAAGAGAAGTGGAAGCATATTTCTACAAAATGACTTGTGCAAGAACGTTCATTGCAGCTTTATTCATAATAGTAAAATATCCAAAACATGTTTGTTTACATTTTCTTGTTGATGGACAAACAAATTGTGGTAACTCCATGCAATGGAATAGTATGTGCCAAAAAAGGAACAAATTACACATTCATACAACACATGGGTAAATGTCAAAAACATTATGATGAGTCAATCAATCAAGATGCAAGATAGTTCATACAGTATGCTTTCATTTCCATCAAGTGAAAGGACAGGCAGAACTAATCTATGGGGATAGAAGTCAGAATAGTGGTCACCTCTGGTAGAAAGAGGAGTAAAACTGTAAAGAGACAAAAGGGAACTTTCTAGGGTGATGGTAATGCTCTGTACCTTGATTGAAGTTGTTTCTTAAATGAGTATATACATTTGCCAAAATTCACTGAAATGTACACTTAGGATCTGTGCATTTTACTGTATGCAATTAAGTCTAAGAAAGGAGTGTATCACCCACTGTGTATTAAGTGTTGTGCTAGACCCTGAGGGTAGGATAGTGAGCAAACACAGACATAGCCCCTGTCCTCACGGAGCTTAGAAGGTGAGGAGGAATAAGACATCAATGAAAAAAATCATGCGCAAAAATTTGAAAACTATAGATGAGTGAAATGTTTGAGCAGGAAGGTGAGAGTATAGCAGGTATGACCAACAGTCTCTAAACTCAGATATGCAACAAGCATCGCATTCTTTTCTTTTAAAATCGTCTTAGGTTTCTTCCATCTGGGTAGGTGGGACGTTCCAACTCTGTCTGCCTTGGGACTGCCTCTTCCTCTTGGTCACTCCAAACCCAGGGAACTCTGGTGGCACCTGGATAGTGTAGTAAAGGCCTCCAGGTTCCAGGCTTTCATGGTTATTGCTGATATCATTTTTTGTCCAATGCGTAAGCATCCTTGAGGGTCAGAGGCGTGCTTCTATTGGACTCATAAGTTCTCTAGAAACACCATGCAGCCATCCTTTGGAAGTCTTGCCATCTCTTCGGAGGGCCGTTTGGGAGTAAGGAGGTCTCCACTGCTTATAGGATCTCTCATTCTCTCTTGCTCTCTATTCCTGTCTCCTCTCTGAAGTCCTAGCATTACCTCTTCAATTGGCTTAAACTGCTGGCAAAGACAAGATGCTTTTGCTCCCTGCTTTGCAAAACTTGATAACGCAAGGAAGAACAAAAAGGCCAAACTGCAAGCTTGAAACGTGAGAAAGAAAAATCACATGTGTATATGTAACAAAACTTTTCAATAAATTATCCTGCTCAAGATTATATGCTAGAGCAAAGTGATTTGTTTGGGAGGCCAGGAAAGAGTTTCTGTGAGGAAATAATGATTGAATTAGATTTTTCAAAGAGGTGGAATTAACTGTGTAAGGTGGGGTGGGGAGCTGCTATCCAGTGAGCAAAGCAGAGGGATACATAATGAGACCAGAGTGGCAGGCAGGGTCCAGACCTGGAAAGGCTAGTATTTCCATCCTTATCTTAGGGTAAGTGGGAAGCCATTGGAAGGTTCCAAACTCCTCCATGTAAAAAATGTATTTGGCTATAGTCTTTATTAAAGGCATAGCTGGTCCTCAGTTCTGCCCACTGCTGAGGCTGCTTCTAAGTAGAGTCAGGAAGCCCCAACACACATCCCTTTTGTCTTTGTGGATTCAGAAGGGCCACTGACCTCTGAGATGGGTGCACCCACACGTACACGTAATGTTGTACTCCAGCCAACTCTTACTACTGCATATTTCTGCAACTTGGGATATACGAGCATTTTCCCATTTGATTCAAAGTAGTTAGGTGAAATGGCTGGAGAAATAAAAGTAATTTAAGTTACAAATGAGAATGCTAACCATATGATAGGTTGCTATAAAGGAAGACCAACATTAGTGTGCTATAATATGCAATTTGAACTTGCAGGGGAGTGAATTATGTACTGCAATAATAAGGAGGCAAAAAAAGTTATATGAGTGCTTACGGTAGGGATAGCTATTTCTACAGTGAGGTTTTTACAGTCTGAGTGCATGTGTGCATAATTTCCACATGCTTCCCAGGTAACATATGTTATATCTAAAGACAGAAAGAGGTTAGTGTCCAAAGGAGGAAAAATCTGCTATTAAACTCATTAATTTGAGAGTTCTAGTTGTAGAACGATTGTGAAAGACAATTATTTCTTGGCTTGAATGTGGTCTTTTGCTGTAATTCTAAGTGTGAACGCGTGAAAATATTGAGTACATCTGCTAAGTGAAGCAAAAATGTAGAGTGAAACTTTATTTAACCTTATCTTGTCAGTAATAAGGATGGGAAATCTATGAAAAAGGGAAGAGTCTTTCTTAAAATAGAAGCTGAAAGTGGGAATAAAATGGAGGATGTACTTAAAATATTGAATAGAATCTGTTTTAATTTTTGTTTTCTAGCACCTTCAAGTACTTTAGAAGCACAGATTTACCTATCAGTTATAAATCAGTCGCTTATTCCAGAAGTGTTTTTATTAGGCAATAGTTTGAACTTGTTATCATAGTTTGAATGACTGTATGTTCCTAAAAGTAACACAGCCAGCTGCATTTCTTTAAATATATTCTAGAATTTTTCCCTAACTCAGAATGAGTGTCCTACTTTCCAAAGCAGTTCTACCCACTGAAACTTTGGTTGAAGTAGGAGAATTCCAACCTAGCATCATTGGCTGGCAAACACTAATGACTGCAGTGAGCCAGAAGCCCGGGCCTCTGGGTCAGTAGGAAGAGCATTGTGCCAAAGGCCTGGGCGCTGCATTTTAGTTCTGCCGGTGTCTCTTGGAGTAGGGTAACTGGCTGCACAGCACCATCACAGATCATTGGTGTCTAGCTTCTGCTCAGCTCCAGATCACTGCTCTGAAGTTATTCCACTTGTCCTTGATGAGCTCCATTTCTTCATCAATCAGTTGACTGCTCCAAACTTTTAATGTTTGGCCTTTGCTGAGCTCCATATGCTCATTAATCTCACAGAGGACAGGGGAGGTGTAAAGGATCGTTCCCTTGTAGATCTCCTTCCTTAAGGTCTTATATAAGCGGGGTCTTGTCTCTCTTTTCTTTCACCTCCAGCTAACTAACCCACCCACTTACCTAGTCTCTTTACTGTCATTCATTTTCAGTATCCCCTCATTGGCTCCTTCTCCCTGTTCAGCTCTCCTCACAATTTCTCTCCTACCCTGAAAGAACTCTTGCCCCACAGAATTTACAGATTTTTAGAGACTCTGGCTCTCCTCTCCAGCTTTCCTTACTGGGCAGATGCCCAGCTGCCCTCTGTTAATTGCATCCCTTGTACATCTTTTTTTCCTCTGATTTTTATTTGGTATGGTCAGTGGATTTTCCATTCTTAAAAACATACTAACTTTAAAAACTTATGTGTCATGTATGCTCATTATAGAAAAAACATTATTTATTAGCAAAGGGTAGGCAATAAAACTTCCCTTTTATCCTTCCAGACACTTTATGCGTATAAACACATACCAGTATAGTGCAGCAGTTAAGCATGGGCTATAGGCCAGAGTATGTGAATTTGAGAGCCAAGCTCTGCCACTTATTGGCTGTGTGACCTCAGGCACATTAGTAACCTCTCTGTGTCCCAGCAATTTCATCTTTAAAATGAGGTAAAAATAGTAACACCACTGGGATTGTAAGGATGAATGAATTAATATTTATAAAGTGTTTAGAACCATACCTAGAAAGAAGAAAGCCCTTGATAAATGTGCTACTGTTATATCATTTATAAAGAAATGAGATCATGCTACATGTGGAATTTTAAAACTTGCTTTTTCACTTAAAATATATTTGAACATTTTTCATGTCGTTCATTTTATGTCAATGAATGACTAATCTGATAGCATACTTTAAGCATATTGTTTTAAATGATTGTATAATATTCCACTGTAAATATTGAATTTATTAATTTTTATTAGATGACTTGTTTCCAATTTTGTGATACAAACAACACAGCAGTTAACATCCCGGTCCATGCCTACATCTTTGTATATATCCCTGGTTTCTAGAAATGGGATTTATGGGTCAACAGATATGCACATTTTAAGACTCTTGATTTAAATTGCTAAAATGATCTCCAGATTATACTTCCATTAGTAGAGTGAGTCAGTTTTTTTTTTTAAACATTAATTCCTTCAAGGACCCACAGGAACTTTACATTCACTGTATTCCATTGTGTCTGATGTGGCTAACTTTTCTGCATACATGACTTTCTAATAGACATCATGCCAAATACTGATCTCACATTGTCATAGCAAGGCTTAGTAGTCGTGAGGTTTCAGGAAAGATTCCTAGATTAGCTAAAGACTTTAGGAAGTTCTTGAAAATATAGCTAAATCCTACAAGATGCTCTTAATGAAGAGGTTCTCAAATTTAGCTGCACATTAGACTCTCCTGGGGAAACTTTTTAAAAAATTCCAGAGCTTAAGCCTAGACTTAGTGGGTTTGGTGTAGGACCCAGGCATTGAATGATTTAAAAAGCTCTCCAGATGATTCTATTGTGCAGTCTGGGTTGAAGACATTATGGATTCAATTTCATTAATTACAGGCAAGATCACCTGAATTCATCACATCTGTTTCTTTACACTTGCTGTAGGTGTCATCTTGGTGCCACCATTCAGTCATTCCCTTTTTTCTTTGTGAATATAAAATGATCTATTTAAAAAAATTGGAAGTATCTAGAAATTCAGGTAAAATATACTCTTGATACTCACTTTTCTCCTTTGGTTATGTTGTAGATACCATCCTAACCTTAATCTTACTGCTAAGCCATCAATCATCTGTCTTTGATAGGATCTCTCCTTCAAGACTCTTTTCAGGTGATTTCACCTACTATTGTGCTTCATAAGTTGAGTGTGATGTAAATGTCATTGGTTCTGTTTTGTTGTTTTTATAAGACAACCTCAGCCCTGGTCATGTTTGTTAGAAATGTGAATTCTTGATGAGGTTCGCTGAACCAGACACTTGACTCTTGGAATTTTACAAGCTGTGGGAAACCTCTTAGGTAATGATTCTCAGTGTAAAACTAGGAAAGGCATTTGATAAAAATGCTTTGCAATAGCATGTTCTCGAGTTTTCACAAGTTCATTCAGAAAGAAATACAAAGATCTAATCTCCCTACAAAAAGATATTTAATTATACTCTGTGACTAAAGAAACAAATGATATTGGCAGTGGCATATAGTCATTAACAACTCATTAATAAGTCAGCTTTATAAGTCAGCTTAGTAAGGGTGTAAGGAAATATGTACTCTTACAACTTTTCGTGAAAATGTACATTAGGAAAACCATTTTGAAAAGTGATGTGGCAAAATTTACTAAAATTAAAAAAGAATATCTCCTTTGAGCCAGAAATTCCATATCTAGGAAATTACGTTTATTCTTTTTTTTTTCAATTTAATTTTATTTATTTTTTTATACAGCAGGTTCTTATTAGTTATCCATTTTATACATATTAGTGTATACATGTCAATCCCAATCTCCCAATTCATCCCACCACCACCACCACCACCCCGCCACTTTCCCCCCTTGGTGTCCATACGTTTCTTCTCTACATCTGTGTCTCTATTTCTTTTTTTTAAAAGGTTTTTAAAAAAAATTATTTATTTATTTATTTATTTTTGGCTGTGTTGGGTCTTCATTTCTGTGCGAGGGCTTTCTCTAGTTGCGGCAAGTGGGGGCCACTCTTCATCGCGGTGCGCGGGCCTCTCACTGTCGCGGCCTCTCTTGTTGCGGAGCACAAGCTCCAGAAACACAGGCTCAGTAGTTGTGGCTCACGGGCCTAGTTGCTCCGCGGCATGTGGGATCTTCCCAGACCAGGGCTCGAACCTGTGTCCCCTGCATTGGCAGGCAGATTCTCAACCACTGCGCCACCAGGGAGGCCCCCTATGTCTCTATTTCTGCCCTGCAAACCGGTTCATCTGTACCATTTTTCTAGGTTCCACATATATGCGTTAATATATGATGTTTGTTTTTCTCTTTCTGACTTACTTCACTCTGTATGACAGTCTCTAGATCCATCCACTTCTCTGCAAATGACCCAATTTCGTTCCTTTTTATGGCTTAGTAATATTCCATTGTATATATATATGAACCACATCTTCTTTAAATGGTTATTCTTATAGATGTATATATGAGATTATTCATTTGAGCATCGAGTGTAATACCAAAACATTGGTAACAACCTACATGTTCATCAGCAGGGGACCAGCTATATAAATATGGCACATCCATCTAGCTGTTAAAAATATGCGTCAGAGTGGTATGTATAGACAGCGAAATACTCCCATGATGCAAAATTGAGCAAAATAAGCAAGCTATAGAATGGTCTGTAGGATCACCTTTGTGTAAATTTAAAAATAAAATCATAAATGTGGTTTTATGTCCTTTTAAGATAAGTGAGAAACTGTTAACAATAGCTATCTTTGATATGCAAGGGGTTGGGGAAGAAGAGAGACTTGTACATTTTAATTTTATACCATTATATACTTTTCGGATTTTTAAACCACTTTTATGTGTTATTTCTCTTTCAAAAATTAGGTAAAAAAATTATGACAGTTGTTGGATCTGCTGAATCACTCTGCAATTTGAAAGAAGTGGGGGGTAAAACAGTCACAGAAAATGCTTTACAAAGATCTTTGAGGGCTTAATGAGGAAGAACATCACGTTTAATGTTTTTTTTTTTTTTTCACACACACACACTGTATTTTATTTTTACAAGCGATAAATAGACTGACACCAAGCATTGTACATGGATGACCACAACAAAAGCAACAATGATTGCAATTACCAAACATGAAACACACTCATACTATGTCATAATATTGACATTCAGTCCAGTAATCCTCCACCGTAACAGCTCCTTTACTTTCCAGTGAAAATTGATTTGTATATTCTTTGCCTCTGAGTCCTTGTTGGATTTTTTTTTTTTAATTCAGACAGAAAGTCACAAAAATTATACTCATCCTCATCAGTTCACTCAGTCCCATGTAATTAAATTTTTTTTTTCATCTTGATCTTTTGTTAGCACTTTTATGAGTTCATCAGTTTTTCATTAGAGTTCTGAAAATGCTTATTCATTCAGTTCAGCAGTACAGTCAGTTACCAGAAACCTGTACTTGTCAGTCTTTTCCATGAATTTCTTAAAGATGAAACCCTTTTATAGGAACATATTTGCAAAAGCGTCAGAGTACATACAGAACTGTCTGTAAATGACAAAAGACTTAAAAATGACCACAGTTAAAAATTTGATGAAAGTTCATAATAATGCAGTTGACAAGAAAATTAGTTATTTCTGAGATACACATTTTAAGGTAATAACTAGGATTATGACTTATAACATTATACCAGAACATATAAGATTTTTAGAAATTTCATGTAATGTCTGAAACATTTATATTAACATATTTCCATACAAATAACCCAATGAAAGTTTAGTATTAGTTGTTTTGTTTGTTTGTTTTTTTATACTGCAGGTTCTTATTAGGCATCAATTTTATACACATCAGTGTATACATGTCAATCCCAATCGCCCAATTCAGCACAACACCATACCCACCCCACCGCAGTTTTCCCCCCTTGGTGTCCATATGTCCGTTCTCTACATCTGTGTCTCAACTTCTGCCCTGCAAACTGGCTCATCTGTACCATTTTTCTAGGTTCCACATACATGCATTAATATACGATATTTCTTTTTCTCTTTCTGACTTACTTCACTCTGTATGACAGTCTCTAGATCCATCCACGTCTCAACAAATGACTCAATTTCTTTCCTTTTTATGGCTGAGTAATATTCCATTGTATATATGTACCACTTCTTCTTTATCCATTCGTCTGTTGATGGGCATTTAGGTTGCTTCCATGACCTGGCTATTGTAAATAGTGCTGCAAGGAACATTCGGGTGCATGTGTCTTTTTGAATTACGGTTTTCTCTGGGTATATGCCCAGTAGTGGGATTCCTGGGTCATATGGTAATTCTATTTTTAGTTTTTTAAGGAACCTCCATATTGTTCTCCATAGTGGCTGTATCAATTTACATTCCCACCAACAGTGCAAGAGGGTTCCCTTTTCTCCACATCCTCTCCAGCATTTGTTGTTTGTAGATTTTCTGATGATGCCCATTCTAACTGGTGTGAGGTGATACCTCATTGTAGTTTTGATTTGCATTTCTCTAATAATTAGTGATGTTGAGCATCTTTTCATGTGCTTCGTGGCCGTCTGTATGTCTTCTTTGGAGAAATGTCTATTTAGGTCTTCTGCCCATTTTTGGATTGGGTTGTTTGTTTCTTTAATATTGAGCTGAATGAGCTGTTTATATATTTTGGAGATTAATCCTTTGTCCGTTGATTCATTTGCAAATATTTTCTCCCATTCTGAGTGTTGTCTTTTCGTCTTGTTTATGGTTTCCTTTGCTGTGCAAAAGCTTTCAAGTTTCATTAGGTCCCATTTGTTTATTTTTGTTTTTATTTCCATTACTATAGGAGGTGGATCAAAAAAGATCTTGCTGTGATTTATGTCAAAGAGTGTTCTTCCTATGTTTTCCTCTAAGAGTTTTATAGTGTCCAGTCTTACATTTAGGTCTCGAATCCATTTTGAGTTTGTTTTTGTGTATGGTGTTAGGGAGTATTCTAATTTCATTCTTTTACATGTAGCTGTCCAGTTTTCCCAGCACCACTTATTGAAGAGACTGTCTTTTCTCCATTGTATATCTTTGCCTCCTTTGTCATAGATTAGTTGACCATAGGTGCGTGGGTTTATCTCTGGGCTTTCTATCTTGTTCCATTGATCTATGTTTCTGTTTTTGTGCCAGTACCATATTGTCTTGATTACTGTAGCTTTGTAGTATAGTCTGAAGTCAGGGAGTCTGATTCCTCCAGCTCCGTTTTTTCCCCTCAAGACCACTTTGGCTATTCGGGGTCTTTTGTGTCTCCATACAAATTTTAAGATGATTTGTTCTAGTTCCATAAAAAATGCCATTGGTAATTTGATAGGGATTGCATTGAATCTGTAGATTGCTTTGGGTAGTATAGTCATTTTCACAATGTTGATTCTTCCAATCCAAGAACATGGTATATCTCTCCATCTGTTGGTATCATCTTTAATTTCTTTCATCAGTGTCTTATAGTTTTCTGCATACAGGTCTTTTGTCTCCCTAGGTAGGTTTATTCCTAGGTATTTTATTCTTTTTGTTGCAGTGGTAAATGGGAGTGTTTCCATAATTTCTCTTTCAGATTTTTCATCATTAGAGTATAGGAATGCAAGAGATTTCTGTGCATTAATTTTGTATCCTGCAACTTTACCATATTCATTAATTAGCTCTAGCAGTTTTCTGGTGGCAGTTTTAGGATTCTCTATGTATAATATCATGTCATCCGCAAACAGTGACAGTTTTACTTCTTCTTTTCCAATTTGTATTCCTTTTATTTCTTTTTCTTCTCTGATTGCCGTGGCTAAGACTTCCAGAACTATGTTGAATAATAGTGGTGAGAGTGGACATCCTTGTCTCGTTCCTGATCTTAGAGGAAATGCTTTCAGTTTTTCACCATTGAGAATGATGTTTGCTGTGGGTTTGTCATATATGGCCTTTATTATGTTGAGGTAGGTTCCCTCTATGCCCACTTTCTGGAGAGTTTTTATCATAAATCGGTGTTGAATTTTGTCAAAAGCTTTTTCTGCATCTATTGAGATGATTATATGGTTTTTCTTCTTCAGTTTGTTAATATGGTGTATCACATTGATTGATTTGCGTATATTGAAGAATCCTTGCATCCCTGGGATAAATCCCACTTGATCGTGGTGTATGATCCTTTTAATGTGTTGTTGGATTCTGTTTGCTAGTATTTTGTTGAGGATTTTTGCATCTATATTCATCAGTGATATCGGTCTGTAATTTTCTTTCTTTGTAGTGTCTTTGTCCGGTTTTGGTATCAGGGTGATGGTGGCCTCATAGAATGAGTTTGGGAGTGTTCATTCCTCTGCAATTTTTTGGAAGAGTTTGAGAAGGATAGGTGTTAGCTCTTCTCTAAATGTTTGATAGAATTCACCTGTGAAGCCATCTGGTCCTGGACTTTTGTTTGTTGGAAGATTTTTAATCACAGTTTCAATTTCATTGCTTGTGATTGGTCTGTTCATATTTTCTATTTCTTCCTGGTTCAGTCTTGGAAGGTTATACCTTTCTAAGAATTTGTCCATTTCTTCCAGGTTGTCCATTTTTTCCAGGTTGTCCATTTTATTGGCATAAAGTTGCTTGTAGTAGTCTCTTAGGATGCTTTGTATTTCTGCAGTGTCTGTTGTAACTTCTCCTTTTTCATTTCTGATTTTATTGATTTGAGTCCTCTCCCTCTTTTTCTTGATGAGTCTGGCTAATGGCTTATCGATTTTGTTTATCTTCTCAAAGAACCAGCTTTTAGTTTTATTGATCTTTGCTATTGTTTTCTTTGTTTCTATTTCATTTATTTCTGCTCTGATCTTTACGATTTCTTTCCTTCTGCTAACTTTGGGTTTTGTTTGTTCTTCTTTCTCTAGTTTCTTTAGGTGTAAGGTTAGATTGTTTACTTGAGATTTTTCTTGTTTCTTTAGGTCGGCTTGTATAGCTATAAACTTCCCTCTTAAAACTGCTTTAGCTGCATCCCATAGGTTTTGAGTTGTCGTGTTTTCATTGTCATTTGTCTCTAGGTATTTTTTGATTTCTTCTTTGATTTCTTCAGTGATCTCTTGGTTATTTAGTAACGTATTGTTTAGCCTCCATGTGTTTGTCTTTTTTACGTTTTTTTCCCTGTAATTCATTTCTAATCTCATAGCATTGTGGTCAGAAAAGATGCTTGATATGATTTCAATGTTCTTAAATTTACTGAGGCTTGATTTGTGACCCAAGATGTGATCTATCCTGGAGAATGTTCTGTGCGCACTTGAGAAGAACGTGTAATCTGCTGTTTTTGGATGGAATGTCCTATAAATATCAATTAAATCTACCTGGTCTATTGTGTCATTTAAAGCTTGTGTTTCCTTATTAATATTCTGTTCGGATGATCTGTCCATTGGTGTCAGTGAGGTGTTAAAGTTCCCCACTACTATTGTGTTACTGTCGATTTCCTCTTTTATAGCTGTTAACAGGTGTCTTATGTATTGAGGTGCTCCTATGTTGGGTGCATATATATTTATAATTGTTACATCTTCTTCTTGGATTGATACCTTGATCATTATGTCATGTCTTTCCTTGTCTCTTGTAACATTCTTTATTTTAAAGTCTATTTTATCTGAAATGAGTATTGCTACTCCAGCTTTCTTTTGATTTCCATTTGCATGGAATATCTTTTTCCATCCCCTCACTTTCAGTCTGTATGTGTCCCTAGGTCTAAAGTGGGTCTCTTGTAGACAGCATATATATGGGTCTTGTTTTTGTATCCATTCAGCAAGCCTGTGTCTTTTGGTTGGAGCATTTATTCCATTCACGTTTAAGGTAATTATCGATATGTATGTTCCTATGACCATTTTCTTAATTGTTTTGGGTTTGTTTTTGTAGGTCCTTTTCTTCTCTTGTGTTTCCCACTTAGAGAAGTTCCTTTAGCATTTGTTGTAGAGCTGGTTTGGTGGTGCTGAATTCTCTTAGCTTTTGCTTGTCTGTAAAGCTTTTGATTTCTCCATCAAATCTAAATGAGATCCTTGCCGGGTAGAGTAATCTTGGTTGTAGGTTCTTCCCTTTCATCACTTTAAGTATATCATGCCACTCCCTTCTGGCTTGTAGAGTTTCTGCTGAGAAATCAGCTGTTAACCTTATGGGAGTTCCCTTGTATGTTATTTGTCATTTTTCTCTTGCTGCTTTCAATAATTTTTCTTTGTCTTTAATTTTTGCCATTTTGATTACTATGTGTCTCGGCGTGTTTCTCCTTGGGTTTATCCTGTATGGGACTCTCTGCACTTCCTGGACTTGGGTGGCTATTTCCTTTCCCATGTTAGGGAAGTTTTCGACTATAATCTCTTCAAATATTTTCTCTGGCCCTTTCTCTCTCTCTTCTCCTTCTGGGACCCCTATAATGCTAATGTTGTTGCGTTTAATATTGTCCCAGAGGTCTCTTAGGCTGTCTTCATTTCTTTTCATTCTTTTTTCTTTAGTCTGTTCCGCAGCAGTGAATTCCACCATTCTGTCTTCCAGGTCACTTATCTGTTCTTCTGCCTCAGTTATTCTGCTATTGATTCCTTCTAGTGTAGTTTTCATTTCAGTTATTGTATTGGTCATCTCTGATTGTTTGTTCTTTAATTCTTCTAGGTCTTTGTTAATCATTTCTTGCATCTTCTCAATCTTTGCCTCCATTCTTATTCCGAGGTCCTGGATCATCTTCACTATCATTATTCTGAATTCTTTTTCTGGAAGGTTGCCTATCTCCACTTCATTTAGTTGTTTTTCTGGGGTTTTTTCTTGTTCCTTCATCTGATATATAGCCCTTTGCCTTTTCATCTTGTCTATCTTTCTGTAACTGTGGGTTTTGGTCCACAGGCTGCAGGATTGTAGTTTTTCTTGCTTCTGCTGTCTGCCCTCTGGTGGTTGAGGCTATCTAAGAGGCTTGATGGGAGGCTCTGTTGGTGGGTAGAGCTGACTGTTGCTGTGGCGGACAGAGCTCAGTAAAACTTTAATCCACTTGACTGTTAATGGGTGGGGCTGGGTTCCCTCCCTGTTGGTTGTTTTGCGTGAGGCAACTCAACACTGGAGCCTACCTGGGCTCTTTCATGGGGTTAATGGCAGACTCTGGGAGGGCTCATGCCAAGGAGCACTTCCCAGAACCTCCGCTGCCAGTGTCCTTGTCCCCACGGTGAAACAGAGCCACCTCCCGCCTCTGCAGGAGACCCCCCAACACCAGCAGGTAGGTCTGGTTCAGTCTCCCCCAGGGTCACTGCTCCTTCCCCTGGGTCCCGATGCGCACACTACTTTGTGTGTGCCCTCCAAGAGTGGGGTCTCTGTTTCCCCCAGTCCTGTCAAAGTCCTGCAATCAATTCCCACTAGGCTTCAAAGTCTGATTCTCTAGAAATTCCTCCTCCCGTTGCCGGACCCCCAGGTTGGGAAGCCTGACGTGGGGCTCAGAAGCTTCACTCCAGTGGGTGGACTTCTGTGGTATAAGTGTTCGCCAGTCTGTGAGTCACCCACCCAGCAGTTATGGGATTTGATTGTACTCTGCTTGCGCCCCTCCTACCGTCTCACTGTGGCTTCTCCTCTGTCCTTGGACGTGGTGTATCCTCCTTGGTGAGTTCCAGTGTCTTCCTGTCGATGATTGTCCAGCAGCCAGTTGTGATTCTGGTGCTCTGCCAAGAGGGAGTGAGAGCACGTCCTTCTACTCCGCCATCTTGGTTAATCTCCTCCACGTTTAATGTTAAGTCATCTGGCACAGCATTGCCCCTGAGCTAATTGTTCTTGGAAGCATATGTTTCAAAAGTGACCATGTAGTGGTTGTACAAGAATTGGTTCTATTTTTCTGCATTCTTTTTGCTGGTATATCTAAAACATTTCCTCGGAAAAAAGTTACCCTCCTATTGTGTCAAACCATTTAGTGATTTGGAAAGGAAGCTGGATTGGTGAACAGATTTTCTCTCCTATCCTTTGTTCTCCTGCCCTTGGTATATCGTAACTTATAGGGAAAATATCAAATAGAGTGGTTTAGCATTCGTGTCATTCTCATTGTTTTAATTGCAAGCTGTATCACAAATATTCAGATATCTAGAGAAAACAACAACAACAACAGATCATTACATGAATGTCTGGTTGACTCTTGACAGGTAGTATTTCAAAAAACACACCAACCAATCTGTTCATCTCTAATGCCAGCCTTGCTCTCCTCCCTGCCTCTCTCCCCCCAGCCCTTTTCCTTCCTACCCCTTGACCTTTTCTCATCAGTGTTCGCTGTACCCATGTTTCCTTTCTATACTACCACCCTGGCCCTGTATGAACCTGTGCCTGGATTAGAGAACAAGACGTTTTACTCTTTCCTACTAATCTGTCTTGCAAAACCTGCTAGTTATCTCTTCCCTAAAATGCAATTTTATCCTATTGCCTCTGATTCTGCATCAACAGAGGCTGCCCATGAGGTTGAGCCCACATTTCTTAGTCTGTATTCAAATTCATTCTAGATCCAGGAAGTCTTTCTTGATTGAACCTAGAACTCCCACCTCCTGCATACACACACACACACACACACACACACACACACACACACACACACACACACACAGACATGCACATTTACGCTTATAGATTGTTCCTATTGGGTCTAATTCTCACTAGTGAACTGAATTTCATGGTATCGTGAACTCAGTGATAAGATGTTTTTAATGATTATCTAAATGGCTTGATGTAAATTTACATGAACACATGTGCACACAGAGTACACAAAGACATTCTCAAGATTTATTTACCAAAAAGAGACTCAGTTGCCCAAAATAGACTATTTGAATCAGAAGAGACTGAAATACCAATAGATGGTATATTTAAATCCTTTCCCTCCCCTTTATGACTACGGTTAAGATGTCATCTAGAAAATGAGGTCAGCTACAGAAATTAGAGTAGTTTCAATTTCTTTACCTAATTGTAGAATTCTGTGTAAATGTTCTTGTTACACAGACCTGCTCTTGATAGGTTTCTGGAGGGGAGTGGCTATGCCTTGTTTCTTTGGAATCACCAAGTATCATATGTACTTGTGAGAACAGTTGCCTGGACATCCAGTTTCAGAACCCAGGCCTTAGAGGCTCTGACAGGTACTTTCATAGTCACACAGCTTACCCCAAGGAGGATGTGCTAATTTGCAGAGTCTTGGGCCAGAGGGTAGAGTTATTGGTACCTTATGAGGCCACGGTCCTTTCCCCATAGAAAGTACAGGCTTGTGGAGCTGCCTTTACAGACCAGGCCCATGATTGCTGCCTCCTGGGTGTATTCACCGTCTGTGGAGCCAATCTCAGTCGTCGTCAGTATTAGGGAAGGCATCATTTTCTCAACCATAAAATAAAAGGATTAGGTTGGGGTCTGAACAGCAGCAATGGGGTCCAAAAGTTCCTTTCAGTATTGCAAAAAGCCCAGTAGAAGTTTTGCATATTTACCTTCATTAGCCCACATTGCTTAGTATAGCAATGCAGAGTAAATGCAGTTTGTTAGAAAAAAATTTTCAGATGTGGAGTTTGTAGAGGAAAATTAATAAGGGTCCATGGTGGGGCCTAGTTTGTCTCAGTGTCCTTTCCAGGCCCCTTTAACATTCTTTAATTCAGCTCAGGTGGTCCATGAACTTGAGAGTCGGCAGGATACTCTCATTCCACCTGCCATTTTTTCTCTTAAGAACCTAAATGCAGTCTTAGCATTTGGGCAGTGCCTCAGTATTGGGCAAATACTTGACCTGATTTTTAACAGCATCACCCACCTGTCTTGATTCTTTAGTCCTATGTGTCTGAACCCAGAGGCTGGTAAGTGCTCTTCCTTCTCCCCTCCCTCCCTCTTTCTCTTTATTTCTTTCAGCTTGGATCTTTCAGCATAATTTTTTGTTTGTTTTTATTTCCTAGATCTCTTCTCTGTTCTGTGTATGCATCTTCTTGTGTCTTTCCCTGAAGCTATGCATGCTTTGCTCTCTGCCATTTTCTGGACTCAACTTCATCAACTTGGTAGCCATAAAACCCACTTGTTTTCTTCTTTTAAAATGCTGGCAGTTATTTGGATATCAAGTATCAGCAATGCACTGGTCACTGTAGGATGGCTATATTAAGCTGTGCTTCTTACAGCCCTCCTTATGATTGTTTCTAGTAATTCGATAAATGCGTACTAGCTAATAAGGCGCAATTAACATTTAATAATAAAAAATGTAAAAAGTCAGTTGTACCTCCCTCACTGTAATGATAAGCAAAGCCTTTTATGTTGTGATGTCTTAACAGTTAGCTGCATGAGTGCTAAATGTTGCTTTTAATTAAACAATAAAGAATGTAACGCCCTTTCTGGTATCATTATAAATTTTGATGTGGTACAAAAATTTGATTCTTTAAAAATTAATTGCCTAGGAGTATGTTTAAGTAGTATTGATTATGTTGGTACCTCGTGTTGATCTGTGATACTTAACCCAACATTTAAAATATCTTTTTTTCCATTATATGTTGTGATGCAAGAATAAAAGCAAAGTACAAAACAAATAGGCACTTGAATTCTAATAGCAATAAGCAATAAATGTCAGGCATCTGGAAATTATGGTTGCAATTTCATCAGAGTACACTTTGTTCTTCTATTATGCCTGCATGAATTTTGCTACAGGCAAAATCTATTACAGATAACAGTTAAGAACCTTTCTAATCTACACAGATAGTCATGGCAAAATGCTGGAAAACTAAATGTTGGAAAATGTAATATTGCAGGGGAAAATTGACACTTGTAGGAAATAATGTGGGCCTATTTAGAACCACAAATGGTAATCATTGCTTTAAGATCATGGTGTGGTGGAGGTTTCTGTGGCGGGTGACCCAGATGAAGGACACAGCACTGGGAATGAATCGTGTTCTGCTGGCTGTTGTGTGCATGTACAGGTAGATGCTTATCTGTAAATTGAGGGGTGGGGTGTGTGCTTAATGATTGCTACCTGAAATTGTAATTACAAAGTCAGATTGCACGTGAGAAGACGGGGTTTTTTCCATTGCCCTTGGGTACACTGGAGAGTAATATTTCTATTCGGGGGCCAATTGACTCCCCTCAGGAGAAAGATTAATTAGTATTCATCACTCTTGATGGCACATAGTGACCCTGGATAGTTGCTTGGTAAATTTACTAACTGAGCTTTCAGGAAATTGGCTCCTGGCTATTAACCTGAATGAATGTCTTTTCTGCACTTAACTCCAGCTTAACCTGCATTTTCTAGGTCTCAGAGCATTAGGACTAGGGTTTGAAGATGTGGAGTTTGCCATTTACTTTATTATCCTCATCCTCTTTATTTTTCACATCCCTTCAACACATATGCAGCATTACCACCTAGATTACTTATTTATTGCTGTGTAACCAGTTACCTCCCAACTTAGCAGCTTAAAGCAACAAATGTTTATTATCTCACAATTTCTGTGGGTCAGGAATTTGGGAGCAGCTTAGATGGTTGGTTCTGGCTTGGGATTTCGCATGAAGTTAACGCTCAAGATGTCAGCCAGGGCTGCAGTCAACTAAAGACTTGATGTCAAGCTGGGGGATGGAGGATCCTCTTCCAAAAGGATAGCTCTTGACAAGAGATCTCAGTTCCTCAGTTGGCAGGAGGCTTCCATTCATTGCCACGTGAATCTTTCCATAGAGCAGTTTGAGTATCCTACAGCATGGCAGCTGGTTTCCCCAAGAGCAATTGGTCCAAGAGAGAGAGGAAGGAAGCTGAGGTGCCTTTTATGACCTGTCACTGCTGCCATATTCTGTTTACTAGAAGTGAGTCACCGAGTCCTACTCACATTGAAGGTTAGAACTAAATTCTACCTCTTGAAGGGAGGCACATCAAAGAATTTGTGAATGTATTGCATTGGCCAAAAAGTTTGTTTTTTCTGTATGTTACGGAAAAACCCGAACAAACTTTTTGGCCACCCCAATATTTTTAAAACTACCATATCGCCTAAACAAGACACACTAGCATCGGCTCCCAGGACAGACTTGTTTTCCAGGCTTGCTCAAGTAGCACCTTGTCTGAAAAGACCTCCTTCACTTCTTGGACCCACATTCTTCTTCTTTCTCTCACATCTAGGTAGCAGCATCTCATCACTTTGAGCATGTTGTCTTTGACTGCTATGAATTGTTATTTTACGTGTGTATTTTTTTCTCCTCAATCACGTGTTAGGTGTTTTAAGATAAGAGTGTGTCTTATAACTTTGTCTTCTCTAGAAGCTGTTCCATTTAGGCAAATAGATGGTGCACAATGAATAAGCACAAGAGGCTGTTGAGTGTGGTGGGTGAGAGCAGGGCTTTGGTTCAAAGGAGCCAAGGGGTCTTAGGTTCAAATTCTGGCTCCACCATTGTAAAAGCTTGGGAAATCTCTTACACAGCAAGTATTCTGTGAGAACTGTTCCACATGTAGGTGTCTTTTTGATATATTTGTGGAAGGAGGGGAGCTCCACGTCCTTCTATTCCACCATCTTGATCTATTACACAGGGAACAATATTAGAACATATCTCATGACCCTGTTGTGAAGATTGAATGAGTTGATGAATGTTGAGAATGTGGGAAGTGATACACAAATTGTAGGTCTTATCATTGTGGTATTGATAACATTTCACCTGTTCATAGGCTATTTTGCCTCATGTTGGATAAACTGACGTGGATCCTTGTCCTACCAACATTCTGTTTGACAACAAACAAGTTACTTCTTTTCTGAGTCTCAGTTCTCTGTCTGTGAAATGAAGGCGTTATGCCAGATAATTTCTGTGACCCTTCTGTAGCAAGATTATCTAACTCTGTTTTCTCTTATACAGGTGTAAGTAAAGAGAGAAAAGATTTTCTTTGTAATCTGGGCAAGTTCTACAGAAGATACCATGTTAAATCTTACAGACAAGAACATTTCATCGGAAGATGAGACACCTGTGTTAGGCTTGTCTGCAAGGGAAGAAGGAGACTGATATTTTTTGAGTACTTATTATATGTGCTCAGGTCTCCACATATGTCATACCATTACATACAATTATTCCTCTGAACTTTCCTTTTCTCCCTTTTACTAATCTCAGCCCATCCACTATCCAAGATCCCCACCAAAAATGCGGGTCCCAGGTCACATGGCTAATAAACAGCAGCAGGGAGAATTGAATCCACTTCTATATGATTCCAATCCCGGGTCCTTTCCATGACTGCTGGTTGCCTCCATTTGAGAAGGGTGGAACCTCTTGAGTGATTTAACCTCAGCTTATCCTTCCATACCTGGCAACAGTAACACTCAGGTAACCCAGCGGAAGCAGCAGTGAGGTCATTTGTATAGCTGGATAGCTCTGGCTGGGTCAAGTTGAAGGGAATTATCTGGAGTTCTTTTAGTCCTTTTTTAAGTCCAGTAGGTAATTATCAGCAGTCTTGCCTCTGTGACTTAGTCTCAGTGGCACTAAGAAGGTAAAATTCTTTGATATGAAAATTCAGGGGCTTCTGCTAGGGTTCTTGAGAGTCTGTACAGGAAGTGTTTTTGTTTGTTTGTTGTTTTGTTTTGGTTTTGTTTTGATCGTCCTTTGCCCTGGTCCCTCTAAGTGTGGGAAACCATTGACTTTGTATGGCACAGTAGGGAGACTGTCTTCCAGAGAGTCTTGCTCAGAGTCTGGGCCGCCAGTGGGTCTCTTGGCCTCCTCTCTTTGGGAAGGATTGGAAGGCCTATCCAGGCTCCCCAGTGGGGCTTTGTCAAGGGTGTCTGGCTACCTGAGAGCAGGTGACTAGAAGGGAAGTGGGACTAAATACTTCTCCAGACACATATGAGCATGAGGAGAGAGGGAGAACAGGGCAGGCCATTGTACCATGTACCTGTGAGGATGGGGGTGACCACAGGGTGGGAATGATAGGACATAAAATGGAACATATAACACAGTGGTGGGGTTGGCTGCGGTGCTCAGGGAGGGCCCAGGTGCTCACAGGCATCAAGGATAAAACATAGGCATTTGAGAGCAGGAATGCACCAAGTCTAATTCCTTGACTTTAGAGATAGAAAAACAGGTGTGATAAGGCATCCTCTGTCTTCTGTTGCTTGCCACTTTCCACTCTGTAGATTTCATATCAAGCTTTTCCCTACTGAACTGGGGTCTCTTTGAGGTGAGAACAGGAGTCAGAGACAACAGTCCTGCAACCACCAGTGGCCCTACAGACCATTCACCACAAGCATCCGGGGACCCCTCTAAATGGCATTCAGGTTGCATCACCCCACTGCTTAAAACCCTGTAATCAGGTTCCAGACCTGTCTACAAAGGAAGACTAAATATTAATGTACTAAACAATACTAGAAATCTTAATTGTGTTTATGATTTTAACTGTAGTGCTAGACTTAACGTTCACAGAAGTAATTAGGCACATCAGTATTGTAGGTTAAAAGATGCAAAGGGTAAGGCATATTTTCCTTTAAATAGATTCCTCATTCCAAGGCAAGCCTAGACTAAACTTGCCTAATTGTAGCATATAGCATCTTGGTCTCTTAGAAATGTTTCTTCTGTGTTATTTTTTTGAATACCGTCTCTAGCTTTGGATAACTTGTTTATTGAAAAGGGAAAGTAGGACAAGGGCAGTTTTCTTAAAAATCAATATATATAAAGCTGAAGTTGCCAGTGCTTTCCTGTCACACTTGGAATAAAATCTAAATTTCTTACATTTCTTACCATGCTGCTATGTTCCTCTTGAGCTGGTCACAGCCCACCGCTATGAACTCATCTCCTCATTCACTCCTCTCCAGACGTATTTGTCTTCTTTCTGTCCCTTCAGTATGCCAGCTTTGTTCTCTCTTTAGGACCTTTACACTTGCAGTTCCCTCTGTCTGGAAAGTTCTTCTACCAAATCTTGGCATGACTGTCTCCTTGTCATTCAGATCTCAGGTCTGTGTGGTCACATAGAGGCGTTCCTGACTGCCCTACTTTATGTGATTGTATAACAGGTAGAACCAATGGTCATTGTCTTGTTAATCTACGAATTTACTGGCTTATCGTCTGTTTTCTTCCATGACACATGAGCTGCAAGAGAACAGGGATCACACCCTGGCTCATTCATTGCTCTATCCTCAGGGCTGAGCCAGTCCCTGACAAATGTTCACTGAAGAAATGAAGCAATCTTGGCTCTCCCAGCTGTCACCTGTGTGACCTTGGGCAAGTCGGTCTATTTTCATTATGTTACATTAGGTTACAAAATCTACTTGTTATGAAGATGAATGAAATGTATATAAAATGCTTAGCACAGTGCCAGGTTCATAGAATGTGTTTAATAATTAGATTATTTTTTCCTAAAGGGCTTGAAACACTCTGTGTGTATATGTGTGTGCTTAGAAGCACATGTAGTAGGTGCTGAATAAATGCATATTGATTGAACAAAATAAGTTCCCCGAATTATACATTGCAGAGCCAGATCTTCAACCTAGATCACCTGATTCCTAATTTGGGACCTTACATCTTTGGTAATTCTCAATGCCAAGCATGTCTGAGGGATGGGTTGGAGGAAATGGGATGGAACATTTTGAGAAGTGAATATAGGCTGGCTTTCTGGAGATGTTCTTCAGATGTGGTTCTGCCTCTTTGAGCTCTGAGGAAGCCATGTTATGTCTGTTGACTTCTGTTTTCTGATCTATAAAATGGAGATTCTAGTTTATCACTTGCTTTGCATCAAGATGGCAGGCACTGTTCTGCCCATGTGTTGCATATGATCTAGTTCGGGAGATATACTGTGGACAGATATTGCCAAGAACAACACAAGACTTTGTCAACTACATGAGGTCAGAGTAGAACAATCTGAGTTCAGAATTGGACGCTGTTTGTCACTGGAAGTTGTGATGGCTTAGAATGTTCTGGAAGAAAGGCTTAAATTGACTTTCAAAGAACCTCACTAGGTGATTGTGAGAATAAGATGGTATAAATTGTATGAAATCCTTACAGTGATATAATGAGCTCCACTATTGTGAAGTGTTAAGATTACTGCTCTCTTCCAGATCAATACAGTTCACCCCGAGATAATAGGTCTGGTCTATATTCTTATGCTTTATACCTTAAGCAAAATGGGACTGAGAGATAAGTGCTCCATTCTTCCTTTTCCTAAGTACAGTGTGGGAGAGCAAACCATCATAACTTAGGTCAGAAAAGTTAAGTCCATGTCTAGATTCTGCTACTTACTAGCTGTGAGGTCTTGGACAAGTTGTATAACCCCTCTAAACCTCATTCTTCTTCTGTGTGGAATGGAGATATACTACCTGCCTCATAGGATTGTGCTCAGTGTTACACTGTGAAATATAAAGCACAATCCAAAAAGCTATGACACTGTTTTGGTTGTCTGAATGGCCTATTTACTATTGAAATATTCCAAGCAATAGACTGTATGCTTCCTAAGATATGGAAAATTCCTCAAAGGCAGAATCTACAATATTTAATTTTTTTGGTTTTGATTACATCTTCCATATGGTATCCGATTAGATGATTCAGTGAGCATAATTGTCGATCAGTCTTCAGCTAGTCTCCAAGTGAATATTTTCCACGTTTCTGCCAAAGTCCCAATTCAAACAGTTTTGTTTGTTTGTTTGGTGAGAACATCTGATTTATATATAAAGGTGGGGACCAATGGATTCTAGGTATTTTTCAGCCCTGGGTCTTGAGGGAAACATTGATTTCCAGAATTGGTGACAGCAAATAGATGAGAAAGCTGAGGGTTTTGCAGTATTTTCAGAGAGGGTTTTTTTGACCATTTATCTAAAGTGTCCCTCTCTCAGCCACCCTCTGCAATGTCATCCTGGTCATTTCCTTTATGGGACTTACAGCTATTTAAAATTACCTTATTTGTTTATTTGTCTATTTCTCTTACATTCTTACACAATGTAAGGTTGATGGGAATGGACCTTTATTCATTTCTCTATCTCTGTAACCTAGAATAATTTCTAACACATGGAGGTGACGAAGAAATATTATGAATTAATTAATAACTGAATGCAGCCATTGAGCTAGACAACTAAAAAAAAAATTCAGTTGTCCAGTTCTTCCTTTATTCCAAAGGTGACTTCCCCTAGACCCAAGGGTAGATACGCTTGAGCATTCCATGTTGATCTGGCTGAGGAGAGTCGACCAGCATGGCAGAGATTTAGTATCAGTGAGTCTCATTCATATATAAGAAACCCAGCCAGGAGAGCAATTCCAGAGACCCAAGATAATGTTCCCAATCCTGAAGACATGAAAACAGATTCAGCCTATGTCCTCCTTTGGGATGTGGTCAGTTATAGCAACCTTAAGTTGCTGGTTTTCTTTTCAGTAGAGCATATCCCCTCTACAGTGTAATGGCTTCTGAAAGAGAGTTAACTTTGTTTCCTCTTTGAGGACAAACTGCACGAAGCTGGTTAAGTTCTCTGCCACCAAAGTTTTAAGGGCCATGAGCTGGAATATGCAGTGACTAAACACCACCAGGTTAAGGGCCCCTCAGGCAAGATCATCACCTTCACTCTCCCCACTGCCTACATGGCATGCCCTTGGAACCAATCAAGTCTTTTTTGAAGATTTGTGCTGTGTTCAGTACTATTAAGTTAATTCTCAGTTTGCGGTTGGTTATGGTGGTAACCGTCTATATTCATGCAGAATTCTCTCTTGAATAGAATTATTCAGGGTAACATTCAGAGACTCTCTGAATCCTTACTGTGATGTCATCTTGAATGAGAATGACTAATCTGAATAACTTTGTTCAGAGGTGATGATTATGGACTGAAGTTTTGTATTTTTATGTTAATTTCAGGTAAGCCCTTTTTCTCATGTATTTGACATTAACATAGCTGGATAATTTTGAAATTCTGATGGTTGTATTTTTAAACGCACAAAACAAAGTTCCAGTGCAAGTAGGTATTTTTCACCAACCCCAAGACTTGAGTGTGTTGTAAATACTACAGAAAGGGCAATATTCTAGTCCAGCTGTACTCCTATTTATTTTCTGTAAACCCTAGATCTAAGCTTTGTAATGGTACACTCACAATATCTACCTTTTCTGTCACCTCAGGCCATATTCAGTATTTCCTCACTTAAAATCCATAAAGGTTTGGATGATCACATCTCTACACATAGTGGTCCTTTGGGCATCCCTTTGATTCTTTTGAATTAGGAGATGATGGAAGTGGAAAAGCCCAGTGATACATATAAACCAGCAGTGCCCAAACTTGTTTTTGTTGACTGACTGTGTCCAAGTTAAAGCACCTGGTGATCTTTAAAAACATACTGATCCTAGGACTCCAACCCCCAGAGATTCTTATTTAGAAGGTTTGGGGTCTGATCTTGGAATCTGTATTTTTAAAAATCTGATGCTAAGTTGGATTTGGGAACAGATTGCCTCTAGCGTAACACCCTGATTTTATAGACAGTTAACTGAGATCCACAAAAGACAGAGGAAACATACATAGACACACAGCTAGCTAGTGACTCAACACATATATTCTCAGTCTCTTTCATCCTGATTTCATCACCATTCTTTAATTATGATATGAGACTAGTAACAGTAACAAGTCTGTCTACAGCTCTGTCTACAATAGGTACACCTACTGTGTACTCCGATTGTACTGCCCCGAGGCCTCATTTTCTCTCATCCTCCTAAGACCACTTTTGGGATATGCCTTCTCTGCTTCCCAGAATAATCACGCCTCAACAGTACCTTCTTATAGAACCAAGTGCCTTTAATGACATTTGTAAGTGTTTCCCAATGATAGTGTGAATGACTGAGTCAGGAGGCTGTTAGTAATTTCCACTGGGAAACTGACTCTGGAGGGTTTCAGTGCCCATGATTTGGAGCAAGGAGATTACAGATGTACATGGGAGGGAGAAAGGCATCTTTAAAGGAGCTAAAGCTAATGGTTGTTCATAAGTCTTCTGCTTTGTTCTGGGGCTCCCAGAATTGATCATCGCTACTTTGTTTTAATCAGAAGCTGAAACTTTCTTGCTTACTCTCAAGGGGGCAAATTCTCAGTGGTAAAATGATTTACACGTCCAATCAAAACAGCACTCCCCCCCAAGAAAAAAATCTCTCAAAGTCTCAACACTTAATAGATGTGTTATGGGCTCATAAAAATGAAGCCTGAGACTCCCCAGCGTCCTGTTCAGGCTTCTGGGAGGCACAGGATTCCCTGAGCTAGATTTTCTTAACAGGGAATCTGGAGAAAGGTTTTAGGATAGTTCTTCCTTTGTGAGTGTGAGTAAGGAAGTATGTGTGTGAGGGGGAAAGAGAGAACACGTGTTGCCTTTATGTGTGCCTGTGTGTGCGCCTGCCAACTGAGTGAATATTATCCCTTCTCTCAGGAACATACGAGGCTGCTTTACTGGCAGGGGCAGGGGAGGAAGCAAGCAGGTCCACCCAGGATTTTAAAGCTTTGGGGGTTAGGCTACCTTCTCTTCGCATGGCTGACTTCTCTCTGATGTCCTCAAGTAACTCATTCAAGTTTTGTTTGATCTTCTCCAATTCTCAAGACAGTTTTTTTTCCCTTTTAGTTAGTTATATTTTTTCTTATTATCGAAGGAATACATTCAACATAAACTTTATTTTTTAAGTTCACAGCAAAATTGAGCAGAAAATACAGAGTTGCCAGATACCTCTGTACCCTCACCCCCCAACAAAGCACAGTCTCCCCCATTATCAATACCCAGCACCAGAAGTACATTTGTTACAATTGATGGACCAACAGTGACACATTACCACCCAAAGTCCATAGTTTACATTAGGGTTCACACTTCGTGTTGGATGTAATTTATTTTTATTGTAAAAACTTGGAAACATTTTAAAAAACACTAAGAAAACTGAAGAAAATTAAAAGGACTATAATCCTACATCTAAATTTAACTATTGGTAACATTTTGGCTATATAATCTACTCATCTGTGTGTGTGTGTGTGTGTGTGTGCATGTGTGAGTGTGTTTATGTATATGTTCTTTTTTCCTTATCAAAATCATACTGAGAATACCATTTTGCCGCTCTTTTCAACTAACACTAGACCTTGAAAACCTTTTGACGTTCTTAAATAGTCTAACAAATGATTTTTCATGACTGCATAGTTCCACATCGAATGTTTGATCATGTTTTTTCTAACCACAAATTATTATAAACACTGATGGCGTGAACCTCCTCTGTGTACTTTTTTCCTCCCTTAGGACAGATTCCTAGGGGAGGAATTGTGATGTCAAAGGACACCACACTGTCAGATTCTCCTTACAACAAGCCAGGCCAGCCTTCGGAAAGGCTCCACCGATGTGCACCTCCACCTGCAAAGTATGAAACTGCCCCTTTGTCTACAGACTTACCCAAACTAGATATTTAAATTAAAAAATCTATTATAAAAGCAATTAAAATATGCTTTCAAAATTATAAATAAAATAAGGGAACAGATTATGTCTCTCTTCCTACATGTCCCCAAATATCCAGTCATTTAAATGAACCCGTTTAATGAGCACCTCTAACACTGTCCTAATTGTTGGGGCCATTAAATAGATGAATAAGTCATTCTCTAGCCTCAAGAATTACATTCATTAGAGTGTAGATAGATAAGTATATAACTAAGTTATGGATGTGCTAAGTTCTTTGCATATGGGTGGTACCCAATAATTTCTTTTTTAGACGGTTGCCCAGATGAGGCTGTGGAATCGCAAAGGAGAGAGTCGTTAATTTTTCCTGAGGGTGGGGAGGAGAGGCTTCCAAGGGGAGGTGACTTGCCATCCATTCATTCTTCAGCTGTGTATAAGCACGGGGCCCTCTTCTGGGTACTGGAGACATGGTGGTGGTCGAGGCCAGCAGAGCCTTTGACCTTATGGAGCTGCCATTTTAAGGGGCTGGGGCGGGGTGTGTGGTGGACCCGCAACAAACAAGGAAATAAAGAAACCAGCCTGCCAGGTCAGGTAATGACAGTGATGTGAAGAAAATTCGACAAGTGAGGGGTAGGGGGGGCTGTGTAAGGTGAGGTGCTCTTGCAGCTGACTGAAAAGGTAAGTAGGGTTTTGCCAGGTTGAGATGAGAAAAGCATCTGGGAAGGTGTAGGAGCCTGAACCAAGCCACAGGTGGCTGGTGTGGTCCAGAGAGCGGTGGAGGGCACAGCTGGGGTGGGGCAGGGGTGAGGATCAAAAGAAGGGGGCAGCAGTGGGAGACTGAGGTGGGAAGGCCAGGCTGTGAAGGATGTGTAAAGAAGCCCTCCGTAGCTGACAGACTGACCGGCAAGGTCGGCTCCTATCTTCTCTATTTCCCACAGAGCAGTTGGAGGACAAAGAGAAATTTGGTTTGATTTCACACCTAGCCCAGGGTGCCTCCCGGAATGGTATGATGAGGAAATATTAAATGTAGTTTTTCTGTATGTTCCACTGTGGCTCCTTTCCCCCTGGCACCAGTCAGTAGCTCCAAAAGCCCAGCCAGTCTTTGGCATGTTTTGGACCTTCAGAAAAGCGAGGCAGAGTGAGATAAGTCACAGGGTGGTTAGATAAAATACGGGACGCCCAGTTAAATTTCTCAGATAAACATGCAGTGGTTTTTTTGTTTTTTTATTATAAGTACGTCCCAAATATTGCATGTGTAACTGTAAGTCAAATTTAATGGGACGTTCTGTATTTTCACTGCTAAACCTGGCTGGAAAGCCAGAACTGGATGTCTGTGCCATCTTGCAAGGGCTCTGAGAGAATGTTAGAGAAGAACCCTTGTTCTGTTTTGGTTTTATTTCTCCCAGGACTGATTAAATTATTTGCTACATAGTTTCTTCCTTCCGAGAAGCCAGGGAGATGTTTGTTCATGAATATTCAACTAAAATAACAAGGAAGCACTGCACTGAAGATGACTTCTGCAAGGGGGAATTGGAAGGGAAGGCCCTCATCAAGGTCCTGCGCGGGGAGATGGTTGGGGGGTAGGGTACAGACTGTATAGACCCCCCCCTTTGGAATTTAGTGCTGTTGAAGGGGGTTTGGTGTAGTGACCATGTGTCCCCTTTGCCCAAGACAGTCCTGATTTATGGCTATCAATAGTGTAAATAGAATAGCGCCACCTTTCACCGTCAGAAGTATCCTGGTTTTAGATGATAAAAAACATGGTCTCCCTCCCTCCAGACGCAAGAGGGAAGAGATATGGGGACATACGTATATGTATAACTGATTCACTTTGTTATAAAGCAGAAACTAACACACCATTGTAAAGCAGTTATACTCCAATAAAGATGTTTAAAAGAAAAAAAAAAGAAACAGTTTGAATTTTGCAGTTAATAAACATCCTCTGAACATGAAAAAAAACAAACAAACATGGTCATTTCGTGAGATGGCCAGGGAATCCAGAGAATTCGGCCACATGTATGTGGGCTGGGGTAGTGCCATGGCATCGTTGGGCCTCCCTTTCTTCATTGTGAATGAGGGGGCATTGAGCAAAACTCTTAAGCTCTCTTCCTAGCTTCCAAACTCTATTTTTAAAGTACGTCTTTGGGCAAAGCTAACAGTAAGAGGATGTTTGTTCACCCTCAGTTTGAGAACGATGTGTATTCCAATTCTCTGTGTGTTGTGTTTGTTCAGACTAGCAGAGTTATATTAGTTTCCAAAAATCTTTGAAGGGTGAAACCTTAAAGCTATTATTTTGTCCTTGGGATATGAAGACCACGTGGGCAATAGAGCCTGAAATAAATGTAGTGTTAGTTAACAAACAATCACAAGTGACATTGGCTAATTTGGGCCCAATTGTATAAGCAACTTAAAAAAAAGGTAATCGCACAAGTGATAGCGGAGTATGGTGAAATATCCACTTTCTAACTCCTCTCTCAGATTCACAGTACTCCCTCAAACCAGTTGTAAATCCTTCCAGACCTTACAAATATAGGCTGTATTCATATTCATTTGTGTACATACCCATATAATTTTTAAAACTCAAAAAATATATTTTTAGGTTTTTTAGCACATTGCTAATATTTCTCAGCCACTCCCCTTTCATTAATTATAGATCTACCTCATTCTTTTTTCTTTTTTTTTTTTTTAGCTGTATGTCATTTCATAGTATGAATGTACTAAAGTATATCTAAAGAATACATTATTGATAGACATTTAGGTTGTTTCCAATTATCTGCTGTAATAAATAATGCTGCAGTGAGTACCCTGATTTCTAGAAATGGAATCATTTGTTTTAATAGTTGCTGCTAAATTTTTATTTTAAAAGACTCTTCTGATTTGCGTGTCAAATTAAAGGCACTTTCCTGGAGCTTGAAGAGAAATTTTGCATGGAGGCCAGGATTCAAGGTGTTGGTTCTTTCTGAAATTTAGCTGTACGTAGCCACCACCCCCAACCCCCTTTTTTGGGTAGTGATCCTTGATCTGTGCAATTGGATCAAACCTAGACCAAGTTAAATCTTACTTATGTAGAAACTTGGTCTCCATGACCTTGTGTTTATCTGGGGAGTGATTTACTGGTGTAGGCTGCAGTCCAGCTATGAATGACTCTGATGGGAGAACATACTTATCCCTCCATCTATAGAAGCTGAATTAGGCTTACTGGGATTAACTGAGACTGAAGGAGTTGTTCATCTACTTTAATTATCCTTCCAATGGGAGCTTTTTCCCAGACTGGATTTTGGATCAGGAGAAGAATGGAGGCTGGAGGGAGTGATACAACAGCTCAGTTAAAGATCTTACAGAAAAGGCACTCAGAAGGGGAGGCTGTAGCCTAATGTAGGTAGATAAGATTTTATTTTTATCTTTTTGAAGGGAAAGGCCATATTAAAAAAAAATGCATTTTGTAAACTTTGAGTAATTTGGCTCTCCAGTGAAATTATTTTTTCCGAGGAATCACATTAAAAGTCAGAAAGAAAGGTGTGGTTTTCCTTGCTCTGAAACAAACCAGTCTGTCCCATGCTGAAACTTGCACCCATCAAGACAGAGTTAACAAAAGGATGAAGGCTAAGACAATTGAGGGAATTGGAGAGCTGAAGACAAAGGCTGGACAAAATGGCCATCGTGTCATTGTGTTCTCTGCTGCCCTCTAGTGGTCATGTGAGGGAGTTGGGCGTAAAAATGTCTCAGGGTCATCCTTACATAACTAGATTGTAGAAGAGAGAAAGGTGGCATTAGGTAGTCCTTAAAACTACCCATCTTGCCAACACCCTGACTAGTGATGAGGGAACAGGTGTTCCAGGACAGAAACCAGAGAACAGCCAAGTGTATACTGCAACGGGGCTACTTAATAGTAGAAAGGAAATATGGGAAACAGGACACTCTACACTTAATTCAGTGTGACTTGTATATATACAGCATTGACTCTGTGCCAGATTTTGTGTGCAGCTTTGAAGATATAGGGAGGAATTAAACATCACCCCTGTCCTTGGGGAGATCCCAGTATAGAGGGCAGGGCACATACACACAGCAAGTTAGACCAGGAACAGTGTTATAAGAGGCATTTGACAAGACATTTTTTCTTGATAGTAATTCTCAAGTTAGAAAGAGATTACTCACTGAGCATTTTCATTTGTTCCAAAAAGGGAAAACATTTTCTTGTTCCGTATAGAGATGATGCTACAGGAAAGGGATAAAGTTTTCTTTCTTCTCTCTCTTTTGTAAAACACTGAATTTGGACTGCTGAGGTGGCACAACTATGACAGCTCAAAGTTTCAGTCTTGGTTTGAAGATGAAAGCCAAACTGTGTACATGAGCTCTTTATTCCTTTGCTAAATAAATTCCGCTCTGAACTACAGGAAATAAAGGACTCTACTGAGGGAGGCAGTAGAGTCAAAGAAGGCCACCGCCTCCCATCTGTGCAGAGCTGCACTTAACGCTCCTTAGGGAATCTTTTCTAGCCTCTTCCCCATCATCAGTCTTTAGGAACTCTCTTTATTTAGAGACATGTAGGCCTTGCTAAGTGCTAGATTTTGTGTGTAACATTGAAGATACAGGAGGAATTAAACATCACCCCTGTCCCAGTGTAGAGGGCAGGGTACAAACAAGCAGCAAGTTAGACCAGGAGCAGTGTTAAAAGAAACCTTTGACAAGACATCTCTCCCAGGTCCTTTGCTAGAGCTTTTGGATTGCATTTATTAAGAACTAATTTCCATTCTTTGCATTAACTAAGAAGCCAAAGAGGGCCCAAGGAAGAGGGTGAGATTAAAGGGGTAGGGTTTCACCTTTAGTATTTAGAGTAACAATAATGTAAGATGTGTGGATTTAGGGAAGCTCCCCTTACCTTAATCTGGAATTTATTGGAAGACCAAGGACTATATCTCTCATGGATATTTTGTTTCTATCTGGCTAGTATCCATTCCCCTGTTTTCCTCCATTCATATTGGATTTTATATGGGCAACCACCCCTCCTCACTCTCTTTCTCCATGGCTTTAGAGTTCAAACCTCTCCTGCATGTAAACCATGACTGGCCACTCAGAGTTTGACATCCTCAGTCTACTATAATAAGTTCAAGGAAGGGCACAAGGCTTGGGCTGGACCAATTAGGGCAAATGGGACTCCATCCCGGGACTTTTGTTGAAGCTATTGAGGGAAAGCATTCTTTCTCTTGTGTGGTAGTCAAGAGGATGGGATATAAGCCTGGAACTGCTGACATCTTGCCACCATGAAGGGAGAAGTTATCTAAGAGGTCAGCCATTCTAGAGGAAAGAAGAGAAATTGGTGCCAGGGTCTTAATGACATTGTTTGAACACCTGGATACAATCATGTTTGAAGCCTCATATATCCATGAACTTTTCAGTTATATGAACCAATCTCTTGCTTTTTGGCTCTTGCTCAAGTCAGTGGTTCTCAGACTTTGGTGTGTATCAAATCACTTGAGGAACTTGTTAAAATACAGATTGCTGTGGCCCACCTGAAAGTAGGTCTAGGGTAGGGACCAGAAACTTACACTACAAATAATTTTCCAGGAGTTGCTGGTGCTGCTGGTACAGGGACCCTACTCTGAGGACTGTTGGCTGATAAGCCGTTTTTGTTTCCTGCTGCTTATGACCCCAACTGTCCTGATTGACACCAGAAGAGCTTTTCTAAATGGGAAAGAATCTTATTCTTAGAAGAATTAGTAGAATAAGATCAAATAATGTGTTTGGGAAGTTACCAATAAGCACTTGAAAAATGACACGGCCATACCTCACGACTGCAGAGGACCAATTTGAAATTTTCTGAAGGTGGTTTTCACACTGTTTTGACTTATGCCTGAGCCCTTTGTATGGCTAAAGGCAAGGCCAATGGAGTATATGACAAATGAGCAAAAACAGCAGGACGAATACGTGTTTTGTCAAACCTGTTTTGTCAATGCACTTAAAACCTGTGCATTGAGAAGATGCAGTTTTTTTTCACTGTGATCCAGTCTGTCAACAAAATGCTTTTCATGAGAAACATCAAAGCCATTTCATCTGCAAATTTCACTTTTTTGAATCCCTTAATCTACACTGTTAACAAAAATTTCTGTCAAGTGCCTCAAACCACTGTATTAACAAATTTTGTTTTGTCAGTCATGATTTAGTCTGCTTGCAAATGTGTTTTGTAATATTCTGTCCATCCTTCAGGAAGAATACCTAAGTCAATGCCTCAATCTTAATATTGAAAGTAAGTGAAGAGGCAAAGTGAAAGTGGTGTCGAGCCTGTTCATTTAGCACATCTATCGGATGTCGCTGTGCATGTTAAATAAATCCAGCTCGTCTGAAGTCTTCCCTGAGTAATGCAAGCCACAGTGATGGTAAGGATATTACAGTTGGTGAAATTATACAGTGCTGTTCGTGTTTTCCAGTTTGGCTTCTCATCTGCTAATCATAACCTTTCTGTTCTTACCTCTGAGACTTCTCACTGTGGCTGGTCCTCGTGGCTTTTACAAAAGCATCACCATGCACGATTTTCCCTCCTTGTAAATTCAGGAGGATGGCATGTACATTGCAGTGTCTTCAGATTTCAGTGTGTCTCCACTTCACTTATCACACCAGTAAAGTAAGGTATGGTCACTGCAGTTTTCCAGAGATGCTGTAAGGGCATCTGGGTATTTCTGCTCAAGAAGATTCAGCGGTGGGTAATCTCAAACTTGAGATGTCTGTTTTCTGCCTAGCTTATTCCTGAATTCTTGGTGACGCCACGACAAGAAGGTTGAGTTTCCTGATCATCTCTGATGTGTTAAATTGCTGTGTTTTCTTATTTACTTCAAATCAAGTTATAAATTGACGCCACCAAGTCCCATTATGGTGGCTACCCTTATGGAGGATTCGCAGGTGCCATTGTATCGTGTAGGAGATTGGACAACTTGTACTGTAGACAAGAATAAAGGATGCGTCTGGTTAAAAGCTGGGGGATCTGAGTTTGAGTTCCGATCCCACCTTATAATAGCTGTTTGACCTTGACCAAGTCATGGGACATCTCTGTCCCCCGACTCTCCTTGCCTGTACAGTGGAGCTGATATAACTCCTTGCCTTGCAGACCTTCTGAGCTCTAAGGAAGATCAAAGGAGATGAATGTATAAGTCTAAGTTTAGAGTGATTGTCCAATGTTAGATAAATGTAAGGCTGCATTGGATGTTGTTTCAGAAATGCTTATTTCATTTTAGCTATCTTCAGGGAGGTACTAGATTCCCCTCTGTGGTGTAAGCCAGTGGCAGAGTGGTGATGTAATTTGAGAACTCGCCCCAAGTCTCTCCTGTGTTGACCTTCTGTATAGCCTGAAAACTCGCTCTTAGGGGGTCTTTGGAGTCTGGCATGCAAAGGAGAAGGGACCACATATGATGTGTGTTGGCAAAGGTTGGTGTGCTTGTGTGTACCATATTGTTTTCTTGTATGAGCGTCACTGGACACAGGGATTGATCTGATGCAGGAATAGTTGAGCCCTGGAACCCAGAAGCTGCCCTTGAAGAGAAGGTAGGGAGGACACCAGGCAGGGGAAGACTCCCCTGGGTATCTGGGGGAAGTAGCAGGCCATCAAGGCCTAATATTGCATCTTACACAATTTTGCTTTCATCTAGTCCTTCGCAAAGAAAGAATCATCTTCTGTCTGACAGCCTTTGAATCCCAAACTACGCCTAGAAACAGTGGTCACTGAAGAAATGCTGTGGTGGCAAGTTTGGGTGGCTGTGACTTTTGCCAGGGGGACCCTGTGTCCAGCATTGTGACAAGTCCACTGAGTTCTGCATATCCTCTTACATCCTTCTTGGCCCCTCTAAGACTCCTTCACACTTCTCTTCTCCAGGCAAAACCACCCCAGTTCCTGCACTCACTCTTCCCAAACCATTCATCATCTCCACGGTCACCAAAATCCATGTTTCCTCACATGACAAATTATGTGTAGCTAATAATAGACTTCCTGGAGCTCTGGGCCCCAGATTTGCTATCTACAGCCAAGGGAATAGAGATTGAGTGCACAGTTAGGGAGAAACAAATCAATTACAATAAGTGACAAACAAGCAAACTCTCCTTTCTATCAGAAGCCTAAGGTAGTAGGGTGAGTTACACAGACAAGGGCTTTCTGGACTCGTGGTTTCTGAGGAGTAGTTCTCAGGATGCACATTCACAGATGTTGGGAGGAAAGGGCCCTGGGCAGCCCAGAGGAGAGAGAAGAGAAATGTGGTGGTCTCTGGCTGCAGGTTCTGCACATTCTGTGCACATAACCTTTACTTCTAGAAAATGAGATAGGCCCACAACATAAACTACTATATTGGGTAGTATGATGAGAAAGGGTTTTTGATTGCAAATGTTGGAGAATGTAACCTAGACTGGCTTATAGAAAAAAAAAAAAAGAAATAAATGAAACCCCCTTGGCTTGTATACCTTAACCACCTAGGAGTTAATCTTACTTTAGGTGCAGCTGGTTAGAAGAACTCAAGCCACCACAGATGTAATTTATTCTCCATTTCTTGGCTCAGCTTTCTTTCTGGAGAACTCATTCTCAGATGGGTTTCTTCTCACGGATGCAAGATGCCTGCTTCTGGTTTTCAGGGTCAAATCCTGCTAGCTTCAAATCTGGCATAAGAGAGTTAGAGTCTTTATTCTTAGCATTCCCAGAAAACTTTCCTGAGATTCACTCTGACTGGGGAGGCTTGCGTCACATGCTCTCACCCCTGAAGCAGTGACTGCGTGAAGAGGGCTTGGGCCTTTCGTTGGCTTAGGCCTGGGTTGTATGTCCTACTCATGGGGGTCTAGGAGGACTGAGGTAGGACAAGATGGGCCTTCAGCTAAAAATTGGGACTGATAGTGGAAAAGGAGGATCCGTTAGTCACAGCTCAGTGGCAGAACACACAAGTTGCTGTTTTATGAAGAAAGCAATTTGCAGAATATTCAGCACTTAGAAAATGGGAGGAGCTAGGAATGACTTGCAGAAGAGGAATAGAGAATTGGTTCACATAAGGAATGGCTCCTGTTATGCTCAGGAAGTGGAGAATTGAGCTGCCCTGCCAAGTGCTAGCTCCTAGTCTTACCACTTTCCTGTGATCCAAGGATTGGGAAGTTTGCCATCAGAACCATTGGCTTCAGAGCTGTGCTACTTCTGTATCCACATCAGCAAAATGGTGCCCTGCATCCTGCCTCTTGACATCCACAAAGCTAGTGAGTCCCTTCCCTGGACTTCTGCTAACCTTGCTGTAGAAAAATCAAATATTGTTATGGCAGCTCTCGCCAGAAGCAGCAGCAGAAGCATGGTTTCTGCCTCACTGCTGCCTTCCAGGTCTTGTGCATCTTGAGTGGCCAAACCCAAATGACATCCTGAACCTTGAGAAGTCTGAGAAGTAGCTTTACAACATCTGCAGCCACTAGAGAGAGGGTAAAATGGAAGTTGAACGGCCATCTCCATCACTACATGGATGGCCAGTTAGGAATGTCCACTGCAGTTAAGATTTGAACAGTACCTAAGTCCCCTCACGGGCAGTTTCCATGCTGAAAGCTTCCCCCAGGTAGATCCATCTTGCTGAGACAAAGCTGCAGAGACCCATGGAAGGACAGACACACCGCATCAGAGAGAGTCACTCATGAACTACCATGGATGCTCAGCAAAAGGTCTAACTGTGCACACCTAGCTGGGAGAAGAAACCCAGAGATATAAGCATGCAGAGACCATCAAGTTCACATAATGTTTTGCCAGGGGAGCAGCAGCAAACCAGAGCAGAGAGTGGGCTGGGGAGGAAGCAGCACTCCTGATGACCGCCTTGACTGTACACCCAGGGCTGTTTCGGCTCTGGTGAATCAAACCTGAGACTGTGGCTGTGTGTGTTTAGGGTTAGTAATCCCTCATTTGGACAAAGCTTATTGCCAGTGTTATAATATCCAGTGTTTCTTGTACGCATACCATGGGCCAGGTACTACTCTACAGCCTTCACAGGTATAATCTCATTTAAGTCACACTGCAATCCTGTGTGATAGGAACCATTATTCATTCATTCATTCATTCATTCATTGAACAAATACTTCTTAAATGCCAACAATGTAGCAGGCACAGTCCTAGGTAGGGGGGGGGTACAGCTGTGAACAAAATAGACAAGGATCCCTGCCCTATGTTTCTTACTTCCTAATGGTAACTATTATTATCCCCATTTTACAGAGAGAGGGACTAGAGGCACAGATGAGTCACTCACTCAAGGTCATTTGGCCAGTGACTAGCGTGACCTGTCCTTGAAACCTGGCAGTCTGGCTCCAGAGCCCATGCCATCACCCTGCCACATTTCTGCTTCCTCATGGCTGCTTTGAGAGAGGGTGACACAACCTGGTCTTGTCTCCATTTCACTGATGGTAAATTGAGGCTCAGAGGCTCTGAGTTGATGTGGCCAGGCTCACAGTAACGGCAAGGAGCAAAGCTGGAGCCCTGCCACCGGTGTGTAGAGAGTCACAGTTAAGTCTTTTCAGGGTAGCGTTGTGCCTCCAGGGCTTAGCATATGACATTACCGCCACCCTTCCCCATCGTGCTCCTAGTAACGATGGTGATGATGTGGCTGAGGGCTGGCATTCGAGGGCTGACTATGAACCGGGCTCTGAGCTAATCACTTTACGTGGTTATCTCATTTAATCTTCACTGCTCTGTGAAATATATACAGTTATTTTTCCCATCTTACAGGTGAGAAAAATGACTCCAAGAGTAATTTCCCCAAGACCACACAGCTAGGAAATGGAGAGTCAGGGTTTAAGCCAGTTTTCCTGATCCAAAGCTATACAAAATTCCACTTGACTGTAGTGAACCTCTGTCTTTCCCTCATACTTGGAGGAAAAGCTTTGGGGATTGGCAAAGAAAAATATGTTTCTGAATGCAAGAAGCATCTCATGGTTTTACCTGTATTGTCACAAAATAGGTTCAGAATTGTGGTGAAGAATAACCATTTTGGCAAAGCCACTTTGGGTAAGTGTTCATTCCAGCACATGAGCCAAGATTAGGTGATACTAAAAATAAACAAACAGAAATTCATAATACAAATCATCTGCCTGCTTTTCTTTGGCACCACCCCTCTACTTCCCCTTGCTATTCTGGTTGGAGCAGACTCCTGGTTTGGCTCATGTCTCCGATTATTTGCAGTCATATTTCCAAAGGATATATTTTTATTGGAGCAATAATTTCCATCATAAGTTAAATAATTGGCACTTTGATTTTTTCATTAAAGGAAAGAAAATCCCTCTATTACTTAAATTTAACAGTTTCATGTCAGTCTCAGGAGCTTTTCTATTGCGGCAACATCTGGAGGCTGGCCCCTCATCTTTTCGTAGAATCATATAATGTTAAGAACAGTGTTTCTCAGTCGGGGCGCTATTGACATTTTGGCTAGGTGATTGTTTGCTGTGGGGACTTTTCTGTGCATTGTAGGATGTGTAACAGCATCTTTGGCCTCTTCCCATTAATGCCAGTACTGCCACCTCCCCTCCCTCCTCCCAGCTGTGACAATCAAAATGTCTAGAGACATTGCCAAGTATCTCTGCGGGGGGTGGGTGCAGGCAGGCAAAATCATCCCTACTTGAGAACCAGTGGTTAAGGGCATAGGTTTAGGAGTCAAAACGACCTGCATTCTGAGTACAGTTTGGGCTTTGTGAACTTGGGGAGGTACCTGACTTCTTTGTAACTCAGTTGTATGTGGAAATGAAGATGGTGCCCACCTCATATACTTGTTGGTGGGATTAGCTGAGATCATGTGAAAAATGTGTGTTGGTAGAGATTCCTATGCGTTCCCTGAAAGCTTGTCCATCCTCTTCCTGGACACAAAGCCAGCCTACATTTCCCAGCCTCCGCTGCAGTTAGCTGAGATCGGATGACTAAGTTCTAGCTAATGGAATATGAGCGAAAGTTATCTGTGCCAGGTCCATAAAAGCCTCCTAGAGGCGATTTTTCCCTGTTTGTAAGGTCTCTGAGGCTGTTTGGAATGAGGGATCCATCTGATGGAATCAACTTATGTCTCTATTTGGCTGCATGGAGCTAACCAAACTCTCTGTGTTGCCACTACTGACTGCACTTTTCGTGAGTGAAAAAATTAAGCTTTCATTATGTTAAGCCACTGAAACGTGGGAGTTTATCTGTTACAGCAGCTAGCATGATACTAACTGCTACATGTGCATAACAGTACTTTTGGCATATAGCAATCATCAATAGATGTGAGATAATACTCTTATTATTAATAATTAGTGAATCCTATCTTGGTTTTCTTAACCTGACAGACAATTGGAGATCAGCTAGGGGAAGAAATGGGAACTGAGCTGATTGACATATGTCACAATGTGTTTCTCTTTAAGCCATGAAATTTGATGCATGAGTCAGCATCAGCTTATGTCAGACATTCAAGAACAGTCTTGTCAGCATCTCAAAAACTAGCTGCTTGGCTCTCCCAGAGCATGGATCTTTCCCATCCGTAAGTAAAATCTGTGATGCCCTCCCTTGAGGGCAAGCCCACATCTATGCTGAGATCCAAGTAAAGAGCCTGATTTAAGGGGAAGGCCCTTTGGGTCCTCAAATTCCTTTTGTGTCAAATGCTAGAAGTTCATATTGCTGTAGAGAACTACAAATAATGTACATTGGACAAAGGAAAAACTTAAAATAGGAGTTCACACTGGTAAAATGACAGTGAGACCCCTCAAGCCCACAGGGAGGACCTGGCGGCTCTGTTCTTCTTTGTCCTTGCCTATAATCCTCTGCCTTCCCTGATACTGAAGATGTTTACAGCACTGGGCTTTGGAAAGACTGCAAATACTTCACATACTTTTTTTTTCTATAAATGCTTTTTGGACACAGCTATGCTAAGCTGAATAATGGCGCCTCAAAAATGCCCACATCCTAATCCCTGGAACCTGTGAATATGTTACCTTCCGTGGTAAAGGGGACTTTGCAGATGTAATTAAGTTAAAGATCTTGAGATGGGGAGATAATTCTGGGTTATACAGATGGACCTAATCACAAGAGTTCCTAGAGGAGGAAGGCAGGAGGAACAGAATGAGTAGCAGGAGATGTGACAACAAAAGCAAAAGGTTGGAGTGCTCTGAGGAAGCGCCACGAGCCAAGGAACACAAGTGGTCCTAGGAGCTGAAAAAAGCAAGGCAACACATTCTACTCTCAGGACCTTCCGAAGGAACAGCCCTGCCAACACCTTGACTTTAGCTCAGGGAGGCTTATTTTAAATTGCTGACTTCCAGACCTGTAAGACAATACACTTGTTTTGCTTTAAGCACTTAGTTTGTGGCAATTTGTTACAGCAATGATAGGAAACTGATACACCAGCCAATGGTCATTTACAGGTTGAGGAGCTGGGGGGAAATTAATGATTCCCCTGCCCTGGAAGTGCTCATTGAGCTCACTGTGTGTTCATCAAAATGGACAATTAAAAAACTATTGCAATTAGTGCCATTTTCAGAGAAGATAAACTAATCCAGTTTTGAGGGGGATCACTATATAGGTCAGATTCTTTCAGTTGTGACAGAAAATCCAGCAAAAACTATCTTCAGTCAAAAAAAAAAAAAAAAAGAATTTAATGGCTTCAGGCTTGCTTAAAATGAACTCTAAAAGTGTCACCAGATCTCTCTCTCTCAGTCTCGCTGTTACTCTTGCCTTACCACTTCCATCTCTTTGTACAGAGTTTCCCCCGTTAGTCTTGCTCTCTTACTTCATATGGGAAGATGGCTGCCAGCAACTCTAGAAAAAAATAAGTCCAACTCATTGAGTAGGGAAAATGTTCTTCTTCCAGAATTTACAGGACAACCATGAGAAGTATTCTGATTGGCAGGTTTGGGTCACGTGCTAATCCCTGGACCAATCTTTGGGACCATGGGAATCACATAGTATGATTTGTTAATACTAGGGCACGTATGAACACCTGGTGACTGGGGGCAGGTCAAGGTAATTGGATGCCCATCAGAATCACATGGAGTACAGGATGAGTAATTTTTCAGATGAAGCGGAGGACTTCTTTTCAGAAGACGGAAAAAGCGTGTTGGACAGATCAACTCCTGAGATGACTATTAAAGTTGGGGAAGATTGTGTAAAGTTGATTATAACAAAAGTTTTAAGTGACTGGCTAAAGGGACCCACCTAAATCAGGATTGCATGATCACGATCATCCCCCCTTCCTTTTTTTTTTTTTTTTTTTTTATTTAAAGAGTGGCTGTCTCCCGAGTTTCAGTTTCTACTAAAAAAACCTACTGCTGAAAAGGTCAGAGCTATCTTGGCTCTCCATTTTGCCATTCACCCTGTTATATTTTGGGCTAAGAACTTCCAAGGATCAACTCCTGAGCATAGCTCTGGGGGCCCTCTTTGCAAAGACTAACTCAGATGGATGTAATTAATCATCGTAACTATTTAATTTTCTTACGGAGAATGTCAGTCTTTCCTAAAGAAGCAGCACTCCTGAGTTCTGGCAGCATTTCATACCTAGAATTAGCTCGCTGCCCCTTTTGCCCTGGCCCTGATCTTTTCTGCACATTAATATAGCTTATTTGGTTCCTGCGGAGTTGACCATGAGAGCCATCAAGTGAATTTTCTTCCACTGTGGTGCTGGATTAGGATAATGCCAGTGAGAACCTGCTGATTATCTGAAAATGACTCGAAGAGTGTGTCTGACTCTATTAATCTTTCCTAATTTGTGCCAGCCTGTTACATTCAGATTCAAAGCTTTTCTCCTTGCCTTGATATTTAAATGCTCCTGGTTAAGTTCACGCTCCAGTGTTTGTGTTTGAGCTGCTGTGGATGTGTGTGTGAGGTGGGGGGGTTAGGTTAAGAGTCTACACCCTTGCTTCTACCCCTTTGGAAAGCGGACATGCTGAAATGGAAGTGGGCTGGGAATATGGAGCAGGTGCTGCTGGGAAGCTCTAGGCTTTCTGCTTATCACGCTCTAGCTATGCCTGGGCCAGGCTGTGGGAAAGGGCTACTCGCCGACCGGTGGCCCTTGTCCAGTCCTTCCCCCATGCATGGTCCACACATCAGATCCAGGAGGCGGGGGTGCTATTGGATGTTTTGAAGCAAAACGCGTTCCTTAGCGATAAACAGTTTGGGGGAAACAGTGTACTAAATAAAGTGAGACATATTTCTTTTCTACAGAACTTCTCAGAGTCTTTATTTTTGCTCTTCTGTGCTGGGGATCTCAAAAGAGAGGATAAAACGTGGAACGTTTCTCCAACTTATTTGACGAGAGACTAGGTTTTCATGGCAGCTTTATTCACTCGCTTAAATGTATATTTGGTGCTTACCCCCCCCGTCCCCCCCCCCCACACACAGGGCTCTCTGCTAGGCACAGCATGTGCCATTTTGAGAAGAGCAGACTCAGTTCCACATCTCCCAAGATTAATGTTCCAAGGAACCTTCTGGGAAATGTGACCTGGCCCACTGTATTTGCCTTGGAATAATAGGTTTCTATGGGGTTTGTGTCCTAATCTTCTTGCTCTCAAGAACTGGTTTATGGACTGAAATGAAGCAGTTTGAAAGAGGGAATGGCAGATATTGTTTAGTGCCACAGAACACAACCATTAGAGAGAAGAGCCCTCTGTTTTATGGTCCTTCATATTCTTGTACGATTTTATAAGTGTACATTTGTGCTGGTTAGGGGCTCAAATAGCTATACTTGCCTCTTTAACTAGGTGTTAAGCTCCTTGAAAGTTGAGATCATGGCCTATTTTCTGTTTTATTTCCCCTTCTCTATTTGCAAGTGACAGGAACCCAACTTTAGATAATTTCTTGGCTTTTATAATCAAACAAGGACAGAGCAAAAGTAAAGTTGGCTTTGGGTATTACAGATCCTGGGAGTCAAATACCTCGAAGACACTCTACCTTCATCTCTCTCTTTCTTTCGTACACATACACATGTGCGTACACGTATAAACACGTGTGCACACATGCGTGCACGTGCATGCACACACTTTTGCCTCTCTTTGTGTGTCACTTCATTTCCTCTTCTGTAGTCATCTCCTCTGCCAGCTGGGGGATGTAGCCCTGTGACAGCCACAGAGACAGAGTCCTACATCTCCTGGACCACAGAATAAAGAGAATCTATTTGGGGACAGGTACTTGTCAGAAGCTCACCAAACTTCACTAAAAAGAATTCATAAAATACAAATGTTTATAAAGATCTTAAGTTCAGAGGCTTCCAAAGAAAATGAGACATACAACAAAACTTTATATCATACTAAACCAAAACAAAGACCCTACCTCTCATTATACAAAGTTTTGCTAAGCATCTAAAAGTGGTCATCATCTCCAGTGAAAAAGCCCCAGAGCAGGGCTCTGATCAGGCTGTGTTTATGTGCCCATCACAGACCATTCCTGTGACCACAGGATGGATATACTGGGATGATCCACTCCCCAGCTCTGTGGCCACGGGCACGTGCTGTTTCATCAGAAGGGAAATACACAGTGGGCAGTTGAAACAGCACCCTGTCAGTTTCACACCTCTGGGAGCGTTGAGAAGCTTGGAGGCACTTAGTGAATTGTTGCTAGGTAAATGGAACACTAGACATGGAACAGTGAATAGTAGCAGGAAGTGGGATTATTTGTAATTAAAGAATATGTTTTTCCTTTTCTAACACAGTCTTGGAATATAGTAGATGCTTAGCAAAAATTTGTGTAATGAGAGGTAGGGTCTTTGTTTTGGTTTAGTATGATATAAAGTTTTGTTGTATGTTTCATTTTCTTTGGAAGCCTCTGAACTTAAGATCTTTATAAACATTTGTATTTTATGAATTCTTTTTAATGAAGTTTGGTGAGCTTTTGACAAGTACCTGTCCCCAAATAGATTCCCTTTTTTCATCCCTAGTGCTGAAAATGCTTTCTGTTTCTCATTAGCCTCCTGTTTTTCTGGGTATTAGGTTCGTCACTTCTTGTCCTTATAAAGACAGTCGACCTTCACTTTATCACTCACTTTAATGAGGTTCCACACAGAGATACTGGTCTGTATGCACTCTCGTAATTGCAGCTCAAGAAACCTCATGCCATTTTATAGGCTGATGAAACACATGGGTGGGGAAGGCCCATTGGTGGCTGAACAGTGACCTTGGGCTGGAGAATTAGAGCTGAGGGTCTCTGGACTCCTCCTCTCTCTCCCTGTCTCCTGAAATACAGCTCCACACAATCTCAATTCTTTTTTTTTTTTTCAAAGCAGGGGTATTATTTATTAATAATATTTTTGTCCATGTCCACGGACAAAATCTGAATTAGCTGTTATAGACAACTCTCATTACTAGAAAACTTTTTTTTTTTTTTAATTCTGAGGATCTATGAATAGCAGGTTAATCACACTGTATTGTAATTACATTGTATTGAAATTTGCTAAGAGAGTAGATTTTTAAAAATAATTAATTAGTTAATTAATTTTTGGCTGTGTTGGGTCTTCGTTTCTGTGCGAGGGCTTTCTCTAGTTGTGGCAAGCGGGGGCCACTCTTCATCGCGGTGCGCGGGCCTCTCACTATGGCGGCCTCTCTTGTTGCGGAGCACAGGCTCCAGACGCACAGGCTCAGTAGTTGTGGCTCATGGGCCCAGTCGCTCCGCGGCATGTGGGATCCTCCCAGACCAGGGCTCGAACCCGTGTCCCCTGCATTGGCAGGCGGATTCCCAACCACTGCACCACCAGGGAAGCCCTAGAAAACTTTTTATACTATACATCTTTCACAATTTTTAAGAATTATTTTGTTTGTAAAAATAATACATTTTTATAAATTTTCAGCAATACAGAAAAGCATTAAGGAGGGTGGGAGTGATCTCTAGATTGGGCCTGTGTTGGGCAAGCTCCCTCTTGGTCTGAGAAAGTGACTGCTCCAGAAAAGTCTCCTGGACTAATAGGTGTAGGTGTCACAGGGGGGCCGCTCCGTCCCGCGCAGCTAACCATGACCCTGGACTTGCTGCCAGGCATGGGCGGTTCTGCTCTGAATGAACTCAGAACAGAACCAGGAAGGCTCTCTCCCAGGGGCCTCAGGAAGGGGTGCCACCAGGTGTTGCTGGGACCTGCTGGAGGTGCCCTCACACCAGACAGCACAGGCCCTGTGTGTTATGACAGGGACTGTGCTTCTTCAGCCAGTGTCCCTCTGCTGCCCTCTATCTCCAAACCCCTGGTTCCTCCCTCACCTGCACACTGAGATGGCCTTGTGTGGTGATGAGACCATCCCCCTACCTTTTCCTTTATTTCTCCCACCCCAGACCCATAACCTCATGTAGAGTTCAGACTCAGCAGTGCTGGAGCTTCTCCCTTTATGCACAAGTCTCATTATTTCACTAGGAGCTTCCAGAAGTTTCACCACAGCTAAACTCAGCAGCATTTCTGATTGTTAGGATATTAAGATGGAGGTTTAGTTTCACCCTTGGTCTTCAAGAGAAGATTCTGCAGTGCTAGATTCCTGCTCTGTGCCCATATTAGCCTCACTTCTTTGGGACTGAACTGGGTTTCCCAAATACGCCTAGACTCCTAGTAAAGCTGTTTCTTCATTGGTGGAAAAAAAAATTAAAATTAAATTCAGAGTAAGATTACCTCAAATCCCACTAACCACGATGAACGTATGACAAACATCATTTCAGACCAATCTCTATGCATATGTATTGGGTTGGCCAAAAAGTTCGTTTGGGTTTTTCCTGTAACATCTAAAAAATCCGAATGAACTTTTTGGTCAACCCAATACAAAAAGGTTCACAGAAATAATTTTAGAAAGACATTTTAATACAAGTTTTACATTTCATTTTACTTGGACTTAACTAACAAAGAAAAACTGAAAGGAATTAATATACTTTAATAAAAATATTTCTGTGACACAGAAGCTAATCATTCTTAAAAGAAGTCTCTAAATTTAAGACAATGTGTTATAAAAATTGAGGCTGCAGTAATTTCTGTAACTTTTTAAAAAAATTATTATTTTTGGCTGTGTTGGGTCTTCGTTGCTGCGTGTGGACTTTCTCTAGTTGCGGCGAGCGGGGGCTACTCGTCATTGCAGTGCGCGGGCTTCTCATTGCGGTGGCTTCTCTTGTTGTGGAGCACGGGCTCTAGGCATGAGGGCCTCAGTAGTTGTGGCACTCGGGCTCAGCAGTTGTGGCTCATGGGCTCTAGAGAGCAGGCTCAATAGTTGTGGCACACGGGCTTAGTTGCTCCGCGGCATGTGGGATCTTCCTGGACCAGGGCTCGAACCCGTGTCCTCTGCATTGGCAGGCAGATTCTTAACCACTGCACTACCAAGGAAGTCCATCTGTAACTTTTAATTCATGGAAAATTTCAAGCATATACAAAGTAAACAGAACAATATAATGAATCTCTATGTATTCATCATCCAATTTCAACAATTATCATCATTCTATATTCTATCAATATCACCACCCAATGCCCACCACCTGCATTATTATTATTACACGATCTCAATTCTAACGGCTGTCTTATTAGGAAAAATGGGACTGAACACTTGTGTGTAGGGGGCTGTCTAAACATATGGCCTATGCGTCTAGCACAGAGACTGTTCTGCCTGTCCTTCGTTTCTTTTCTAAACTGCAGAGAGGATTAGGCAGGGTCAGAGCAGAGAACAAAAATATCTCAGTCATCCTCATAATAGGTGATTGTTTGAGCATTCATTACATGCCAGGTATTGTATTAGTTCCTTTATAGTTAATAGCTCATTCAATCTTCAGCCATTTGAATGTTATTTTTCCTACTTCATAGTTGAAGAAACAGGTTCAGAAAAGTTGATGTTAAGTAACTTGCCTATATTCACATAGTAAAGATCAGGTCCAGATTTGAGTGAGGGCAGTTTGATTCCAGAGGACCTTCTCCCACACCCCACCCACCCCACCCTCATGCCAAGTAAGTACACACTCCTATTTGCCTGTGAAGTGAAAAGAGAGGAGGCATTTATACTATGCCAATTAGTGTACTTGACAGTACACTCCGGGTGCAGAAAGGCTGCAGCGTCCTGAAATGTGAGGCTGGAAGACTCTTTCAGGTCCTGGCATGATGGGCTCGATTACGGAGGAAGAAACAGGCTGAGAGAAGAATGTGGCAGATCTGGTGTCTTGACTCCCAGGACCCCACGCTCCTTCCTTATTCGAGGACCTTGTAGAACAGTGATATTCAGAGTGTGGCTCGCTGGCTGTATGTATCAAAACCCCCCTCAGAAATGGGAGAAACTGCATTCTGTGCATCCCTGTCCCCAGACCCCCTGAATTGGAACAATTCCTACTTCTCGATTAAGCTCCCTAGAGAAACTTTGTGCACTATAACATTTGTGAAAGGTTGTTGTTGAGTTCTGGGGCCAGAATTTTGTGTTGCATGTAGCATTATACATGTAGAGGCAGCTGCGGTTTGGAGGAAAACAGGACTGAGTTTGAATTGAAGGTCGATGTGTCCAGTGTGGCTCATTTCCTTTTACAAGCCTTAGTTTCTTCATCTGCAAAATGAGCATCAGACACCTACTTATCTCACAGAAGTGACAACATATGTGAGATATACTTTGTGAACAGAAGAACAGCTTCGTGTAGAAGTTAGCAGTGGGCGTTGGAGCAGAGGAGGACCTTGTGTGGAATTTGTATAGATCCTGTGTCTACCCTGGGAGCCCGTGTGTAGGGATGAATCTCGTGATTCATGTGTTTGCTTGTCATTCAGCTTTCTGGGGTGGAAGGAACCCCAAGGGCAGACGGGGACTTCAGGTGGTTGATGGGTAGTTGATAGAACTTAGGTGGTTGTGTTACCACCTAGCAGACTTTCTTTGCCTCTGGCCACCTCCACCATGTGTAGCTGTGGACTACCTGCTCCCCTTCACCTGCCTTGGACATCCTGCGTCCCCTTGCATGCTGCTCAGCCATCTCCCTTACCATCTTGTCGTGGAAGTTTAGATCCCAGAAAGGCAGAGCTGGAGGAAGCTCTTGAAATAATCTAGAGATGAAAGTTTCTAATGTTTCCAGCATTTCTCAAAGCCTAGTACACAAACCACTGGTGGTACTGCAATTTGTTAAGTGTGGTAATGGACAAATATTCTATTTTTCATTATAGTGATGCTGTAGTTATTTGAATGCATATTACAAAAGAACTGTAACTCTTTAAATTTATGGTAAGGATATAAAATTTCCTTTTAAATATGTTTGTTAACAAATATAATAGTATAGGAGTTACACACAAACGTTGTTACAATGACGTGTGGAGGGAGAGGCTCCGCTCATCCCAGTTAGTGCCGAATTAAGTTAAATGAGATTAGGAAAGTAAACCAAATCCTTAAAAAAATCCTCTCTAAGGTCAGCTAAAATACATTTTGGAGTAAAATCTCTGTCTTCTTCTTTTGATTATGTGTTTATTTATTGGTGATCCCTAGTGAGGAAAAAGCCAAGACCTATGGCACGGGATTCCGCAGCAGTGGTATGAGGCAGGGAGAGGCAGGCAGTGAATTCACCCATCAAGGCTCCTCTCTGCTGAGTCGGGAGGTCAGGATGGTGTTCAGGGCCATCCCCACCATGTCTTCAAAGCCCAAGGCTGCTGTAGAGGAGTCCTAGGGGCCTCTGCGAGGCTGGGGTCTGTGTACGGGCAGCTGAGTTAGGTGGGCTCTGTCCCCATGCCCTCTCTGCATTTACATAGTTCACAAATCAGAGTGCCACATAGGATTCCATTTCAATTTTTTAAAAAGGGGATTGGTGAGGGGTTCCTTAGCAAAAGCTGGAAAATTGCTGGTATAGTGGAAAGAGCATAGACTTTGGAGAAAAATGAGTTTGACAAATCCTAGCTTTGTCATACACCAGAAATGTGATCTGTGGTAAGTTAACCGACCTTTGTGAACCACAGTTTCTTCAATGTTAAAGTTTAACACCCCTCCTTTTTGACCCACCTCCTAGAGAAAGGGAAATAAAAACAAAAATAAACAAATGGGACCTAATGAAACTTAAAAGCTTTTGCACAGCAAAGGAAACCATAAACAAGACGGAAAGACAACCCTCAGAATGGGAGAAAATATTTGCAAATGAAGCAGCTGACAAAGGATTAATCTCCAAAATTTACAAGCAGCTCATGCAGCTCAGTATCAAAAACACAAACAACCTAATCTGAAAATGGGCAGAAGACCTAAATAGACATTTCTCCAAAGAAGATATACAGATTGCCAACAAACACATGAAAGGATGCTCAACATCACTAATCATTAGAGAAATGCAAATCAAAACTACAATGAGGTATCACTTCACACCGGTCAGAATGGCCATCATCAAAAAATCTACAAACAATAAATGCTGGAGAGGGTGTGGAGAAAAGGGAATCCTCTTGCACTGTTGGTGGGAATGTAAATTGATACAGCCACTATGGAGAACAGTATGGAGGTTCCTTGAAAAACTAAGAACTACCATATGACCCAGCAATCCCACTACTGGGCATATACCCTGAGAAAACCATAATTCAAAGAGTCATGTACCAAAATGTTCATTGCAGCTCTATTTACAATAGCTGGGACATGGAAGCAACCTAAGGGTCCATCAACAGATGAATGGATAAAGCAGAAGTGACACATATATACAATGGAAAATTACTCAGCCATAAAAAGATACGAAATTGAGTTATTTGTAGTGAGGTGGATGGACCTAGAGTCTGTCATACAGAGTGAAGTAAGTCAGAAAGAGAAAAACAAATACCGTGTGCTAACACATATATATGGAATCTAGAAAAACAAAACAAAACAAAACAGTTCTAAAGAACCTAGGGGCAGGACAGGAATAAAGACACAGACATAGAGAATGGACTTGAGGACAGGACACGGGGAGGGGGAAGGGTAAGCTGGGACGAAGTGAGAAAGTGGCATGGACATATATACACTACCAAACGTAAAATAGATAGTTAGTGGGAAGCAGCCGTATAGCACAGGGAGATCAGCTCGGTGCTTTGTGTCCACCTAGAGGGGTGGGATAGGGAGGGTGGGAGGGAGACGCAAGAGGGAAGGGATATGGGGATATATGTATATGTATAGCTGATTCACTTTGTTATACAGCAGAAAGTAACACACCATTGTAAAGCAATTATACTCCAAGAAAGTTGTTAAAAACAATAAATAAAGTTAAACCCCCCTGTTTCTTAGAGTTTATTATAAATATCAAACGAAACAACATATAGGAAAGCACCTAGCATCATTCTTGGCATGTGGTAGACAATAGATAATTAGGAATTTTTATTAATCATCATCATCATCGTAATAATAATTATGTCACCTCTCCCAAAGTTATTTGTATTTTAAGAGGGTGCAAAACTCTAAGCTAGAATACTAGACTCAATAAGGAACTTTCAGGCATCCATGAGTAGGCTGTGTGCGTGTTAGGGTGGGTGGGGGAGTCGGGTAGAGCCGTGGGTGCACACCCAGGCAGTGGTCTGGGGCATGTGTATTAACACAGGGTACAGAAGTAGTTTCCATGGTGGTCATCCTATTAACCAGTCCCCTAGAATGTGCTTTCTTCCCGTAGGATGCCTCGTCGTGGAGAAGGGAAGATAAATTGATTCATTCTACTTATGGATCTAGGAGATTATTCATAATGGCCTTTTTTCTTTTTCTTTTTTTCCAAATGAATTCTTGCAAGAGTCAGTACCCTGAGCCAGCAGTGCTGAGGAAATGCTCTTACTAATAATGGTTTATCTGAAACGACCTCCACCTCCACCCTTCCTACTCTGTCTTTCCATCCTTCAGTCCAAACACTGCATTCTGGCCCAATTAGAAACGCACAGTGACTGATGTTCAGGAAGTCTGTTTTGAACTTCAAGTTGCCTCTTCATATTTTTAAATCATTGCATTTAAGTCTAATTCAATAAGATTCTTTATTTCCTTCAATTTAATCTGTGATCTGCTTTCGCCTACCTGTTGCTAGGACAACCAGTGCCTGCTCTGGCTTTGGCTTGTTGTCCGGGCACAGGCTGTGTTAATTAACTCCCTGAAATTGCAGGCCAGGTAATCAATACCAAATGTATGGACTTGGCTGGAATGTTTTAATTAAATTTACAGTAATTTTGTTTGCAGCTTCTTCTGCAATCTGCATGGTGGGCAATTGATTTTTATTTCAGATACAATGGTCTGCTTGCTAGCTGGGTCATCCCTTCTCCTAAGTGCCTTTCTCCATCAGCTGAACCGCTGTTAAATGAGGAAGAGCCAAGGCAGATTATTAGTCAAAATAATAATAAAAAGAAACAAACCTTAAAATATCAGGAGGGTTGAGTTTTTGCCAGCTAAGTTACCCCCTGGCTGGGTGTGTTTTGTATGGAATGAATTCAGAAGACAGACCAGTAGGATCCTGTGGAAAACGTCCAGTTATGATGGGTAGGAAATACAAATACTGTGTGCTACAGACACCTCTGTGCCGCTTAAAAGAAAAGACGCAGACTGCCCTCCATCACCAGTATTCTTGGTAAAGACGTGTCCTAACAGAATTGAGCTGTGTGCTGTTTAGGAGAACCTCTTCTCTATTCTTTAAGTGTAGTGGTTAACGGTTTGGGCTCCCAAGACAGGTAAACCTGGGATCAGCAATGTCATCAAGACAAATATATCAACTTTTCTTCATGTCTCAAGGAGAGGTGATCATACCCACCTTACAGCGTTATTGTTGGATTAAATGAAGTACACATGTTGGGGTGTATTAGATCAGGATGTTAAGACCGTGAACTCTTGAATCAGACAGTCTGGGTTTGTATCCCAGCTCTATCACTTGCTCTTTGGATGACTTCAGGCCAAGTACTTACCCTTCTAGGCCCTCAAGCTCTTCACTTCAGAAATGAGGATATTGTCATCCTGTCTCATAGAATTATGCTGGGGATCCTGTGAAATACGCATGTAAAGCCTGGACCTCAGTGCCTGGCACATACATTTGCTAGGGTTTTCTTGATGTTGAGATCTCAGCACCCTACTGGGGGTAGCCATATGGTGTCAGCCAAGCAGGGTCCTTGGGCGTAAGGACCAAACCTGTGTCAGATGCTTGAGAGTGATGGAAGTTTATTGCAAGGATCCGTGAAGATAACAGGGAGAGCTAGAATTTGTCCCACAGATAAGCATTAGTCACACTAACACTCTAGACTCTGTTTCTCCCCACATGGAGGCCTTCAGAAGTACCCCAGAGTCTGTATCTTCTTTAAGACTAGGAACCTGAGCTGAGTATCCTACCATTTTCTTTGTTTACCCTGCATTCCCACTTTTCCACAGTGGGTAGTTTCCCTGCCATAAGTAATGGGGAGCTTTTACTGGACAAATTCCCTTCAACCACTTCAGAATCAGTTGAATTTTCTTCTGTTCAGATATGACTCTGCTCCAGTCCTCTGTGGTAGGGGCAAAGGCTGGCTGTGCTGCCCTTACCAAAGGAAACAGCCTAAAATGACTTAAACAGGAACAAAACAAAGTAAGATAGCAGAGTTCCCTGACCCAGTAGTGGCACTAAGACTTTTATACCATCCAGTAGAGGCAACTTTTATTTGTAGGTAAATCTTTTATTGTTTGAAATACCTAGTAGAAATTTACTGGATATCATTGCATGAATGAAAGAGGTAGGAACAATTTAGGGAGGCAAACGTGATTCTATGTTGTTCCTTCAAAGTGGTGGACAGGCAGCCAGCAACTTACTCTGCTAATGTGTTTCCATAGCCAATTTCTAAGAATGGATTTAACTAAAGGCATTATTGGCCACAGGAGCTTGGAATGGCCGTTGGGGAATAAGACTGAGACTTTCTTATGGTGAACACCTGACTAAAAATCCTTTCTCTCTGCCCACATCTTACATTCCAAGTAAACAGAAATTTAATGAGAATATATTCATTTCCCTTCAAAGGCAACAGCAGAATACTGTATTGGAAGAGCTTCAGCTAATGGAAAAAAAATGTGTCCCCTGCTGAAAATATAGTCGTCGTGCTGGAATTTCAGGATATTTCCCTTGGCAATAAAATTAATCTTTTTTTCATTGCTTAAGATGATTTCCTGATGGGAGACACTGTGTCTGTGGAGATATTTTTGCTAATTTATTTGAGTCCAGTTAGAGAATTGATTCTAATTCATTTTAGTTAGGGGATGGCTGACCCTTGACAACTGCTTATTCTCTAGTTAAGTTTTCCCAATAAGCACCTCTTTTTCACTCACTCTTTCTTCACATTTATTGTGGTATCTAGACCCAGAAAAACACATTAGGCAGAAACTGAAATCTATGAAGTCAGGATTGAGTGATGTGAGGCCCAGTTGCTCAACCTTTCCTGTAGAGATAAAGGAGTGCCATAGGTGAAGAGGCGGCCACGACCCCTAATGTCAGAATCTTGCCCAGCGCAAACCTCAGGAGGCCTGGCTCAGGGCTGTGTAAGATTCCTGGAATCTTGGGGAGCTCAGAATTGCCTTAAAAGAGCATTAACAAAGCTGAAAACCAAACAAAACTCATGTGACTTTTTGGTCATTTGTCTTGTCATTGCCCCTGAGCAGATTTTCTTTTCATCCACATATATGATTTCACATAATTATTAATGTGGCTTGCCTTTCTTCTCTAACATTTCTTCTCTCTTTCCCAACTGCCAGAGCACCAGCATTGTGTGCATTCGCCAGGTTGCTCTGTCCTTAAGACCCAGATTGAGTTTGACAGTCAACATAACTCTGTGATCCCTCAAATGCAGTACTGATCTGGGAGAGTTTGATATGGGCTCAGTGCTCATTATCTCCACAAATAAGAGCAGAATAGATGCACAGATAATAAAATAACACAGTAGATATATATACAATGATAACGATGTACAAGGTACATATATAAACTCATTTAATTTTTGTAGCAGCCCTCTGAGGAAAGTACTATTATTATCACTTTTTTATAAGAGGAAATTGGGGCAAAATGAATTTAAGGAACTTGCCCCAAATCACAGAGCTGGTGAGGGGAAGAGCCCAAATTCAAACCTAGGAAGTTTGGCTTCAGAATATGGTCCTATTGTATTTTCAGTATTCCTGCTTGGCTCTTGAAAATATTTGGTGGTTCACTTCCCAATGGGTTTCTCTTCCTAATTCCGCTTGGGTCATTCATCCATTTTTTAACTTATTCATTCAATTACTCACACATTCATCCATTTAAAAAATACTTACTTAGCACCGAGTGTGTCTCACTCTGTGCTAGATCCTGAGACTGAGGCTCTGAACAGGAGGGCCACAGGCCTGCTTGGGAGTGTACAGTCTAGCAGGGGAGCCAGGCGAGCGAGTAATTACAGGATTAACTGGCTGTTTAAAATTTCTAGTTGCATCTAATACCATTGCATTTAATATCTACTGATTGAAACAGTGGAAGGATGTGAACAGATTCATGGAGAGTGTATGAAAAGGGGCAAGAACTAGGCAGGAAGAAGGAAGGGGAGGCTGTTGCAGGAGTCTGGGTGAGAGGGGCAAGGCAAGAGAGGCGTCTGGGTTCGGAGACATGGCATGAGTTTTTTCCATTCAAGAATACTTGAAGCAAATATGACTAGATGCTAACAACTGACAATTCTGAGTAAATTTTAATATTTCATTTATAAAAAGAAGGGAATAGGAAAAATATGGAGTAGAGCATTTCAGATTTATTTATTGTTTCTTGAAAGTGGAGTGGAGTTTCCAGTGCGAGGGTCTAACCTGACATGGAGTAAGATGTGTGGATTGAGTCTCTAGTCTGGGAATAAGAGGCAGGCCACAGAGAGCCTTTAGTTTGAGCCTAATGGGGTGAGCATGTGAAACACTGACGCATCCCTTCACATTCTGAAGGAGAAACAGCAGGTCCATTTGTGTCTGCGGTTTGTGGGTAGCATCTCTCCACCTCAGGGAGCAGGTGGAAGAGTCCACCTCTGAACCCAGATGAAGTCATAGAGTCCCTTATATCAGGGCTCCGTTTCCCTGCCTCGTCAGAAGAGTGAGCGTCTTAAGCATGTGTGTTCCATTGTCAGATGTGGTGTTTGATAAAGTAAAGGCCTTGGTTTCATGATCTAAGCCCTGCAAGTGATGAGATATACAGACCTTGTCAGGGCCTTCTCCGTGTGTAATGCTCATGTTAGCAGTAGATGATTGGAAATCACTCCTCTGCCCACTCAGACTTAGACCCTACCTGGAAGATGAAAAGGGGTGACCCAGAATCACCCAGTCTCAGATATGGAGGTCCCTCTTAAAGGTCACCTGACCATTGACTTCCAAATCTGACTGCTCATCCAAAGCAATTGAGAGCATTTGTTAAAAACAGATTAAAAAAAATTTAGAGATACTGATTTAGTGGGTTTGGGATGGGACACAAGAACCTTCGAGCTGATGATTCAAAGCCTGGATCTAGATTAGTGCTTCTCCACTGGGGGAGCTTGTTAAAATGAAGGTTCTCCTTCAGTAGATCTGGGATAAGGCCCAAGATTCTGCATTTCTAATAAGTACCCTAGTGATGCTGCTGGTCCAGGGATCGTCCTTTAGTTGCAAGGACTTACAATAACCTTACAACCAGTGAGATTCTTTTTCAGTCCTATTTGAATCCTTCTAGAGATATGGAGCTCTCAGCCACAAGGCAGTTCCTACCATTGAGAGAAGTTTCAATTATTAGCAAGATCTTTCTTTTTTTATTGAGTCGAAATCTCTATGTTGATAACTTCTAGAAGGTACTGTAGTGCAGTGGTTAAGTATGAGCTCTGGAGATAGATGACCTGATTTGGATCTTGGCTCTGACTTTTGCTAGCTTTGTGATTTTGATTAAATACATGGCCTTCTTGAATCTATAAAATAGGGTAATAATAGTACCTACCTCATAGGATTACTGTAAATTCATAATAGCATTAATCCATTGTCTGATCCAGTAAGATTAGAACAATGCTTGGCATGGAGTAAGCACTTATAAGCATTTTCTTACTGGTGCAGCTGCACTTCAAGCAGAATCAGTTTGACATCAATCCTATTTCATTTCCCAATCAGAGGCATTAATAGACCAGGTAGAAACCTATAAAATACTGCTCAGACAAAAGTTAGAGTTTACTCTTTCTAACATTTCACTAACCTTTCCAACCTTCACACCCTGGTGGTGGGTATTGCTATAGGTCTATGCAGTTGGATCTGCCTCATATTACTTTGTGCAGGTAGAAATTAATAAAGCATTCAAAATGTGGAAGAGGACTTTTCTTCTAGGAACACAGTAATTTGAATATAAGCCATTGTGGTTTCATATTAAACTTGGAAATTTCAATCCCCAACCCCAAACAGTGGAAGAAGAGAGAATTGTTTTTTTTCTTTTCTTCTTAAAAAATTACTAAATACTTTCGACATACAGAAATATTTATAAATACTATAACAAGGACCCATAAGCCTACCTCCCAGCTTAAGGAATAGAATATTAGTAGTTACTTAAAAAATAAATAAATAAAATCTCCCTATGACCCTCCCCCTGGTTGTCGTCCCTCTTTTTCAGAAGAGGCAACCACTATTCAGAATTTAGTGTTTATCATGTTCACATATTTGGGTTGTTCTTTAACTATAAACATATGTATTCCTAAATAATGTAAAGTATTCTTTTGTGTGTTTAAAATGTTTATAGTATATATACTTCTGCAATACATAATTCTTTTTCTTCCTCTAATATACATTTTTTTTAAGTTTTAATTAATTAATTAATTAATTAAGTAATTTATGGCTGTGTTGGGTCTTCGTTTCTGTGCGAGGGCTTTCTCTAGTTGTGGCAAGTGGGGGCCACTCTTCATCGCAGTGCGCGGGCCTCTCATTATCGCGGCCTGTCTTGTTGCGGAGCACAGGCTCCAGACGCGCAGGCTCAGTAATTGTGGCTCATGGGCCTAGTTGCTCCGTGGCATGTGGGATCTTCCCAGACCAGGGCTCAAACCCGTGTCCCCTGCATTGGCAGGCAGATTCTCAACCACTGCACCACCAGGGAAGCCCCTCTAATATACATTTAAAACATGTGCTCAGAAGTTCAATTCACTTTTTGTTCTGGGATGTGTAAGCTTCCTCTTTCTCCCACTAACCTGCTATTTCTGTTGATGAATGGAATCAGAAGAGTACTGGATACAGGGAAATGGGAAAAAGGGATTGGATGGGAGACGAAATCTCAGTCAATATCTTAAAATAATATCTGCCATACTGATAGGGACAAGTAAGTTGGCACTGATGACTATATGACTAGCTAATGATACTCATTTGCATTGAATAATAATGTCCCATCTGTCAAACTCTACTGCATATGCCTGTCATCTAGGGATCTTGTTAACGTGTAGATTCTGATACCACAGGTCTGGGATGTGAGCTGAGATTCTGCATTCCTAGCAAGCTCCCAGGTGATGCAGGTGCTGCTGGTTCTGGGCCAGGCTTTGAGTAGCAAGGGTGTATGGACGGGGCACACATTTGTCTTAGACCTGAGTTCGAATCTTGGCTCCCTTGTTTTCATTATCTTGGGGGAACTTGGGAAAATTAGTTTCCAGTGCTGCAGATTTTATTCTTGGCTGCACATTATATATAAGTCCCCTTAGTTAAAAGTCCTATACCCACTCTGTATGACAGACTCTAGGTCCGTCCACCTCACTACGAATAACTCAATTTCGTTTCTTTTTATGGCTGAGTAATATTCCATTGTATATATGTGCCACATCTTCTTTATCCATTCATATACACTACTGAATGTAAAATAGTTGGCTGGTGGGAAGCAGCAGCATAGCACAGGGAGATCGGCTCGGTGCTTTGCTATGACCTAGAGGGGTGGGATAGGGAGGATGGGAGGGAGGGGATGTGGGGACATGTGTATGCATATGGCTGATTCGCTTTGTTGTGCAACAGAAACTGACACAGTATTGTGAAGCAATTATACTCCAGTAAAGATCTATTAAGAAAAAAAAAGTCCTATACCCAGGTTACACCCAGATCAGTTAAATCAGATATATAGGGATGAGATGCAAGCATCAGTAGTTTTAGAAACTGTTCAGATTTCAGTGTGCAGCCAAGGCTGAGAACCTTTGCTCCAGGGCGGAGATTCTCAAATTTTGGCATGCATCAGTATCACCTGGAGGGCTTGTTAAAACTGATTTCTGGGTCCCAGCCCCAGAGTTTCACTGATTTCTGGGTCCCAGCCCCAGAGTTTCTGATTCACTAGGTCTGGTATTGGGCCTGATAATTTGCATTTATAACAAGTCCCTAGGTGAATCTGATGCTGCTGGTCCTGTCCTAAGAGCTTAAGTTCTCATCAGTAAAATGGGTATAAATATTACCCATCTTTTGGTCCATTGGAGAATCAATGAAATAATACACCTAGTAATGTTTGGCATGTAGTAGACAATCAAGAAATGGTGGTTTCCTTCTATTATTACTAATAGTAGTATTATGTCTATGTTTAAGTTAGGTGCCTATTTAATCATTAGTTAGTTTACCCATAATATTGGTTAGGGTATTCCAGCTTAACATCTTCCTACTTAAAGTGTCTTCCTACTTAAAGATCACTTCCGACTGTGGTTAAATTTGTGCTGGCACCTCTCAGAAGGATTTAACTCGTCTTCTGGTTACAGTGATGCTGTTGTCAGAGACTAGCCTTGTTTAAGTTTTCCAGACCATCTGTATACATACCCAGTGGTTAACAAGTGACCCCTTGTACATAATCCCCCTCGTTGTCTCTGATAAATTCATCATGGTCCTTATCTGGTTCTTTTTTTTTCAAGAAGAACCCCACAGGTCTTGCCTTCCTGGTGGTAGAACCAAGAGCCCCCAGGACCTCAGTCTGTATAAGACCTGGTGGTCTCCAGATGGGCTGGCAGATGGGAATGGAGGGGGTAGATGGGCCCCTCCCTAGGCTGATGCTCTGTTGTGAACACTTTTCCTCTATGGTATATACTCTGGTGTATTCAGTAACTCCATTGTGATTTTTCTTGTCTTGAATATTGTATTTGCACACAACTCCTTCCCAGTAAGAATGGTTCCCAGGTGGTATTCTCTGGCCCGAAGGCTTCTACTTCATTATCATCTTTGTTAACCTGAGAATACCGCCCTTTGGGTTCGGCAAAGGAGCACATCATTCTCGCTAAACTGTGTCAAACAAGACTCCTTGCTGGGCTTTGGAGCTTCGTTGGTGAACTGCAGCTACTGATCTTGCTTCCAGGATTGTGCGTAATGCAGACAATACGGTTTCTGGGTGCCTTCTCTGAAAACTGCCCAGATTTTGGACTTGAGCTTGATGCAGACTGCATTATAAACATGCCAGGCTTGTACTGACAGCACTGAAAGCACATTGGGATAAACATTTATGTTTGCTAAAAATGCCTCTAAAGAATTGGAAGTATTTAATCGAAAGATTTATCTGTGTGTTCCTGGGGGTGTTTTAAAGCTTTCCATGACCCAAAAGCAATGGTTCCCGAGTGTCTCCTTTATCAGTTTCTGTATGTTCTAACCTTAAGCTTCAAAAGGAAAATAAGAATGAAAAGGTTAATTCTTGTTTAAAATTGACATGTGTCCCTTCTGTGGGATAAAAGATTTTAATTGACAGGATGTTTAGGTAGAGTTTTTGGCTTCGATGTGACTATTTTGCTATCTCTTTTAGGTTTCTTAGCAAATCTGGGCTTGGGGATCAGGTCTGTTGCCTAAGAAAAGATAGGAATTATCACTAAGAAATTGCTGAGTTAATTAGTTCCGTCAGTAATTCAGAGGGCAATTGGAGCAAAGTTGAGACAGTTTTAGAGCCAAGCCTTGTTGCTGTTTTGTGAGACAATCTGAAATAAATCTCTCTTCTGTCGATAACTCTGACTTGAGTAACATTCCACCTTTGGAGTTGAGTTTAGGCAGCAGGACCCAGTAAATCTCTGTGTTTGTTAAGATCCACTAGCCATAGGACATTAAATTCTTCACTATTGTAGAGTGGAACTGAAGCTGGAAGGAGGAAGTATCCATTAAGGAGAGATTAATGTTGTATGCCCATTTGAAAACTCAGTTTGTATCTTTGTGATGGTAACCAATGTTGTGGCCACATTTTATAAATGGTCTTTTAGTGGGGATGATATAGTGCTGATTAGAATATATACATCAGTGTTGATCTTTTAATATGTATATGGAAGGTGCTTTTGTAATAATGATAGTAATAGGAACAATAACCATGATAATAATCATAGTGATTCTAATATGTTGAGTATCTCCTGTGTGCCAGCTACTAGTAGATGTGATCTGTGATTCTCACAATAACTCGTAAAGGTAGGGATTATTAACCTCATTTTATAGATTAGGAGACTGAGGCACAGAGAAGTTAAATGATTTGCTCAAGGTCACATAGCTTGTAAGTGGCAGAGCTGAGAACTTAACTCAAGACTATGGGGCTCCGAACCTGCCTTCCATTGAGGAGGCAAATGGTTCAAGGAGAAAATGGTCCAGGGGGTAGGGCATTCAAAATGCCAGAGGTGATATTCTACTTGTACTAGGAACTGTGGTGTAAGTCTGACTTTTTGGCTCTAACCTTGTTCACCCAGGAGGACTCATCAGTAGTGCTTTCTGCACATGTGCAGGGGAAGAGCCCAAAGGCAAGGTTTGGATTTACTGAACATCTACTATAAATTGGGAAGTTGGATGAAGCACTGCACATGTGTGAAATCCTTTAGTTATCATAAAAATTTTGGGAGGTAGGTTTCTTAGCCATGTTTTACATATGTGGGAATTGAGGTCCAGAAAGAAAAAAATCTTGCTCAAAGTCATATGGTGTGTAAGCAGACAGAAAAATAACTTTTTGTCTTAAAAGTTTGTAAAATGCATAATATAAACCTTCCTGGATTTTTCAACATGTATGCCCTGTATTTGATATTGTGACTAGATTTTGCAAATATAGGAGCATGTTGAGTTGCATTTTGGGTTAGTTGTTCTTTCTATCTATCTATCTATCTACCTACCTATCTATCTATATTTTAACATATAAAAATAGAGAAAAATATTCTTTATACTTTAATAGACATCCATCAGATCAACTTTAAATCTCCTGTGTCCACTTCTACTATCACATTCTCTTTTCTTCCTTCCCAGTCCATTTCTTCTACTACATTGCTACATGTATGCCAAATTCACTAAAATGCATAGAATTTTTTATACTTTTCAAATGTATATGAAAGGGACCGTATGGCATGTATTATTCTGCAACTTGCTTTTATCTTTTAAGATGAATAGGTATGATCTTGGACCATCCTTGAATTCCTAGCGTAATGTATCACGTCCAAGTAAGATTATTATTTTTAACAAATAAACTGCCAATTTCATTTTATTAATAATTTATTGGAACTTTTACTTAAGATTGGTATATAATTTACTTTTCCTGATTGACCTTGCTTGCTTATGCATATGATTTTAGTAGCTTATAAAAATGAGTTAGTGGAGTTCCACTGTTGGAATGGCAATGTGATTAGTTCCATGAATCTGCTCTTCAGCAAAACAAACATAACTGTGGAAATTTATTTTAAAAAAACAACCATTTAAAGTCTCCAGAAATTTTCCTAAGGGCATATAGTAAATAAAGAAATATTCAAGAAAATCTACTAAAACTTGGTAAGAGCATTGGGAATCTGTGACATTTGAATCATGACCTGTTTCCTCTCTACCCTTCTCAGCTCAGTGTGATTGAAACCACACTCAAGGCAGATACAGCCAAGAACATAGGATTCCTTATCCCATAAGTTGTAAATTGAGATCTAAGTTATCTTCCTGGGAAGGGCAGGCTACTAGCATTTCCTGTCTTTCCCAGCTACAGTTTCAGAGGCTAAACTCCAGGTGAATGTGCTTGAAGGTTGGGGGCTCCCTTCTTCCACCCAGTCACTACTAATAGGGTGGAGGCTCTACTTCAGTCGTGGAATGCTGAAAATCCTGGGTCCACTATCATCCTTACTCTAGCTAATCCGTAGAGTGGAGGTTCTGTACCAGGAAGAACAAGCAAATAAGAATGTAGGATACTGCCCTACCTAGTATCCTGCTCTTAAAGCAAAGAGAGTTGTTATTCAGAGAGAAGCAGGCCTCTGTCCTTGTTTCCACTTCTGGAGCTGGTGACTCAGAAATTTTGTCCAAGAGGAGAGGTAGGCCTTAATGACTGAGAACTTTAAAGCTCTACCCAAAGGAAATGACTTTATTTGAAACTGTGGGGGAAGTTCAAACCTAAAAGTGCTCTCAAAGACAGTGAAGGTCTTGGAGGTAAAAGCAACAAGCTAAAATACTAAGCCAGTTAGTTTACCAAAGAGATTCAGGGAAAGAGATATCTAAGAGCTCTCCCTTGGTCAGAACAAACCTCAAACACTGGCCTCAAAAACTACCCATGCAGAGGGATCCAAATTTAATTGGAGCAGACTGTGGAACCATTTATGCTCCAGGCCATTGTCAAAAACAATATACAGCAACTGTCTGTTGATTAATGGAGCCTAACAGCTGGGTGTGATCATGGAAAGATACAATCAAAGGGAGTCCTGCTCAAACCACTGTCATCCCAGGGTGATTGTGGGCATACCCAAAGCTGTGCCTCCAGAGGAACAACACCAAAGGCTACATACCATAGGGACAGCGATGGGGAATAGACTTAGAATAGTCCAGCCATTCACTGACAAAATGAACAAACAACAACAAGAGTCCTCAGAGGTAGGGCACCAGTATCCAGAGTTGTTACAATATATATCTAAAACGTCCTGTCACCCCACAGCACAAAAGATGAGACATGCAAAGATACGGGGAAATATGATACATAAACTGGAAAAAAAATCCAAACAACAGAAACTGTGTGTGAAAGGAACCAGACATTGGATTTAACACAAACCCTTCAAAGTAGCCATTCTAAACATATTCAAAGAACTAAAGGAAACCATGGTTAAAGAAGTAAAGTATGATGACAATGTAGCATAAAATAGAGAATATTGATAGAAATTATAAAAAAGAACAAAATATTCTGTACAGTTGACCCTTGCACAACATGGGTACACTTATATGCACATTTTTTTCAATAAATACATACTATAGTACTACACGATATGTGGTTGGTTGAATCTGTGGCTGTGGAACCACAGATATGGGGGGGCCAACTGTAAAGTTATACACCGATTTTTGACTGCATGGAGGGTCAGTGTCCCTAATACCCTCATTGTTCAAGGATTAATTATAGTTTAACAGTATAATAACTGAAATGAAAAACTCACTGATGGGCTCAATAGTAGACTTGAACTGGCAGAAGAAAGGATAGTGAAACGTGAAGAAGAAAGTGAACGTGAACATAGATCAATAGAGATTATTCAATCTGAAGAACATAGAGGGGAAACAATGAAGAAAAATGAGCAGAGCATCGAATGTGGGATACCATTAAGCAACCAGCATGTACATAGGGGTACCAGAGGAAAGGAGACAAAGGGTTGGAAAAATACTCGAAGAAATAATGGCTGAAAGTTTTCCCAGTCTGATGAAAAATTACACATCTAAGAAGCACAACACACTGTAAGTAGAGTAAATGCAAAGAGATCCACACACAGACACATCATAGTATAAATGCTGAAAGTCAAATATCAAGAGATAATATTGAAATCAGCAGAGAATAATGACTCATCATGTACAAGGGGACTCCAATAAGACTAAAGTTGACTCCTCATCAGAGAGCATGAAGGCCAGAAGTCAGTGGGATGACATATTCAACAAGCTGTGATTAAAAAAAAAAAAAAAACTATCAATGATGAATTTTATATCCAGCAAAACTATTTTCAGAAATAAAGCCCTAGAGAAATGAGTATGAAAATATCTCAAAAAAATAGGGAAAAAAAATCATTAAAGCAATTAAATTGTTACATTGGAAAATATTCACTTCATGCAAAAGAAAGCAGTAAAAGAGAAAGAGAAGGGAGAAAGAGACATGAGACATACAGAAACAAAAAGTAAAATGGCAGACTGTATAAATACATTAAATATGAGTGGATTAAACAATCCAATCATGAAGCAAAGATTGTTAGAGTGGAGAAAGAAAAATAATATCCTATTATATGCTGTCTACAGGAGACACACTTTAGATTCAGTGATACAAATAGATTGAAAGAAAAAGAATGGAAAAAAAATGTATCATGCAAATAGCAACCATAAGAAAGGTAGAGTGACTACAATAGTTAAGATAAAATATTTTTAAAACAATGTTACTAGAGAAAACAAGGGACATCTTATAATGGTAAAAGGGTCCATCCTTTGGGAAAATGTAACAATTATAAACATACATGCCCTAAAAGTAGAGCCCCCTAAAAGCTGACAGAATGAAAGTCAGAAATAGACATTTCAACAGTAATGTGGAATATGGATGTGGAAGCATCCATATCCCACTTTAAAGAATAGGTAAAACACCCATGCTGAAGATCCACAAGGATATGGAAGACAACCCACAAAACGGGAGAAAATACTTGCAAATCCCATATATGATGAGGGACTTCTATTTAGACTATATACAAACTCCTACCACTCAATAGTAAAGAGACACATAACCCAATTGAAAAATGGGCAAAGGATCTGGGTAGACATTTTTCCATAAAAGGTATAAAAATTGCCAGTAAGCACATGAAAATAAGCTTTGACATTGTTAGCTGTCTGGAGATGCAAATTAAAGCCACAGTGAGATACCACTTCACACTTACTAGGATGGACATAATAAAAAAGACAGATAATAATAATTGCTGGCAAGAATGTGGAGAAATTGGAACCATCATACACTGTTGGTAGGAATGCAAAATGGTGCAGCCACACTGGAAAACCATCTGGAAGTTCCTCAAAAAGTTAAACAATGAGCACCATGTGACCAGCAATTAAACTCCTGTTTATATTCAAGATAAATGAAAACATATGTTAACACAAAATGTACACTTACACAGAAATGCTTATAAGAACATTATTTATAATAACCCCAAAGTAAAGACAGCCCAAATGTCCATTAACTAATGGTATATCCATACAATGCAGTATTATTTGACAATAAAAAGTAATAAAATGCTTATGCATGCTACAACATGGATGAATCTTAAAAATATTATGCTAAGTGAAAGTAGCCAGTTACAGAGGAGCACATATTTTATGATTCCATTTATATGAATTGTCCAGAATAGGCAGATCCATAGAGACAGAAAATAGATATTGCTAAAGAGTATGGAGTTTTTTGGGGGGTGATGAAAGTATCCTAAAATTGATTGTGGTGATGGCTGCACAACTGTGAATAAATGAAATGCTGTTGAATCATATGCTTTAAATGAGTGAATTATATGGTATATGAATTATATTTTGATAAAGGTGTTAAAATGGAAAGAAAAAGAATGATTAGGGAAGCTTTACCTTCTTATTGCTAGTCTCTGAAACTATAAAACGGTAAAATGCAGGAATTATCTTTTTGTTCATGAAAAAATTGGTGTAAAATGTCTGGGCATGGTGTCTTTATAAGGGAGAGATCTCTTTTTCCTATTAGATTAAAATTATTGATATTTAATTACGACTAGTTTGTTTAGATATCTTCTCAAGTTATTTTTGATTACCTTCCCCCCCAAAATATTATAGATTTCATCTAAGTTAAAAAATACTGTTATAAAGTGGATCATGGTATTTATTAGTTTTAGCTTCTTTGTTACTAAATCTATTTTCCAATAAAAGTAGTTGGGCCTTCTTGGAGAAATGCTGATTCCCAAGTTAAGGTCAGCAAAATATAAGATGAACCTAAAACATCTTGTGATGTCCTAAAGAAAGAAAGTTCTGAAACATAATGTCATGTTGAAAATACACGGAAACTCATCCAAGAGCTCCAAATGGCCATATTATCTTGGATAATTAGATGAACAATGTAAACAATAATAGATAGTATTGGGTGACAATCCACAGAATAAAGCAAATACCCATGAGTCCATACTGATGGGAACAAATAATTGAATAATTGTTTAAATAAATAAGTGGAGAAAGGATAGCTTTTCCTTAAGGAGAATTTCAATTAATAAAGGTAGAATGAATTATGATATAGAGAATCATCGTTTTACAAACATCATAGTAACAATTGTTGCAGACAAGAGTCATCAATAGATGTTGAAATTAGTGGGAGAAATTATTATGCTAAGCAGCGTATCTGTATCGCCTCCATGTATTTCCCCATAAGATATTCATTAATTACAAAGGGAAAAAGGTAACTTTACAGTGGAGAAACTATCTTAACTCTCTTAACCCCGTGATTATAGTTAACATCTCCAGTATGAGACATACTGATATTATGTATTGCTGTTATGTTGCACTGTTAAGGACACAACATCACTTCCGTAGTTTTGTTGCCAAAAAATGCATAACCTGAGTTTAATCGTGAGAATGCATAAGGTAAACACTAATTAAGGAATATTCTACAAAATAACTCTTTAAAGTATCACAGTCTTAAAAGAGGACACTGTGGAACTGAGAATGGAAGTACTAAAAGAGATAATGACAACTAAGTGCAGCCTTATGAGTTTGAATTAGATTGTGGTCTAGATAAAGGTCTAGATATAAGATAAACACTGTGTTAACATTGGAAAAGATATTAACATTTAAGGAAACTTGGATGAGGGTTACACCAGAACCCTGCATAATTTTTCAAATTTTAAAAACTTCTGAAATTATTATAAAATAAAAATTAAAAATATTTTAAAGTATTTAAAAATCTATTTTATCTGTTGCTTGGTAGTTTTTTATCCCTAATATTGTTGTGAGTGGCTTTTCTCTTTTCTTAATTAGTTTATAAGTTGTTTTAAAATTTGTAACCCCTCCCCAACAGATTCAGCATTTTTGTTATTGGTTTCTATTTCTTTTTTTTTTTTTTTTTTTAATTTATTTATTTATTTATTTATGGCTGCATTGGGTCTTCGTTTCTGTGCGAGGGCTTTCTCTTGTTGCGGCAAGTGGGGGCCACTCTTCATCGCGGTGCGCGGGCCTCTCACTATCGCGGCCTCTCTTGTTGCGGAGCACAGGCTCCAGACGCGCAGGCTCAGTAGTTGTGGCTCACGGGCCTAATTGCTCCGCGGCATGTGGGATCTTCCCAGACCAGGGCTCGAACCCGTGTCCCCTGCATTGGCAGGGAGATTCTCAACCACTGCGCCACCAGGGAAGCCCGGTTTCTATTTCTTTTGTTTGATTGTTCTTCTCTCATTTATTACTTACTATTAATTTTATTATTATTTTTTTTGTTATTTATTAACTTTATTTTATTATTGTATTATTTTTAACTCATATGTCCTTTGAATTTATTTTTAGTTACCTTTCTAGCTTCATTTAGTGAATTTATTACTGTATTAGTTACATAGGACTGCTGTAATAAAGTACCACAAACTGGCTGGCTTAAAAGCATAGAAATTTATTATCTCCCTGTTCTTGAGGCTAGAAGTTTAAGATCAAGGATCATGTTCTCTATGAAACCTCTAGGAAAAGACTCATTTTTCCAGCTTCTTCCAGCTTCTGGTAGCCCTGGCTGTTCCTTGGTCTGTGATAGCATCACTCCAATCTCTGTCTCTGCCTTCATATGGCCTTCGTCCTATATCTGTCTCTTATTCTCTGGTAAGGACACCAGTCATAATGGATTTAGGGCCTACCCTACTCCAGTAAGACCACATCTTAACTTGATTACATCTTGCAAAGACCTTATTTCCAAATAAGGCCACATTTACAGGTACCAGGGATTAGGACTTGAACATATTTCCTTGGGGAGGGGGTACAATTTAATTACATTTTTTTCTTATTTTTTGATACATGCATTTAAAAACCATACTTTTGTCTCTAAGTAGTGTTTTAGCTGTATCCCACAATTTTAAAATTAAACTTTTGCAGATGTGCAATATGAATAAAGACAAAAGTGTACAAATAATAAGTACAATGTTCTATGAATATTCAGTAATTCAACATACCTGGGTAACAAGTACCCAGAATACACATGAGTGTATTTCTTACACTCTGGAAGTCCCCTTTAACACCTTTCTAGTCACTGCCCACTCAAGAATAGTTAGTATCCTGATTTCTAAAAGCATTGATTAGTTTGGCTTGTTATTTAACTTTAGGTAAATGGGATCATAGGTCATGTTGTCTTATGCAACTGGCTTCTTCTGTTAAACATTTTGCTAGTGAGATTCATTCATGTTTTACATGGTGTTGAAAATTATTCACTCCTATTGTTGTCTAGGATTCCATTTTTTATCCATTCTCCTGTTGACAGGCATTTGGTTAGTTTCCAGTTTTTGGTTAATAGTTGCCGTAAATATTCTGTATATCTCTTTTAATGAACATGTGTATGCATTTCTGTTTTGTGTTACCTGGGAGGAGAATTACTTGGTTACAGAGTTGGCAAATATTTAGTTTTAGTCAGTAGTGTCATAGTTTCCAAAGTTGTATCAATTAACTTTCTTACCAGCAGTGTAAAAGAATTTAAGTCAATTCTTGCCAACAGTTGTTATTTTCTGTCTTTTCCCTTTTAGGAATTCTGGGTGTGTGGTGTTATGTAATTTTGGTTTTAATTGTATTTTTATGATGAAATCAAATGTGTTTTCATAATTGTAATGACCATTTAAATATATTTTGCGAAGTGTCTGTTGAAGTGTTTTGCTCTTTTGTCTATTCTGTTGTTTTCTTTCTGATTTATAGTTCTTTATATATTCTTTTTGTAAGTCCATTGCTGGATATATGTGTTATATATCTCCCATAAGTGACTGTTTTTTTGTTTTTTTGTTTTTTCTGGCTGTACCACGTGGCTTGCGGTATCTTAGTTCCCCGACCAGGGATTGAACCGGGGCCCCAGCATTGAAAGCGCTGAGTCCTAATCACTGGACCGCTGGGGAATTCCCGGTAAGTTTTTTTTTGTTTTTTTAAAAATTTTATTTATTTATTTATTTATTTATTTATTTATTTATGGCTGTGTTGGGTCTTCGTTTCTGTGTGAGGGCTTTCTCTAGTTGCGGCAAGCAGAGGCCACTCTTCATCGCGGTGCGTGGGCCTCTCACTATTGCGGCCTCTCTTGTTGCGGAGCACAGGCTCCAGACGTGCAGGCTCAGTAATTGTGGCTCACGGGCCTAGTTGCCCTGTGGCATTTGGGATCTTCCCAGACCAGGGCTCGAACCCGTGTCCCCTGCATTGGCAGGCAGATTCTCAACCACTGCATCACCAGGGAAGCCCCTCCTGTAAGTTTTTAATATATATTGTTTATAATTGTCATTTGTTCTAAATATTCTAGAATTACAATCTAATTTCCTTAACCCATGGTTTATTTAGGTGGGCATTTAGTTACATGTATGTATAATATGCATAATAATATGCATATGTAATGTTCATAATATATATTACACATACATGAAACTAAAATGCTCACCCTAAATAAACCATGGGTTAAGGGAAATGCATTTTAACTATAGAATATGTTTATTCCTTGTTCCAAGTATACTTGAAAGATTTTTCTTTTTCCTCTCTAGATATATAGACAGATCTGTTTATAAATAAACAGAGGTGACCTAAAGAGAATCACTTGAAGTGGGAACTATGTCACTAATAATAAATCTTACTATGTTATTCATATCTCCTTTATCTTTGATTTTGGTAATTTTGATCTATTAATTTATAAACAAAGTGTGTTGAAATCTCCCACTGTATGAAGTTAAACCCTTTTTTGCTTTATGTTTTTAAGCTGTATTTGTTAGATGCATATGATTTTAATATCTTCTTGGTTATTTCTCTTTATGCAATAGTTACTTCTTTATGGTTATCTTATTAGGCAATATCCTTCTTTAGCTTTATTAGTATCTCTTGCTTTAAATGCTATTTTATTATAATAATAATGTCACTATACCAGGTTTTGATGTTGTTTATAATTGTTTTTCTTTCACCATCTCTTTCTTCTTAACCTTCCTAATCATTTTCTCTTAGTTCGATGTCTCTAAGCAGAAAACAGTTGGGTTTTCATTATTTATCCAATCTGACATTTCCTTGAATTAGTATCATTGCACTTAAAAAAAAAAAAACTTATTTCTACTGTCTGTCTTTGGTTTTCAGTTGGCCATGCTTTTTCTTAGCTTTTTTTTTCTTTTTTCTTTTCATACTTCTTGTAGATTGGATAGGATTTTGTTTATTCCCTTTGATTTCCTCCCTTAGTTTGGAAGCTTTGATTTATGGTTTGTATCTCAGGTCTTTTGGTGATTATTCTTAAACTTATAAGACAATACTTAGATGCCTAACTTTCTTTCTGCTCTCTCTCTCTTCCTTTCTCTCCTCTTAGGTTTTACTTAGTCAGATAATTCAATGACATAGTTTCAAAAGTTAAATAGATTTACAAGGCTTATAATGAAAAGTAACACTTTTGATATAGTCTTTTAAAAATGTTAAATTCATTGTTTTGGACACTCCATAGACTCTTCTAATAATACAAAATTATTATTGCTAGTCAAAAAGAAACAATAATGCCCTTTCATTCTATGAAAAGGAAAATTAAAAACATAGTAGGTGAGAGCCTTCAGACACTTTACTCTCATCACCCCAAAATATTTGGGCCTCTAAGACAGTGAAGGTGAAACCATAACTCTCTGGAGACTAAGTCTTAAAGGTAAACTTAGCACTGTGATCTGAAGAGAATGTTTGCATTCCTCAGATGTGATAAGGAAATGCATGGCAGGAAGGGAAATCTTCTCAGTTGGATGGCCCAGTACAGGCTCTATCTTGGTTTCTGAATATCTTCTAAAGTGAGTCACCAAAGGTGAATTTATTAAGTAGGCACTGTGCTGTACATTGTAACATTGTAGATCTGCCTAAAATGTTAGTGTCTCGATAGCTTATTTCCTTAGTCCTTGAAACAAAAAAAAATTATCATGAAGAATAAGTGGGTTTTAAGATTTGTGAAAACTGGATGAGAAACAGAAAAGTCGGACATATTCACTTAATTTTAAAAAATTAAATGGCTTTCTTAGAGGACTTCCTGAGTCGGCTAGTTAATGAATTTGCACGAAGAATAAAGGAATATGTATTAATACTTATTTTTATTCTCACTCAAACCTCTGACACATTACATCTTAGCTGATTGCATTGTCTCTAAATGGCTTGAGGTGGTAATATATGAACAGTCAATAATTTCTGAGCATTTTCATCTTTACAATACACATCTAATGAGTTTATGTCTTCATTCTTAATTACTTCAGCAATAGATATTATATGATCCCATGTGAAAAGACATATTTAATTAATATTGCCTCTTAAAGCTTTGTGAGGAAACGTTTCTTTGATTTGTCGTATAAATTTATAGGTTCCATCATGGATATCACTCATGCAATAAGTGCCTTGGGAAAAGAGTGCTAAGCAAAGCCTCTCAGCGATCTGGTGGCAAACAGGAAGGGAGGCAACAGCTTTATTTTCAATATAAGGTCCCAGGGTGGAACACAAAGAATAGACATAGATCATCTCAAGGGTTACCAGATTTATGACAGGTTCTCCTCTTAACCAACAGAATGAAGGAAGAGAGGTGGCAGTGAGACCAAATTCTTCTGGTGCATTGAGGGGGAAAAAAAAAAAGAACACAGGAGACTGGGATCATCTCCTAAGATTTTGTTATTATCTTTTTTTGACGTTTTAAAAACACTTTTTAAGTTTTTTTTTTTTTTTCTTTTTTGGTCGCACACGTGGGATCTTAGTTCCTGGACCAGGGATTGAACCCACACCCTCTGCAGTGGAAACACAGAGTCTTAACCACTGGGCCACCAGGAAAGTCTCTGTTTTTTATTATTGTGGGAAATTTAACAATTAGAAAATAGTTTAAAGTGTAGAAAAAAATCCTAACACCCTGGTGTAGTCACTGTTGTGGTATATATTTCCTTCCAGTCTTCTTCTTCTTTTTTTTAATATGGTTGACTATCTTACATATATTTATATCTTCAATTTCACTTCACAGTCCTCAGAAATATCACTTTAATGCCTACAAACCATATTGTTTTGATATTGCTTAAAATGATTATTTATTTTCTTCACAATTCCCATTTTTTGACAAAGTGGTAATGATAGTTCTGTGGGTACTCCTCAAATAGTTATTAGCTGGCTAACATTTTCTGCATCTCCATCTCTAAAATGGGATTCTGAGATACACCTCTTCTTTCTGTTGCTAAATCCATACACATATAAATATCCAAGACAGCCATTGACATTATGTTGAGGTAAAGAGCTTTTCATAAGAGATTCAGGATCCAGAATGGTAGACCTGGGGTTAATAGTGGACTGAGTTTCATGCATTTTAATTACTGACAAACCCAAATTAGATTCTCAGATAAAATAGCATCAGGTACTAACAGGGACCAAGAGGTCAGAAGTTCCAGGGCCCTGCCAACTTTACCAGCCATCCATGCTATAATTGATTAAAGCATTACAGGGTAATATTTTGCTAAGTGTGTCACAGCATCTCTTCTCGTTAGGTGCTACATTGGCTTGCTGATGTAAAACATGCTGAAATAATTAGATTACTGGCAATCATAGGGAAAATAACGTCTGTCATGGATATGATGTCACAATATTTTAAAGGAAAAAATTCAAGATACCTCTTTCACAGCCTGCAAATTTTCTGTCTCATTCTTATCCTTTGTTCACTCTCTAACTCCTTGCCGCTTTGCTAACAGGCAGAAAAGAGTCAGATTTCTCTGGGGTGTCAACTGCACAATACTTGAATGCGTAGGTAGAGTAGAAGTTGATAGGTTTCCCTGGAGGTCTTTAGGGATGGAATATCTATCTGGATATTTATATGGAATATCAGAGTGAGAAAACATTTTCACGAGTCTCTAGGTTTTACAATATCACAGTGGGTGCTCTGTGGATCATAGAAGAAACCCTGAATTGGAGACTGTTAGTTTTAGGGTCCCATTTCTTGGCTATGTTGGTTGTCTAATGCCACCAAGCTTCACTTTCTTCATCTGTAAAAATAAGGAAGTTGAATTACGAATTCAACAGCTTCTCCTTGCTTTAGTTTGCTGTCAGAAGAAATTTTCTCTGCTCAAGCTGCCTACAGAAAGAGCAAAAGATCTTGTACGTTAAATCCAAGAAACAGAATCACAGCAAAATCCAAGAAACAGAATCACAGCATAGGAAATTAAGAAAGCTTGGAAGCTGGTGAAGGGTGCATCTGAAAAGGTCTGGTGGTCCTTGACTAGTGGGAGTGACTGGAAATTAAGTGACTTGCTTGTTGCTTACTTTTTCCCCCCAGAATGTGAGGTCCCTGAGAGATCACCTGTCTCATTTTCAGCTAGCTGTCTTTATTGCCTAGAATAGTTCCTGTAACACAAAGGTGTCAGTAAGTATTTTTTAAGGGGCTGAATAATGAATAGGTTTGCTCAGTAGTAGAAATTTGTAACATGAGATGCAAGTCCATGCAATTACTATTCACAAAGAGGAAAGACATTCTCGGCAAAGTATCCTCACCTTTTAATTGCCTCATGCCCAAGGATTGAGGTGGAGGTGGGTCTATGCGAAATCTAGAGCTATTTTCTTAATTGATTGGGTGGCAACTGGATTGACTTTCAGGGATACAGTTCAGGTACTAAAAAGACTGGAAATACTAGATTGGTTCTACTCTTCATTTTGAGGTTGCTCACCTAAATAAGTCCTAAATCTTATCATTCACATATCTATCTATGGTAATGTGTAGATTCTGAAAGAGCAAAACTAATTTCCGATGGGATTCTCCAGAGTGTCCAGTCTGACTAGGGAGCAGTTCCTTTTGGCCCAGGGAATTGTTTGTCAGGTGTCTCCACCCCACCCCACTTCTTTACGGTACGCTTGGGAAGGAAGTTACTATGCACAGCCCACACTTAAGGAGTGAGAAGTCATGCTCCACCTCCTTGAGGACAGAGTAATTATATAAATTACTTGCAGTTCTTCTGAATTTGAGAAATTTGTTGCTTCTCCCCTAATTTATTTGCTCAACTATTTATATCCATATGAAATCATGGATATTTATATTATACTTTGAGTTATAATCCAATACTATTTTATTTATATTGCTGCCCAAGTTGTTCCACCATTGTCCATTGGGAGCTCTTTCAGTTGACTCCTTTGTCCCTTTGATATACCCACATCAATGTGGGTCTTTTGTTTTGTTATGCTTTTTAGTTTTTTAGCACATCCTTACTTTCTGCTATTACAAGATGCTCCAGGCTCATTTTGTATATCTCTTACCCCAGTCCAGTAAATCAGTTACTTCTCCAAAGATGTGCAACCTTTAAAAATCTACTTTTTCTTCCTTGAGAATATTTTGGTTCTTATTTTCAGTTTTAGCTGTGCTCAGAAACTTTTATTGTTAACTTCTCCGTATGTCAGTCCAGAGGTACAGGTATTAGAAGAAAATTTTCAGATTCCATTACTAAATAGGAGTTTAGAAATAGACTTGCAATTTCTCTTCTGAGGCTCCTATATCACCAGTGTCAAATGCTGTAGCTTGTTAACAAGAAAGCTACTACCCAGAGAGGGCTTAGAAATGCCAATTAGAGTCAGATCATTTATTTATAAATGTACAAATTCATTTCACGTTTTATCATGGGGCAAAGCATGCCTCGCCCCTTTAACTGTCAAGATTACTGAGCTGGGCAGAACGAATGACATGTTCTTCAAATGACATTTCTGACTTCCACAGCTGCTTCCTTCCTCCCCAAAGGCTCCCACTTCTCCTGAATTCACAGGGGGCGGGCTTTTTTATTGCTTTTAAGGATTGTTTTCCATGGAAAGAAGAAAAAATGAGTTTCCCTTGGTTAAGTAATAGGTGTGAAGAGAGCAGTTTATGCGCATAAGAAGGATAATTTTAACCCTGGGCAAGTTCTTGAGTTGGTTTATTGAGTGATATTTTTAAAAAGTGGCAAAATATAACACACACCCTTTTCCTAGTCATTCTAGGTCTCAGGCCTGTGAAGGAGGTCTTTCCCTTGGTAATGTGTAGATTCTGAAAGAGCAAAAATAATTTCCGATGGGATTCTCCAGGGTGTCCAGTCTGACTAGGGAGCAATTTCTTTTGGCCTACAGGAAAATTGTACATTCGGATCCGGGAAAAAGAGAGGCCACCTCTGGCGGCTGCCTCTTTCTTCTGGAGACTCAGATTATTAGCATCCTCTTTGTCGGCTGAGACTGCATCCCAGTGGACTGGCCAGAGGAAAGGTAAATCCAGCTCCTCCCCGACTCCGAAATCAGGCAGCAAGTGAATTATTCAACGTGAACTCAATTAACAACACCAATACCCGTCATAGAATCCTGAACAAGATGGACAATTTAGGGGCAGCATTTAGCTACATTTCAAAAATGTGGCAAGGTGAAGTAGGAAAAGGGAGCAGGGAGGTTTTATTTCTGGTTTCTACTAAGGTACCTGATTGATTTGTCAATAACCGTCACAAGTTTTACAGATACTTGGAATAAACTTTAAATATGTGTGTATGTCAGTGTCCCTCCAAAATAAAAGAAAATTGTTCAAAATACCAGAAAGCTGTTACCCAGATTGACTGAGATCTGAAAGCTCCGAAATTCACTGTAGTGTCCTTTTTTAAAAAATTCTTTTGCCTGGATGAGTCATTTGACATAAACTCAAAAGTTCCTCTCCAGATACAGAATGAGATGCCATTGCTATTGGAATTGCTAGTCACCCTTTGATATATTAAACCTCACTTGTTCAATCATATTTATTGCAAGCTGTGAAATAATTACTAGCTATAACCTTGGTTCAGGAGAGTTCAACTTTTCCTTTGAATAGCCCCTTCGTTATGTAGGGCTGTGCTTCCAAATTAACCATCCATCAGGGGAAATTTCTGTTGAGGCCAGCTTTCTGGACTTTCTGCCCTGGAGCCCAAATTTACAGGTCTCCTTTGGCTTCAGTTTGGGTAGGTAGATCAGATGTGATGAGAGGTGGAGGGCTCTCACCATTCCCACTAAGTGATCTCATGGTTGATACAGAATGGGGACTCAAATTGCAGGGCTGTTAAACTGAAAGGCCTCCTTTACACTTGCCCGTTTCCAGGTAGAGCTTGAAAGATATCCACATTAAAGTTTACTACGTATGAAATGTACATAATGGCGCAAGGCAAAATGTGTGACAGTCTCCTGGCAGGATTCATCAATCATTCCAGACTTTTTTTCAGTAGGGATAAACAGCTCAGCAGGACTAGTAAGGGTTTACATCCCAGGAATCTTGGTTTAGTAGAAATATATCCTCTGAGATATTTTTTATTAATAGCTCTTTAGGGAGAAAAGGTTGTAAGAAAATTCCGCCTTCTTGGACCATGGATTTATTACTAAAAGCCCATATCAAATCTCTTGAGCCATTAAGTACTGTATGTTACTATACATCATAGGTGACTATCTTTGGAGAAACAGTGACACAGTGCATAAGACAGACAGTACTTTGTGGATTGAAGCTGTTCAGTACACTTTGCTGCTTCTCTTTTTTTTTTTAACCAAGAGTGATCAGGAAATGGGATGTATCATGCAGTTAGATATTTGGTTAACTGTAAGTATATATTTACTAATATATTTGCTAATATTTTAGCAATTTTCAAAGATTAAAGAACAATGAAATATTCACACTTTTAAAATATGCCAAATTTTCACCAGCTAAAATTTTCATTTTTAGCTAAAAGTAGCTAATATTTATTGAGTGCCCAGTATGTGCTAGACACCCTATTAACTGCTTTAGGTGCATTAGCTCACTGATTGTTCTTCGTTTTTCTCTGAGGTAGGCGTGCATATTGGCTTCAGTTTAATGAGTTGATAATTGAGGCTCAGGGAGGTTAAGTGTTTTGCCCGAGGTTTCACAGCTTTTCAGTGATGGGGCTAGGATTTGAACCAAGGCAGGCTGCCTGTCCTCTAAACTGCCTGCCAAATAATGTAAAGTGCTACTGTGGTCTAGTCTAACCTCTTCTAATATTCCAGATGTAGGCCAGCTTTAACACACCAGAATGGGAACTCTCTGAATCTCAAGATAGTCCTTTGTTATAAAAAATCATTTTCCTTTATTATCTAAAAATCTCAATTCTTGTAGCTTTTTTATCCACTGCTTCTGGTTTTATCCCTGGTATATATCAAAGCCCTTTAGGAACTGGAGAGTCTTGCTCGGGCATTGAGTGTTTTTATTTTAATTATTACTATATGAAAGGTGAATCCCGCTTCTGTGTGGTAGCCCTGCATGTATTTAAAGGCAACTATTATGACCCTTCAGCCCCATCCACCACTTTTTCAGGCTGAACATCATCAGTCGCTACAAGTATCTTTCATAGAAAATAATAATGATCATAATTATAATCCGGAGGCATGTGCCAAGCACTTAGGTAAGTATGAATCTACTGAGTCCTCATGGGAACCCTGTAATATTTTTCCATTTTATAGATGCAACAACTGAAGCTCAAATCAATTAGGTTACATATTCAGGCCTTGTAGATGGCAGATGAATTTCAAACCTGAGTCCATCGAACTCCAAAGCCTTTGCTCCTACCATGATGCTCTTGGTGGCAACCCTTCTAAGGCTTTTTCTATTGTTGAGCTCCAGAATCCATTGTTAGGCATAGGACCAGGTAGCCACCCTGTGATCTCCTTTTCCTTCCTGATTATTGGTCCCAAAGCTCCAGTCACCTCACTTCTCACCTGGATAACTACCCATATTTACTCGTTCTTCCGTGGGGGCTTCTGTCAAAGTGGCTGCAGAATTAACTCCAGTCGCCTAGCCCCTATTCCTTTTCTTTATCATTCCTTACAGGGGTTCCAATGGAAAATCAAAATGATGCAAAAATATCCTATGTGGGTAGCTTATAGCCAGTCTTTCATCTGGGAATATGGTGACCAACTCATCCCAGTTTGCCTGGGACTTTTCCAGTTTTAGCACTGAAAGACCCATATCCCAGGACCTCTTCAGTCCTGGGCAAACCAGGATGTTTTTTTTAAAAAAAAATTTATTTATTTATTTATTTTTGGTTGTGTTGGGTCTTCGTTTCTGTGTGAGGGCTTTCTCTAGTAGCGGCAAGCAGAGGCCACTCTTCATCGCGGTGCGCGGACCTCTCACTATCGCGGCCTCTCTTGTTGCGGAGCACAGGCTCCAGACGCGCAGGCTCAGTAATTGTGGCTCACGGGCCCAGTTGCTCCGCGGCATGTGGGATCTTCCCAGACCAGGGCTCGAACCCGTGTCCCCTGCATTGGCAGGCAGATTCTCAACCACTGCGCCACCAGGGAAGCCCAACCAGGATATTTTTAGTCACCTTAACTGGGAGGGTAAATGGACAAGCTCTAAGCATAAAGGGTCTTTGGATGGGCTTGGGACGGGAGGGGAGTGTAAATGAACCTCCTAAAATTGAACACAAAATTTTGTATTGATTAGAGAGTCACAGTCATGCCGCCAGTAAATGGCAGAGACAGCTTTCAAACCCATGCCAGGCTAAGTCCAAGTTAGACATAGTTGTGCCCTTACCAAACACTGGCCCTAGGGTGAATTCTCCTAGAAAAGTGCAAGTGGCATGGGCCTAAATATCCCTGAGTTACTAAAATTTGTATGTAAGAAGAGATTCCCAGAATGTAGCATTTCAGGCATAGTCTGAATAATGTAAACTAAGACTTCTAAATCTGTTCTTCTAGGTACTGTATCAATATAGCCTTAAGATATAGTCATAGCTTTGGGGAGGCAGAGACATCATTCCTGACTCTAGATTTCATTTAACACCCAAGTTTTCTCACTTGAACTAACATTAATCTGGGTTCCTGCCATTTGTATTTTTTTCTCCCTCTATTATTTTTGGGTGCCTGACAATACTCTTATAATTATTTCAGATTTCTGAATGTTAGTTTGTATTCTAGATTTTCCTGTGGTTAACATCTGTCTATGCATGTAAGCTAAGTGCCTAGTGATGCCTCAAAAATAACAGTGTTGCAGATAGAAAACAATTGCATGTTCACTGAAACTATAGATAATTGCATGGTTTGGAAGCTTCTTGCCTTTTGGAATATGACAACTGCAAATAAAACAATGTGAATACCTTATAAGTTCTATTTTGCCATCAGGAAACATTGATTTCTTTCTTGCTACAGTAATAGCGGTTAAACTATCTGGTTATCTAACCTATTTCAACCAGAAAAAGAATAACAGGACAATATGAGCTCAAGTATACACACGTGAGTATCACTGAGAAAGATTTCTCACAAATAGTGTTTTATGTAGGTAAGAATTCAGTTAAACACTTTACATATGTTGCCTTATTTGATCTTAACAACAAACCTATAGTGATCATTAACATTTACTGAGTGCTTACTATGAGTCAAGCACTGTTTTTAGTACCTAACTTGTATTATCTCATTTAATGATGGCAATATCCCTAGGAGGAAAAGTTGGGAATACTTTCTAAACCTGGCCAAAGGTGGCTTAAACTGGTGAAATTATTTATTGTTTGCTCTACAGGAAATCTCAAAGCAGGCCTTACCAGTGCTCAGTAATGTCCCAAAGGACTCAGTCTCCTTTGATATTTTCTTTCTGACAACTTCAGTGAGTCGTCAATGTATTGAAAGATGGCTGCAACAGCCCCAAGCATCACATCTTCATAGAAAAACACCCAAAGCAGGAAACAAGAGAGGAAGTGGCAAAGGGCCTCTTCTCTACACTGTTCTTTAATTCTCAGGGAGGAAAATCCTTCCTAGATGACCGCAGAAGATTCCCTTTTTCAACTCATTACTTAGAATTAGGTCATACCATCATGCTCACCTTCCAGGGAAGCTGGCAAAGTGAATTTGAGGCAAAGAAGAATGAAGTTGCCTTGATTGGCTTAGAACAGTGGTTCTCAAACATTTTGGTCTCAGGACCTGTTTTCACGATTAAAAATAGAGAGCTTTTTTTATATGAGTTATATCTATTGATATTTACCATATTAGAAATTAAAACCGATAAATGAAAAAGATTAAGGTGTTAACAATAACAAGAAACAAAATGCATATTAATATTAAAATATTTTTACTTAAAAATGTTTTCCAAAAAAATTAGCAAGAAGCGTGGTATTGCTTTATGTTTTTGTAAATATCTTTAATGTCTGGCTTAAGAGAAGACACCTGGATTCTCATAGCTCCTTCTATTCAATCTGTTGTGATAAGTTGCTTTAGTTGAAGTATATGAGGGAAATCCAGTCTCACACAGATATTTAGTTGGAAAAGTTAGGATATTTTTAAAAGCCCTTTTTAGATAAGCGTGGATATTCTTTATTGACACTACCCAAACTCACCAAGTGGTAGTTTTTTAAGGTTCGTTGCAATGTGAAATCTGAAACCATATCAATAAACATTTTGAATTCTGTTTCATTAAAATTCACTGGTCTCTTTTGTAATTTGAAGGGACCTTTTACCCACCTTTTATGACTTTGTAACCTCATGCATTGGTCATTTGGAAAATATTGGTTCATTGAGTTACGCAGATTTTCCAAATGTTATATTTTATTAAACAATGTAAAAAATCATATTAATCAATATCACCATTGATCTCATCACAAATCTTTACATATTGGGAAGTTGTCAAGCTTTCCGTGGCATATACAAATTTTCCAAAATTCTAATTTTCACTTGAAAGCTCATTTTTTGTTTTTGGCAGCAAATACTATCAGTTGTTTTCCTTGAAGTGTGAGGTTTATATTGTCTGCCAAATACCTAAGTCTGGATAACCATGGTTTTTTAGTCGTTATTTTAAGTAAAAATGATGTTCCATGATAAAAAGTGGTTAGTTCGGCCTATAACTCAGAGCTGTGCACAGGTTGCCTTTCCTTGAGACGTAGTCCTTCAGTATGCCCCGAAATGCTTCATGTGTGCTTCTCATTTCATCACACACAATTAAAAGATGTGTATTCAAAGGTCAGGATTTAATTGAATTACTAATTCATTAGTAATTTTACTGTTCCATCAAGGATTCTTTTAAGTGAAACTGGCTTTTTTTTTATGGTAGTACATGGCTACTGATGCAGTTTGGTGCCCCTGCCTTAATTCATTCTAGAATACCAGCAGTTTTACCCACCATTGCTTTCACCACAGTGAAAAAGGTAAATAATGTTTTAGTATTCTTATGAAAATAGTTTATTTCATTTTTTAAAATATTTTCTTGGCCGTGCCACACGGCATGTGGGATCTTAGCTCCCTGACCAGGGATCGAACCCGTGCCCCTCGCATTGGAAGCGTGAAGTCTTAACTACTGGACTGCCAGGGAAGTCTGAAAATAGTGTATTTCTTGCAGACTCCCTGAAAGGGTCTCAGGGACCCCAAGGGTCTGTGGACCACACTTTGAAAACTGCTGTTTTAGACCATTAATAATTCATCTCCTGAAGTTGGACAGATAGCTGACCAAACAAAATAAAGGTTTTATTAGCAGTGAAGAGAGAAGAATGCCTGTTGTAGAGACACCACTGCATGCAAGACAAGTCTGAGTTCTGAGGCAGCAGGCCTGGGACTCGACTACAGGGTTGCCCGGCTCCTTAGCATTGGCTTTTAATCACTCTTTTTTTTTTATCTGCCTCCCAGGAAATATTGTTAATGCCCAGCCTGTAAAGCTAGTCTGATCCTGCTGTTCTTCAGTTCCTCCCCACCCCTTTCATGGAATTCATGCCCTCCACTATCTCTGTAGGACATTTCTCCAGCTTCTACCCTTTAGCTTTAGCTACACCCAACTCATTCATTCTCTAGTTACACGCTACCCCTTGCTGTTCCCATTGTTCCCCAATCACAGAGCAGCACGTGCCTCCATAACTGCCTGCTGAAACCCCACCAAGACCATATACCACCTCCTTCATGAAGCTTTCCCAGTTCTTCCATCAAAATTAATCTGTCTTCTGTGACCTCACATTATTGTAACGTTGACTGCACCTTGCTGTGTGTTACATAGAGTTGTGTCCATGCCTGTTTCTCTTGCTAAATTTCAATTTCATTAAGGTTGGGGCCCACAGTTTTCTTCATCTTTATGTATTAGATTGTTTCTGGCACAGGTCATGGGCATCTCATGGATGTTCACAACTGTCGGTTGGGTGGAATTTCACCCACAAAATGTTCTGATAGACAGAGCATGAGGCATACTACTGAATGCCTGAAATGATCTATCCTTTCATTGGCTAGACATAACAGAGGACAGTTAGGATTGGTTTTGATACATATTCACCACTAACTTGACATATTTTTAGTCTTCTGAGAGTTGCTTCATAATCAGATGTAAGTGGAGAAATGTAAATGCCACCTCTTTGAGTTTATTTTTATTTTTCTGTTTCCTTTAACATGTTTTATTTCCTTCATACCAATGTGCATGATGAAATGAGAGATCATTTTTGGATATGAGTTCTTCCCTGACAAAGTCTTTGAGGTGGTTGATATGAAAATTTGGTACAGGTGTGTGATTCATGCAAATGAAAAACTCTGGATTAAATTTTTTCAAGTTACTAAAATAAAAGTGCATGAAAAATAAAACTCTATCTAGACTACTCCTCCTAAAGGCTAGGTGATGCGCCTCAGTGAATAACTTGCAAACCTACAGTAGTATAGTTGGAAAATGGAGGTGACAGGGCTTGTTCCACCATGACTCTGAAGAGCATTTATCAAATGCCCCTTTAAGGAGAACTTCTCGCTCTGAGATGTTATACCAGGGACTCTGTAGAAGAAGGAAGAATCTGTGATTCAGGGAGTGGTAAACTTGTTTTTAGTCAGGTTTATTGAGTTAAAATTTACATACAGTAAAAGTCATTCTTTTCAGGGTACAGTTCTATGAGTTTTGACAAACACTTATAGTTGTGTCACCACCACATTCAAGAAACAGAGCAGCGCTGCCATTCCCTCCAAATGCTCTCTCTTCCTCCTTTGTACTTAACCTCTTCTCCACCCCAACCCTGCGTGCACACTTACCCATTTTTTTGTCTCTATAAATTTGTCTTTTCCAGAGTGTCATATAGATGAGATCATACAGTGCACAGATTTTTGAGTCTAGCTTCTGTCACCTAGCACAATGCTTTTAAGTTCATCTATGTTGAAGGAGGTATTGGTAGTTGGTACTTTCTATTGCTGAGTAGTATGGCATTGTATAGTTATACCATAGTTTATTTTTGACCAACTGAAGGACATGTGTTTTTAGTTTTGGGGGATTATGAATAAAACCACTATAAACATTTGTGTGCAGGTCTTTGCGTGAATATAAGTTTTTATTTCACTTGGGTGAATGCCAAGTCAATTTGGAGTGGGATTGTTGGGTCATATGGTATCTTTAGGTTATATGTATTTTTATAAGAAAAAATATATATTCTTATAAGAAAAAATATTTCCCCTGAGAAAATTATGACTATTCATGGTTATTGAGGTGAGCAGAGTCATGAATCACCTAAAACAATAGATGATAACGTTATTGTTGTTTGGTTTGAATACACAATGTGTGGTATCTTTGCAGCAGATTTATCTTCCTAATTACATTTGCTCTGAGCTGATGTTTAAATGAGTCAGTGTTCCCTGGGCACACACCAGTGTTGCAACCAAGCAGAAGGCTGCAGGTCAGAGAGGGGACAACCAACTGAGGACATCAGTGTGGCCACAGATAATCCACGAAGTGGATAACAAGCATGCAGACAGTCAGTTGATGCCTACAATATTCTAATAGTTACTTTGACAGTTGCCCTATTTTGCTCGTGCAGGATATTGAGTTTTTATTCTCAGAGTGCAGTATAAGTCAGGATCATCCCCATTCCTTAAAGTGAAAATATAAAATTTGATTTTCCCCAAAAGGCCTATCCCAACTTCCACCTCATCCAAGTCAATCAGCAACTGTCCATCGAGTGCCCACTCTCTTTTTCTCTACTCTTTGATGCTTGCTGGGGGAAGAGTTTGGCAGGTGAAAAATAGTGTTTGTCCTTTGGAAGCCTTACTTAATTTGTTCAGGGAAATGAGGTTTGTGTAAGAAGAAACAGTGATAATCAGATAATCTGTTACTGTGAACTAAAGTGGACAAGAGAATGGGTGTTTTAGGAGCACAGAGAAAGGAAGACTCATGTGATAGGGCAGGACAGTTAGGAAAGGCACAACAGAAGGGACGGATACTGGGAGGCAAGTCTATTACAATGATCTCCATGAAGGTTGGGACCTCCTTGTCTCTGTTGTGTCCCCAGTGTGGGATATGGCCCTTGCGTGAGCAGGTATTTATCAAATACATGATATGTAGGAGGTTTTCTTTTGTGCCTCATACTTTATTATATTTATTTTTTGCAAATTATAAGAGTGATACATGCTCATTGCAAAACCATCAAGCATTATGGATTTAAACAGGGAAAGCCTGTAATATAATTTGTGTCTTATCCTTGAGTAGCCCCTGGTAAGTTTGATGTTTATTCTGTAATTCTTCACATGCACACCTACTCTCACACACTCACAGCTGTACTATTCTGCTACTTGCTTTTATCACATATTTTTCTAGCTCAGCATAGAGTTCTATTTCGTTTTTTAAAAGCCATGACACATGACATCCTCATTGTATAGACGTACCCCAAATTTATTTATTCAGCCTCTTGTAGATGGGCTATTGGGCTTTTTAAACGGGGGGTTAGAAAGGTGGAGAGTAGTAAGAGAGGACTGGAAACACTGGGAATAGGGAGAAGTTAAGAAGAGCTGTTCTTCTGGGAGGGGAAAAGAAGAAAAATACGAGGGAAAGTCAGTGAAAAATTCCACACCTATGATAGAAGCCATAACTTTCTTAAAGATGAAATGAATTAGAATATGAAAAGCCAAATTGTATCTGGAAGAAAATATAGGAGGATATTCTTATGATTTCAGAGGAGGAAAAGATTTCTTAAGACTCAAAAAGTGCTATAAATAAAGGAAAGGATAGATGATTTTATTAAATTTGTTTACAGTTCTTCTCACTAAAAGACACCATAAGGAATGAAGAATAAGCCACAAATTGGGAGAAGAATTTGCATCACCTATAACTGACAAAGGATTAGTATCTAAAATATATTAGAAAACTGCTCTAATCATAAAAAGAAGCAAAGAAAAAGTAGAATAATGCACAAAAGATAAAAAACAGATGTTTCGTAGACTGCATATTTGAATAGCTTATAGACATATGAAAAGATAATCTCATTAGTAAGCTAGGAAATGCAAAATAAAATATCACTATTTTGCAGACTTGCCCAATTGGTAAACATTTAAAATTCAAACAACCAGGTGACAGCGAGGACATGGGAGACTGGGAAATTTCATTCACCGCTAGTTGAAGTATAATTTATTACCACAACCATGGAAAAGGGTTTGATGGTGTGTTCATTGTATTATACTGCATAACACATTACCGTAAAATTTAACAGCTTAAAATAACATTTATTATTCACAGTTTCTCTGGGTCAGAAATCCTGGAATGGCCTTGCTGGGTTCTTTGTCTCAGGGTTTCACACAAGGCTGTAATCAAGGTTTTGGCCCAGGCTCTGGTCTCATCTCAAGGCTTGACTAGGGAAAGATTCACTTCGAAGCTCACTCATGTATTGATTAGTTGTTAGCAAGATTCAGTTCCTTGTGTATTGTTGGACTAGGGGGCCTTGGCTCCTTGCTGTCCTCTGGTTAGAGGCCTCTATCTGGTCCTTGCTACATGGATCTCTCCACAAGGCAGCTCACAACATGGCAGCTGGTTTCATCAGAGTGAACAAGTGAGAAAGAGTGACAGAAGCCACAGTTTTTTTTTTAAGAGCTTTATTGAGTAATTCACCTAATATTTGCCCATTTAAAGTATTCAGTTCAGTGGTTTTTATATTCACACATTTGTGCAGCCAACACTACCATCTAATTTAAAAACGTTTTTGTGACCTAAAAGGAATTTCATCATAAGTACAGTCAATTGATCTTTGACAAAGGGGCAAAGATAATACAATAGAGCAAAGAAAGCCTTTTCAACTAATGGTGCTGGAACAACTGGACATTCACATGCAAAAAAATAAATCTAGACAGACTTTACACACTCCAAAAAATTAACTCAAAATGGATCATAGAGCTAGATGTAAAATGTGAAACTATAAAACTCCTAGAAGATAACATAGGAGAAAACCTAGGTAGCCTTGGGTACAGTGATGACTTTGTAGATTCAACACCCAAGGCACAATCCATGAAAGAAATAATTGATAAGCTGGACTTCATTAAAATTAAAAACTTCTCTATGAAAGATAATGTCAAGAGAAAGAGAAGACAAACCACAGGCTGGGAGAAAATATTTGCAAAAAAAATCTGATAAAAAACTGTTATCCAAAATTTATAATGAACTGTTAAAGCTCAACAATAAGAAAACAAACAACCTGATTTAAAAATATAGGCCAAAGATCTTAACAGATACCTCACCAAAGAAGATATACAGATGGCAAATAAACATCTGAAAAGATGCTCCACATCATATGCATCAGGGAAATGCAAATTAAAACAACGAGATAACACTGCACCTTTTAAAAAGGTCAAGATCCAGAGCATTGACAAAGCCAAATGCTGGTGAGAATAAGGACCAACAAGAACTCTAACTCATTGCTGGTAGGAATACACATTTGGTGATTTCTTACAAAACTAAACATATTCTTACCATACGACCCAGTGATGTTGTTCCTTGGTATTTACCCAAAGGAACTGAAAACACATCCACACAGAAACCTGCACATGGATATTTATTCTCACTTTATTTATGATTGCCAAAACTTGGAAGCAACAAAGATGTCCTTCAGTAGGTGAATGGATAAATTAACTCTGGCACATCCAGACAATGGAATATTATTCAGTACGAAAAAGTAATGAGCTATCAAGCCATAAAAAGACATGGAGGAACCTTAAGTGCATGTTGTCAAGTGAAAGAATTCAGTCTGAAAAGGCTGCACACTCTGTGATTCCAACCAGATGACATTCTGGAAAAGGCAAAACTATGGAGGCAGTAAAAAGATCAATGGCTTCAGGGGCTGGGCGGAGGACAGGGAGGGAGGCATGGAGCACAGGACTTTTAAGGTGGTGATAATACTCTGTATGATACTATAATGATGGGTATATGTCATTATACATTTATCCAAACCATAGAATGTACAACACCAAGAGTAAACCATAATATAAACTATGGACTCTGGGTGTTAATGATCTGTTAATGTAGGTTCATCAATTGTAATAAGTGTACATCAAAGGTACCACTCTGGTAGGGGTTGGTGATAATGGAGGAAGATGTGCATGTGTGAAGACAGGGGATATATGGGAAATTTCTGCACCTTCTTAAACCTAAAACTATGCTAAAAAAATAAAGTCTTAAAAAAAAGGAATCCCATACTCATTAACTGTCACTACCCCTTCCTGCCCTCTACCACCCCCAGCCACAGGTAATGACATTAATATGCTTTCTGTTTCTGTGGATTTGCCTATTCTGGATATTTCACATAAATGGAATCACACAGTACATGGTCTTTGTGACTGGCTTATTTCACTTGATAATTTTTAGGGTTCACTCATGTTGTAGCATGTATCAGTACTTGATTTTTTTTTACTGCTTAGTAATATTCCATTGTATGGATATACTCCAATTTTTTTCTATTCATCAGTTGGACACTTAGGTTGTTTCCAGTTTTTCACTATTATGAGTGATACTGTTATGCACATGTGTATACAAGTTTCTGTGTGGACATAGTTTTTATTTCCCTTATGTGTATTAGGAGTGGAATTTCTGGCTTGTATGGTAACACGTTTAACTTTTTAAGGAACTCAAAACTGTTTTCCATAGCAGCTGTACCATTTTTACATTCTTACCAGCAATGTATGAAAGTTCCAATTTCTCCGTGTCTGTATCAAAACTTATTATTACCTGTTATTATTATGTTATTACCTGTCGTTTTGATTATAGCTATCCTAGTGGGTATGAAATGGTATCTCATAGTGGTTTTGATTTGCAATTCCCTAATAACTAACAATATTAGTCCTTATTGGCCATTTGTAATCTTATTTGGAAAAAATATCTGTTTAGATATGTTGGCCATTTTAAAAATTATGTTATTTATCTTTTAATTGTTGCATTATAATAGTTTTTTATATGTTATAGATATATATTTCTTGTCAGATATGTTATTTGCAAATATTTTCTCCCATTTCATGGGTTGTCTTTCACTTTTCTGATGGTGTCCTTTCTTTAAAATTTTATGTTTTTTTAACTGAAGTATAGTCATTTAAAGTATTATATTAGTTTCAGGTGTGCAACATAGTGCTTCAGTATTTTTACAGATTATAATGCATTTAAATAAAGTTCTTACAAAATAATGGCTGTAGTTCCCTGTGCTTTACAATATGTCCCTGTTGCTTATCTATTTTATACATAGTAGTTTGTATCTATTAATCCCATACCCTTATTTTGCCCCTCCCCTGTTCCCTCTCTCTGCTGGCAACCACTAGTTTGTTTTCTATATCTGTGAGTCTGTTTCTGTTTTGTTATATACGTTCATTTGTTTTATTTTTTAGATTCCACATGTAAGTGATAATATACAGTATTTGTCTTTGTCTGACTTAACTTCACTAAGCATGATACTTTCTAAGTCCAACCACATTGTTGCAAATGGAAGAATTTCAGATGACATGGTACTTTATATAGAAAACTCTAAAGTCTCCATCATAAAACTATTAGAACTAATAAATGAATTTGGTAAATTTGCAGGATACAAGATTAATATATAGAAATCTGTTGCTTTCCTATACATAGATAATGAACTATCAGAAAGAAAAAGCAAAAAAAAAATCCTGTTTAAAGTCTCATCAAAAAGAATAAAATACCTATGAATAAACTTAACCAAGGAGGTGAATGACCTATACTTTGAAAACTATGAAACACTGATGAAGGAAATTGAAGATGATACAAAAAAATGGAAAGATAGCCCATGTTCTTGGGTTGGAAGAATTAATGTTGTTAAAATGGCTGTACTACCCAAAGCAATCTACAGATTTAATGCAATCTCTATCAAAATACCCATGATATTTTCACTTAACTACTTCAAGTAATCATAAAATTTATATAGTATCACAAAAGATCCCCAATTGCCAAAGCAATCTTGAGAAAAAAGAACAAAGCTGGAGGTATCAATGCTCCTTGACTTCAGACTAAACTATAAAGCTACAGTAATCAAAACAGTATGATACTGTCACAAAAACAGACACACAGATCAATGGAACAGATTAGAGAGCCCAGAAATAAACCCACACACTGATGGTCAATTCATCTACAACAAAGGAAGCAAGAATATACAATGGAGACAGTCTATTCAATAAGTGGTGCTGGGAAAACTGGACAGCTACATGTAAAAGAATGAGGTTAGAACATTTCCTCACACCAAATACAAAAAGCAAACTAAAAATGGATTAAAGTCCTAAATGTAAGACTTGAAACCATAAAACTCCTAAAAGAGAAAATAGGCAGTACACTTTGACATAACTATATATATATTTGGATCTGTATCCTAAGGCAAAAGAAATACAAACAAAAATAAACAAATGGGATATAATAAAACTTAAAAGTTTTTACACAGCAAAGGAAATCACCAACAAAATGAAAAGACAACCTACTGAATGGGAGAAAATATTTGAAAATGATATGAGCAATAAAGGGTTAATATTCAAAAAACATGAACAGCTCATACAACTTAATATCAAAAAAACTTGATTTAAAAATGGGCAGAAATGTTTGCAGATGACATGATACTATACATAGAGAATCCTAAAGATGTTACCAGAAAACTACTAGAGCTAATCAATGAATTTGGTAAAGTAGCAGGATACAAAATTAATGCACAGAAATCTCTTGCATTCCTATACACTAATGATGAAAAATCTGAAAGAGAAATTAAGGAAACACTCCCATTTACCACTGCAACAAAAGAATAAAATACCTAGGAATAAACCTACGTAAGGAGACAAAAGACCTGTATACAGAAAAGTATAAGACACTGATGAAAGAAATTAAAGCTGATGCAAACAGATGGAGAGATATGCCATGTTCTTGGACTGGAAGAATCGACATTGTAAAAATGACTATAGTACCCAAAGCAATCTACAGATTCAATGCAATCCCTATCAAACTACCAATGGCATTTTCCACACAACTAGAACAAAAAATTTCATAATTTGTATGGAAACACAAAAGACCCCGGATAGCCAAAGCAATCTTGAGAAAGAAAAACGGAGCTGGAGGAATCAGACTCCCTGACTTCAGACTATACTACAAAGCTACAGTAATCAAGACAGTATGGTACTGGCACAAAAACAAATATAAATCAATGGAACAGGATAGAAAACCTCAGAGATAAACCCATGCACATATGGTCACCTTATCTTTGATAAAGGAGGCAAGAATATACAATGGAGAAAAGACAGCCTCTTCAATAAGTGGTGCTGGGAAAACTGGACAGCTACATGTAAAAGAATGAAATTAGAACACTCCCTAACACCATACACAAAAATAAACTCAAAATGGATTAAAGACCTAAACGTAAGGCCAGATACTATCAAACTCTTAGAGGAAAACATAGGCAGAACACTCTATGACATAAATCACAGCAAGATCCTTTTTGACCCACCTCCTAGAGAAATGGAAATCAAAACAAAAATAAACAAATGGGACCTAATGAAACTTAAAAGCTTTTGCACAGCAAAGGGAACCATAAACAAGACGAAAAGACAACCCTCAGAATGGGAGAAAATATTTGCCAATGAAGCAACTGACAAAGGATTAATCTCCAAAATATACAAGCAGCTCATGCAGCTCAATATCAAAAAAACAAACAACCCAATCCAAAAATGGGCAGAATACCTAAATAGACATTTTTCCAAAGAAGATATACATATTGCCAACAAACACATGAAAGAATGCTCAACATCACTAATCATTAGAGAAATGCAAATCAAAACCACAATGAGGTGTCACCTCACACCTGTCAGAAAGGCCATCATCAAAAAATCTACAAACAGTAAATGCTGGAGAGGGTGTGGAGGAAAGGGAACCCTCCTGCACTGTTGGTGGGAATGTAAATTGATACAGCCACTATGGAGAACAGTAAGGAGGTTCCTTAATAAACTAAAAATAGAACTACCATATGACCCAGCAATCCCACTACTGGGCATATACCCTGAGAAAACCATAATTCAAAAAGAGTCATGTACCACAATGTTCATTGCAGCACTATTTACAATAGCCAGGACATGGAAGCAACCTAAGTGTCCATCGACAGATGAATGGATAAAGAAGATGTGGCACATATATACAATGGAATATTACTCAGCCATGAAAAGAAACAAAATTGAGTTATTTGTAGTGAGGTGGATGGACCTAGAGCCTACCATACAGAGTGAAGTAAGTCAGAAATAGAAAAACAAATATCGTGTGCTAACACATATATATGGAATCTAAAAAAAAAAAACAAAACTTCTGAAGAACCTAGGGGCAGGACAGGAATAAAAATGCAGACACAGAGAATGGACTTGAGGACACGGAGAGGGGGAAGGGTAAGCTGGGATGAAGTGAGAGAGTGGCATGGACATATATACACTACCAAATGTAAAATAGATAGCTAGTGGGAAGCAGCCGCATAGCACAGGGAGATCACCTTGGTGCTTTGTGACCGACTAGAGGGTTGGGATAAGGAGGGTGGGAGGGAGATGCAAGAGGGAGGGGATATGGAGATATACGTATGCATATAGCAGATTCACTTTGTTATACAGCAGAAACTAACACAACACTGTAAAGCAATTATACTCCAATAAACATGTTAAAAAAAAAATGGGCAGAAGACCTAATAGGTGTTTTTCCAAAGAAGACATACAGGTAGCTGACAGGCATATGAAAAGATGCTCAACATCACTAATCATTAGATTAGATATCACCTCACACCTTTCGAATGACTATCATCAAAAAGTCTACAAATAACAAATGTTGCTGAGTATGTGGAGAAAAGGGAACCCTTGTACACTGTTGGTGAGAATGTAAATTGGTGCGGCCACTATGGAAAACAGTATGGAGTTTCCTCAAGAAAAATAAATAGCACTACCATATGATCCAGCAGTTCCACTCCTGGGTATTATATTTGGAAAAAAAAAAAAAAACATTAATTCAAAATGTTACATGTTCCCTAATGTTTATAGCAGCATTACTTACAATAGCCAAGATATGAAAGCAACCTGTGTCCATCAATAAATGAATGATTAAAGAAGATGTGGTGTACGTATACAATGAAATATTATTCTGCCATAAAGAAGATTGATGGTGTCCTTTTATGCACACAAATTTTTAGGTGAAGTCCAATTTATCTGTTTTTATTTTGTAGCTTGTGCTTTTCATGTCATATTGAATAAAATATTGCCTATCCCAAAGTCATTTAGAAGTAGCCTACCACATGTAGTAAAGTTGAACCTGCACTTTCTCAATAAACCAGCTGTTTGTGTCCTCCAAAGTATGAATCCTAGAGAAAAGCTTGCATGAGTGCACATCAAGAATGTTCAGAGCAGCATAATCCATAGTATTAAAAAATAAGAATGAAACTTATGTTCATCAACAGTAGAAAGGATGAATAAATTTTGCTACAGTCATTCAATGAGAATGAAAATGAATGAACTGTAGATACACCATTAAAATATTATACATTTGGTGAAAAAGCAAGACAGTAGAATACGTGCTGTTTTTTTTTTTTTAATTTTATTTATTTATTTTATTTATGGCTGTGTTGGGTCTTCGTTTCTGTGCGAGGGCTTTCTCTAGTTGTGGCAAGCGGGGGCCACTCTTCATCACGGTGCGCGGACCTCTCACTATCGCGGCCTCTCTTGTTGCGGAGCACAGGCTCCAGACGCGCAGACTCAGTAATTGTGGCTCACGGGCCCAGCCACTCCGCGGCATGTGGGATCTTCCCAGACCAGGGCTCGAACCTGTGTTCCCTGCATTGGCAGGCAGATTCTCAACCACTGCACCACCAGGGAAACCCCCATGCTGTTTTTATAAAGTTCATTTATAGAAAGTTCCACGTGAGGCACAATTAAACAGTATTTATTTAGGAGTAAATACATACATAGAAAAGCTGTAAGAGAAGCACAGGATGAATGCAAAATCCAGGATATTGGTTGCCTTTGGAAGAGAGAAAAGGGATATGATAAAAAGGAATGTACAGGAGGTTTGTAAGGCTCTGGTAACATATTATTTCTTATCAGGGTAGTTGGTACATAGATCATTCTTTTATTATTTTTTTAACCCATACATATATTACACATTTCTATATTATCTTTATTTGAACCATTTTTATACACTCAAATGGCTTAATAAAAATTAACAATTTTCTGAAATAGATAATAAAACTTTTGAAATGTCTAAGGCCTTATTGTCTAACTTGCTACTGAGCTGGAATCTTTTATTCCATAGATATTCCAGGTCTTAGTTGGAAACTTCTAGCAACAGAAATGGTGTCTAGACCCACCATTGTGGGAGCCAGTTTTACATTTCTTAAAAGGCTGACTCTTCTCAAGTCCTCAATATGTTGAACTGAAAACTCTCTCCTAGTGACTTTTGCTACCAGTAGTAGTGCTACTCAAATAAGTCATGTACAACTTTCTAATCTCTCATTTAATTAGACCTACCCCCTAATTATTCAAAAATATCTACATGTGTTTTTCTTTTGACACTGAAGCCTTCCTTACCAAATTTCCTTGGTAAGCATGCTCAATTTCTTGAAATCCAGACCAAATAAGATATGGCTGGAGCCATTTTTATCCTGGCTCTTTTTTTCCAAAGCCTCCTGGTTGCTTCTCAAAAAGCTCATTGTCTATTTGGGAGAAGTGAGCTGAACACAGGAAATGAATTTAATTGTCAAAGTCTGTGAACAGACAAAACATAGTAAAAGAACTTAGAAGATGATTCTCAGCAGAATACTCAGTTTTGCTTGAAGAAAGGATAAAGCATTTTATTATTTGATTAGTTGTGTCACAGTTTAAAATTTTAATCTGACTTTGTACGTTGAATAATAAGCCTGCAAACTAAAGAGAAGTACACAATTACAACTGAATGTAGCTTTGATTTTTACAAAGTAAAACTTGCCCCTTAGAATGCATGAAATGTATTAACATAATCTAAACATCAATATTAAGAACATGATGGGCAAGAGATCTCTTATGTCAGCATTTAAAAATAGTGGGCCCCTCCTTTCCTCTGGGACAGGGATCTGCCCAGAATTTATTCATCATGTATGAATTGACATTTTTGGAACTCTGATGTGTTTCAATTAAATCCCATGGGGAGGGATACCCAGGCTCTTTCTTCACCACTTACTAGCTGTTGTTCTGCTCCTTGGTTTCTCATCTGTAAATTGGTGATGAGAATTGTACCTACTTTGTGGGGTGGTAGTCGGGCTGGGATGTGATGATATTTGTGAAGAGCTTAGCGTGGGCCTGGCACGTGGTAAACTTTCAATGAATGCAAAGTTAGCTTTGCTATAATTTCCCCACTATGTTCAAGGATTTCACAGCCCAGGGGTCTACAGTTCCACAGCACTAGGTGTCTTCTTGCGTATTCTTGGGGCTTTCTCTTTCTTCTTGAGGACGTCCCCCCTTGCAGACCACACTCAGATATTTGAGGTGGTCCCAGCATTCCTCCATCCTGGAAATTGAAAGGGGAACGTTGACTCCCAAGAACCCTATTCAGTTTGCCTGGCAAAATAATAATAATAATTTGGAAAACTTGAAAACTGGGAGACTTCACATAAAAATCTACAAATTCTAGTGTCTCTTTAAAAACTATACTCTCCACCAGCTCTGGGACTGTGCATCCTCAAGGCATCATTGGCTAGAGCTGAACAATGGCTTTTGTGACACAGCATGCTTTCTCCAGTTCCCCACCATCTCCAGCCTGGTCACTTCTCTCATATCCACACATTCGGTCCCTGTACTCAATGAGTTTGCAAACTTTCCTCTTGCTAACTGAAAAGGGCTTCCTTTATTGAGAACATGAGCTTGGGTTTTGCTATGTGGAAAGGGAATATTGCCTGCTATTCCAGTAAACAAAGAATGTTGCCATCCATTCCATTTCTACAAGGATCAAGTCATCAGCCACTGTGACTGCCTCCCCGGCTCCCTAAGGGGAATTCAGGATGGAGAAAAACAGGAAGAATTCTGTGCTTTGGATACTGGCTCTAGATAGTTAAGATGTGTATCTAAGGAATAATTTCAGTGAGCCCAGGCTCTTGCATCTCCCCATGCATAGAGAACCACTAAACTCATTAACTTGAGACGTCTGTTTTTTTTTATGATTAGCAGTAATCTTTTGATATTCGACTACATGTTTTGTTTCAGCAAAAAAAAAAATATCTTATATATCCTGGTTCCTCCCATAGCTCTTCGCAGCATTTCCTCAGAGTTATCCGAGAGGCTGTCTCCAGGGCTATAGTCCTCAGTAAGGTCCCCAAGTAAAACTTAACTCGAAACTTTTTAGGTTATGTGCTTTTCTTCAGTCGACAACTATCATAGATTTTAGCTTTTGATTTTTTTTTTTAGGTGATTTTGAATTTCTTCTCGCTTTTCAGAGAAACTTTGGTTTTTTCTGCAGCAGTTTTCTTTTTGTACTCTCCAAGAACAGCTTGCTGGCTTGCAAAAAAGAAGAAGCAGGGCTCTTTGGGGAGCTGTCAGAAAGAGCAGCTGCAGCCCCAGCATGGTGCTCCTGATCCCCGCAAGTGGCATGTAACACTTTATTTGTAAAGAGAAGGACAGAGAACTTCTCTTCTCCCCATGTTTCGATTTGCATTTTATTAGGCACCCAGTAGGATGGTTTGCAAATCACCATCTTCACTCGAGGATCTCTCTATCAATCCCCAGCCTACCCGAGGGCAAAACACAGGGATGCAAAAAACAGAATGGTGTTAAAAGGAATCGCAAGAATGCAGCTCACAACTGTGACATTTTATTCTTCTCCAAAAAGTGCCTTTTGTTTATAAGACTTCTGAGTGGCTTCTGCCCAGTTAAGTAGAGGTAGTACAAGGTTAAGGAGAGGAAGGCTGTTATAGGGAAGAGAGGCAGAAACTGAGGTTCTAGATTTAGCACCTCCACTTGCTGGTTGTGTGTTCTGGCATAAACAACTTCATGCCTAAGCCTTAGTCTCCAAATAATTTCTTTCATAGAGCTGGCCTGGATGCAGTGAAACAGTGCATGTAACTTCCCTGGCCATCTCCACATGGCCCTCCTCCCCTTCATCTTTTTTTCTTTTCTTATCCAGCGTTTCCCATGTTAAGCACTAGGAAGTAAGCACTAGGAAGACAGTACCTTCCAAAGAAGAGCTTTGCTTTACTTCTTCACTCAGTTGTTACTATTATTTTAATCATTACAGAGAAATCTTGCTGTTGAAACAAGATAAAATATGATTTTTTCCTTCAGAATTTTATTTACTGGAAAGTGGGAAACTTTTGCATGAAATTAGGAATACCTTCAACTGGGAACATGTCCTGGGGAATCTTTTGAAACATGGGAGAAAGACCAGATTGTGTTTGGTTTGGTTTATCTTAAATATACATTATGGAAAGTAGATAATCTATGTATGGTGTATGTGATACTTCCTTTGGTGTCAGAACAACTACCTGGCCCTTCTACAAGTAGTTCAGCCTGTATTCAATATAATTTGGATTTAAAAAGTAAAGCTGTCAGCCATTACTGAGGAGATTGGGAGGTAGGATCGAAGTTTCTAGAATCAATGCTAACTTCTTGTCTTTTTTTAAAAGTATTACAGAAGGACTCCATAAAGAAGTCAAATTTTCATGGTTTTATTTTCATAGGTACATGGGGGTTGGATTTGCTCTAGTTCTTTTGTTTTTCCAGGATGTTGAGAAGGGATTGGGCTGTTCAGTTGCTCTCAGTCTTTCCCAGGCTAGATGCTAAGGTTAGATCTTACAGGTCCCTGGAAGGTTGAAGTCAGTGATCTCTCAGTCTCTTCCAAGCCTCTGGCTCAATGAGGTGCCACAAGATTCACTCTTTAGGTTGGCAAATTCCGTATCTCTCGTCTCTACGCATTTCTTATACCTCTTACCATGGAGCAAAGACCATCTCCTTCCTCTATTATAATCCCTTAACACCACTGAAGACATTTCACTGTAATTATCTGTTTATCTGTAATTATCAGTATGTGTTGTCTGTGGATTTTCTGATGACAAATATCAGGTCTCATTCATCTTTTTATTCTTGACACTTAGCATAATGGGCAAGTATTTTGTTGGGGGGCAAACATAATACTGTGTTGAATGAAAATTGAATGAATGAATATGGCCCCTGATGCAGTCAAAAGTGTGGCCCATCTTTTTCTTGGTCACCTTTACATACCCTCAACATAGGAAAAAGTTTGGCTAAATAGGGAAAGGTTCTTGGGAGAAAAAAGACCCATCCATGTTCCAGCTCTTTGACTCAGCTTTGCCACTGGGGAGGGGATGGTGGGAGATGGAGGTTTTATTTTAACCATGGTCCTGGTGAGAAACAGTTCCCACTCCTTACTTATCCCATTCTTTCCCAGGGTAAAGGTTATGGTGGGAGGCTTTACTTTTACTACCAATATCACCGCAGAGATGCCCATGCTTCACCCTCTTTACCCTTGACCCTACAAGGAGGCTTGTCCACATGGAGTTGTATACATGTGGAAGAAGAATGAACAAAATCTCTGGTCCCAGGTCTAGTCAGTCCTCAGGCAGAGCTAACCAGCTATGGCAAAGGAGGTCCTTCCCAGAAGCTAGAGGTAAGCAAGATGGCAGAGCCTCTGAAGCAGTGCTTCTGGAGGGCACTCACTGGGATGAGACTGGGAACCTTATGGGCTACCCACTCAGCTCCCACAGTGAATGTCCCTGGTGGGTCCTCCCCTGAAACCATCTATATTTCTGTGGCCCTGATGTGCTAACCCTCTTCCTTTGGAGCCCCACTAATCTCTCTTCTCTCATCTCTTTCTCTTTTGTCTCTCTCTTCAACACAGGGGACTCTTTTGTTGTTGGAGAAATTATGTAAGGGTTATGCCTTTGGAAAACAGAAAAGGAATTCTGTGTTTTCTGCCTCTGTTTTCTTCCTGGTTTCACCTTTCCTGAGGCAATATACATGGAAATGGCCTAGCTGACTAAATGAGAATGGGGCTAGGTGATGGCCAAACGTGAAAAACTGGTAGGACAAAAATGGAGTTACAGTTTGAAAAATACCATCTTACCAAATCTGTTACGCTGTGAATCCTAGAGTTCACCCTATAGGTGATGGGAAGCCATAGAGTTTTGAGCAATGGAGCAATATGATCAAAGTGACCTTTATGAATGGCATATCTCTTTGGAAGGCTTTTTTTTGTTAATTCATACTTTTTGTGTGTCTACCCTGTTTCCAGTATTGTACTAGGATTTATGGGGGGTATATGAAGTAAAAGGCACCACTCATTATTCAAAGTGCTTTAAAAACACAGAGAATGGACTTGAGGACATGGAGTGGGAAGGGGAAGCTGGGGCAAAGTGAGAGTAGCATCGACATATATACACTACCGAATGTAAAATAGTTAGCTAGTGGGAAGCAGCAGCATAGCACAGGGACATCAGCTCGGTGCTTTGCTATGACCTAGAGGGGTGGGATAGGGAGGATGGGAGGGAGGCGCAAGAGGGAGGGGATATGGGGACGTGTGTGTGCATATGGCTGATTCACTTTGTTGTACAACAGCAACTAACACGGTATTGTGAAGCAATTATACTCCAATAAAGATCTATTAAAAAAAAAAAACTTCAGGAAACGAAATATTTTATCCATAAATAATGGAAATTCAGTTAAGTATGTGTGTAAACCAGTACTCTGAGTAATACAGTATGGACTGTTAAGTATTATAGTGGTGGTTGGAAGAAAGAGCTAGTGACTTGGGGAAGATTTTCTGGGGAGGTTTTATATGAGTCGAGCCTCAAAGGATGGATGATAAGAAATTTGATTGACAAGAGGAGTGAAGGGAAAGTACAAAGTGGAGGGGGAAGTATGCTATGGTAGGTGCTTGGTAATTGCCTGTTTTAACATTCATCTCCATTTCTATCTTCTTAGCAGCCCCTGACTTTTGTTTACGGACCCACGTGGTTCTGGGGAAGTTTACTTCACTCCTACTTCTAGGAGCGGATCATATGACCTATATCAATCATCATTCCATCCCCCCTAACCCCTCAACCCCAGGCCTCGGTGATTAGTCTCTCTTTCTCTGATCAGTACAGTGTGCAGATGTAAGGCGCAGAACTGCTGTATGAGAGAAGCCATCTCTAGAAATATGCCAACATAGAGTAGGACATGGTCAAGGGAATCAGAGAAAAATAGTGGAAGAGATCTCTGAATCAAACCATGCTAAAGCCTACTTCGACTCCAAAATTACATAATATAATAAATGCATCTTTGAATTGTGCTTTCTGTGCCTTATACTGAAACATATTAACTGAGAGAGCTGATTGAAGTATGCTGGTCTATGATGGGAAATAATGAGTCACTAGCTCCCCTTGGAGGGGAGGTTTGAGATTCTGGAAGGAGGGGATGACAAGGGTGTGACATTGGCTTGTTGTGGTGATACCGAATGCTAGACTGAGGCAGATATTTGTGGACAGACGTCAGTGCCCTTGCTTGATAATAGGGAAAGAATTACTAAACGTTTTATAAAAACGAAGAATGATACTGGCCACTAAAACTCAGAGTCAGAAATCATATAATGAGCCTTGGGAAGACTCTCATCTTAGTTTTCAGTTTCTCTTTTCCCCAGAAGGAAGACCCATTAGGGCCAATTAATACCTCCCCAAGCCTTTATTTTTGCCAGATATCATCTTTATACCAGGCTTCTAGAACTGCTCTCATAAAGTTTAAAAGTTGGTATGTATAAGTTTATATGTTTCCTTGTAAAATGCATTTGCTATATTACCTCTGCTTGAAATAAAATTTGTTTTCAAAGTTATAAATAAGAAGTTTAGAAGGGAGCATATTTCTTGGTAGGAATTTATTCCCTGTGACATATTTTGAAGTTTGTTTTCCATTTTTTCTTTATCGCTGTTTCTTCAGAATGGTGTTTGTTTTTGCAATTATGCAAGATTTGCAGCCAACCTCTCTGTATGGTTTGTGTATTATTCTTTAATCAGATAAGAAAATCACTCTAAGCTTTATCTGGAAATTTCCATAGTAAGTATAGTTTTAAAAAATTCAAGTAACTCTATGTAAGGAACTAAACCTCAGTAGGTATGAACACTATTGTCCTTGGTAAATACAAACTATGGGCAGATAATGGATGGTACATGGTTCACATGAAATTCCAAGCTAAAAGACTATGTACTATTTACATTTTCAGGTTATATTAATAATAAGGAATATCTTGTACTTTGTATTTTATTTCAAAACATACTATTTCTTTCCACTGTACATCATTGGTTTTGGGGGGAACCAGTGTGGTTTGTAAGCACTTGCCACCACAGGTGTTGCATAAAAACACCTCTGTCTGCAGTACATTAGAGCATTTCAGCTCTGGGTGCCCCACAAAGGTGCTGTTGACCTTGGGAGGACTTGGGCTGAAGATCTGAGCATTAAGTTTAGTTGACCAATTGCAGTTTAGTTTTCAGGGACAAAATTGATGATCAAAGTTCAGTTTCCTGAGTCTTTCTGTTTTCTTGTTAATATAATTTCTTAATGTACTATCTGTGTAAGAAAACACGTGTTTTGTTTTGTTTTGTTTTTAATGGGAGGAGGGAGGACCTGATGGGCCAAATGAACAGGGTTATCAATAAAAAAAAAATCTGATCAGGATGTACACATGGAAAGCTATTTCACCATTTATCCAACCATTTAGTCACTCAGAATGACACACAATGAGGGCTTAGTTTGTTTCAAGAACTGAGCCATCTCTAGTAGAGACCCAGAATCCTAAATTAGCTAGCAATCAAATTCTCAGTTAGACAAGAGCATGTGGATCCTCCCAAAGGGGGAAACATTGGAACAAGAAGTCAACAGAGATGTTAGGTAAAATGATTCCACAGGGGATAACTTTTCCTTGTCTACAACATTATTTTCCGGCTGGTAGATCATGTAAAACAAATGTGTTAAAAAAACAAACAAACAAAAACTTTAATGGTGGGTGAGAGCCTTTCTCTTGTCCCTCCATATCATGCTAATTTTCCTTAACCTGCCTTTTATTTGATTTAGCACATTATTCCTCTAAGTATGTTTCATAGAATACTACTCCTGCCAAATGGAAAATCATAGTGTGGGAAGCTCTATGAATTTTTATAGACCCTTCTTGGAGGCATTATCTGGATACTAAAGGCTCTGAGAAGTCCTGCAGTAAAGAAACTTGTTTAACTGGCCCAGATTTTTCCTAATTTACGTATCACAGAATAATTTTATGCCATTCATGGCAATGCCTTTTCCACTCTCCCTCTATAGGAGGGTCAACACTATTGAACATTGACACAGACAGGCAGTAGGCAGCATGGTGCCTCTGATGCCAAGACAGCTGACACAGGGCACTAGGAGAGCAAGAATCTAATATTTCCCAGCCCATGGCTTCTTCTATGTCCCATGCTACTAGTTGAAGAGGCAAAGCAATGTGGGTATGTAACTACATGATTTATTATCAATAATGACCCAGCCAGAGACAACAGGAAAGGCAACGAATTTGTAGTACATGAGAAGTTATCACACATATAAGACACCAATTTAGAAAAAGCAATAACTTTCCTTGCTTTGTTCCCTTCCTCTACTCTATCCAGCTTCTTGCCCAGTACCTCTTTTGGTCCATCAACAGTGCCATCCTAAATAGTGCCACATTAGGCTACTAGCAGGGACTCGCTTAGATCAACTTACTTCTAAGCTTGATTACATACACACACACTTTTTATTCCTTATCATCTTTTAACCTGGTACTAACAATAACAGAGCCACTATAGCAGTATTCTAGTAATCTACAAGTGTTTATTACATACTTTTGTATAAAAGTCCTGAAAGGCACGAGTAAGTTCCTGCCCTAAAGCAATTAACAGTCTAGTTGAAGAGACAGACTGAAAAGGAAGTGACAGTCATTTGTTGGGATGTTTAGTATCCAATCAGGTGCTGCAGACTGAGCTAATGAGGAAAAAAAGGCTTTCAAATGGACGTGGTACCTCAACCAAAGCTAGCAATGAGGATGGGATTCATAATGACAGAATGTCAGAGCTGGTAAGCTTCCATAATCATCATTGTGGTGATGGCTTTTCCACTCTCCCTTTCTAGGAGGGTCCCTAGACGCACAGTGCAAAAAGATCTTGACAATAAATCCTTCCGTTTAAAAGGGGCATAGAGATCTGTTCTCTCTTCTCTCCAATGGTCATGGTGTAGTGGGAGAGGGAACACAGCAAATGTGAAGAGCTATGAAAAGGAGAGGTAACGGATATTATGGGAGTACAGATGAGGGAACGAAGCTCAAGCTGGGAGTTAGGGCCTCAAAAAAGAAAGGAGGGTCTCAGTCTTGAAGGATGAGGAAAGCTCTATTAGCCTTCTTTGCACAGGGAACATCTGTGCAGAGGAAGAGAGGAATGAGAATTGTTGCCTTGCTAGGGGATCCAAATTAGAACATGGGATCGTGGTAGGAGATTGGAACTGGAAGGTGGGCAGGGGCCAAGTGCTAAAGCCCTTTGTATGATGTGTTAAGGGAGCTAACATTCATTGGTGAGGGGGGCAGAAGTGCCAGGGTCCAATTCTGTGCTGCCAGGTGCTGCTTATGTAACACTGGTCACCTCTCTTTGGGCCTCAGGTTTCTCATCTGTATGCAAAGAGGATTAGCCTCTAAGATATCTTCTAGTTTTAAGCTGTCGATGATCTTTGTGGCAGAGCGTTTAATAAATTATGGCCCTTCTCGCCTCACTCTTCTTCCTGGTCTGCTTTTGTCAGAATGCCCTTCATTGACCAGGGTTGGTTGACACTGCATTCGTGGAGGGGAGTTTTCCCAATTCATCACATTAGGAAGAGTCCACTGTTCCCTAGAGCCCTTGACCTTTATGTTAGAGTAGAACAAAGAGCTGTTGCAATGTCAAACTACGGTGATTAGTATTCAGACCTTTTTCCTCTTCCATGCTGTGTGGTCTTTTTCATATTCGTATGACTTTTCTGTTTTCATTGGACAAAATATGATGAATTTAATGAACTCTTTATTAAATTCCATTTCGTACAACTGGAAAGAATTCTATCTCCTCTCCACTTTATGGGTTTGTACATATTACTAAATACTTGTGCTTTTAAAACACATTTTGTGGCTATTTGCTGTTTTATTATACCTTAACTTGGTATGAATATTTTTGAGAAATTAAAAAGTTGAGAAAGTAGAAAAATGTAATTGACATGTGTTTTCGCCATCCAGAATTAACTGCTATAAAAATTTTTCCATATTGGCTTCAGGTTGAATTAAAAATTTTTTTTTTCTTTTTTTTAAATTTATTTTTTTATACAGCAGGTTCTTATTAATTATCCATTTTATACATATTAGTGTATATGTGTCAGTCCCAATCTCTCAATTCATCATACCACCACCACCCCCCCCCACCACTTTCCCCCCTTGGTGTCCATACTTTTGTTCTCTACACCTGTGTCTCAATTTCTGCCCTGCAAACCGGTTCATCTGTACAATTTTTCTACTTTCCACACATATGCGTTAATATACGGTACTTGTTTTTCTCTTTCTGACGTAACTTCACTCTGTATGACAGTCTCTAGATCCATCCACATCTCTACAAATGACCCAATTTCGTTTCTTTTTATGGCTGAGTAATATTCCATTGTATATATGTGCCACATCATCTTTATCTTTTCATCTGTCAGTGGACACTTAGGTTGCTTCCATGTCCCGGTTATTGTAAATAGAGCTGCCATGAGCAATGTGGTACATGACTGTTTTTGAATTATGGTTTTCTCAGGGTATATGCCCATAGTGGGATTGCTGGGTCATATGGTAGTTCTATTTTTAGTTTTTTAAGGAACCTCCATACTGTTGTCCATAGTGGCTGTATCAATTTACATTCCCACCAACAGTGCAAGAGGGTTCCCTTTTCCCCACACCCTCTCCAGCATTTGCTGATGATGGCCATTCTAACTGGTGTGAGGTGATACCTCACTGTAGTTTTGATTTGCATTTCTCTAATAATTAGTGATGTTGAGCAGCTTTTCATGTGCTTCTTGGCCATCTGTATGTCTTCTTTGGAGAATGTCTATTTAGGTCTTCTTCCCATTTTTGGATTGGGTTGTTTGTTTCTTTAATATTGAGCTGCATGAGCTGTTTATATATTTTGGAGATTAATCCTTTGTCCGTTGATTCGTTTGCAAATATTTTCTCCCATTCTGAGGGTTGTCTTTTTGTCTTGTTTGTAGTTTCCTTTGCTGTGCAAAAGCTTTTAAGTTTCACTAGGTCCCATTTGTTTATTTTTGTTTTTATTTCCATTATTCTAGGAGGTGGATCAAAAAAGATCTTGCTGTGATTTATGTCAAAGAGTGTTCTTCTTATGTTTTCCTCTAAGAGTTTTATAATGTCTGGTCTTACATTTAGGTCTCTAATCCATTTGGAGTTTACTTTTGTGTATGGTGTTAGGGAGTGTTCTAATTTCATTCTTTTACATGTAGCTGTCCAGTTTTCCCAGCACCACTTATTGAAGAGACTGTCTTTTCTCCATTGTATATCCTTTCCTCCTTTGTCATAGATTAGTTGACCATAGGTGCGTGGGTTTATCTCTGGGCGTTCTGTCTTGTTCCATTGATCTAAATTTCTGTTTTTGTGCCAGTACCATATTGTCTTGATTACTGTAGCTTTGTAGTATAGTCTGAAGTCAGGGAGTCTGATTCCTCCAGCTCCGTTTTTTCCCCTCAAGACCACTTTGGCTACTCGGGGTCTTTTGTGTCTCCATACAAATTTTAAGATTTTTTGCTCTAGTTCTGTAAAAAATGCCACTGGTAATTTGATAGGGATTGCACTGAATCTGTAGATTGCTTTGGGTGGTATAGTCATTTTCACAATATTGATTCTTCCAATCCAAGAACATGGTATATCTCTCCATCTGTTTGTATCATCTTTAATTTCTTTCATCAGTGTCTTATAGTTTTCTGCATACAGGTCTTTTGTCTCCCTAGGTAGGTTTATTCCGAGGTATTTTATTCTTTTTGTTGCAGTGGTAAATGGGAGTGTTTCCTTAATTTTTCTTTCAGATTTTTCATCATTAGTGTATAGGAATGCAAGAGATTTCTGTGCATTAATTTTGTATCCTGCAACTTTACCAAATTCATTAATTAGCTCTAGCAGTTTTCTGGTGGCAGTTTTAGGATTCTCTGTGTATAGTATCATGTCATCTGCAAACAGTGACAGTTTTACTTCTTCTTTTCCAATTTGTATTCCTTTTGTTTCTTTTTCTTCTCTGATTGCCGTGGCTAGGACTTCCAGAACTGTGTTGAATAATAGTGGTGAGAGTGGACATCCTTGTCTCATTCCTGATCTTAGAGGAAATGCTTTCAGTTTTTCACCATTGAGAATGATGTTTGCTGTGGGTTTGTCATATATGGCCTTTATTATGTTGAGGTAGGTTCCCTCTATGCCCAGTTTCTGGAGAGTTTTTATCATAAATGGGTGTTGAATTTTGTCAAAAGCTTTTTCTGCATCTATTGAGATGATCATATGGTTTTTATTCTTCAATTTGTTAATATGGTGTATCACATTGATTGATTTGCATATATTGAAGAATCCTTGCATCCCTGGGATAAATTCCACTTGATCGTGGTGTATGATCCTTTTAATGTGTTGTTGGATTCTGTTTGCTAGTATTTTGTTGAGGATTTTTGCATCTATATTCATCAGTGATATTGATCTGTAATTTTCTTTTTTTGTAGTGTCTTTGTCTGGTTTTGGTACCAGGGTGATGGTGGCCTCATAGAATGAGTTTGGGAGCGTTCCTTCCTCTGCAATTCTTTGGAAGAGTTTGAGAAGGATGGGTGTTAGCTCTTCTCTAAATGTTTGATAGAATTCACCTGTGGAGCCATCTGGTCCTGGACTTTTGTTTGTTGGAAGATTTTTAATCACCGTTTCAATTACTTGTGATTGGTCTGTTCATTTTTTCTGTTTCTTTCTGGTTCAGTCTTGGAAGGTTATACCTTTCTAAGAATTTGTCCATTTCTTCCAGGTTGTCCATTTTATTGGCATAGAGTTGCTTGTAGTAGTCTCTTAGGATGCTTTGTATTTCTGCGGTGTCTGTTGTAACTTCTCCTTTTTCATTTCTGATTTTATTGATTTGAGTCCTCTCCCTCTTTTTTCTTGATGAGTCTGGCTAATGGTTTATCAATTTTGTTTATCTTCTCAAAGAACCAGCTTTTAGTTTTATTGATCTTTGCTATTGTTTTCTTTGTTTCTGTTTCATTTATTTCTGCTCTGATCTTTATGATTTCTTTCCTTCTACTAACTTTGGGTTTTGTTTGTTCCTCTTTCTCTAGTTCCTTTAGGTGTAAGGTTAGATTGTTTATTTGAGGTGTTTGTTGTTTCTTGACGTAGGATTATATAGCTATAAACTTCCCTCTTAGAACTGCTTTTGCTGCATCCCATAGGTTTTGTATCGTCGTGTTTTCATTGTCATCTGTCTCTAGGTATTTTTTGATTTCCTCTTTGATTTCTTCAGTGACCTCTTGGTTATTTAGTAATGTATTTTTCAGCCTCCATGTGTTTGTGTTTTTTACATTTTTTCCCCTGTAGTTGATTTCTAATCTCATAACGTTGTTGTCAGAAAAGATGCTTGCTATGATTTCAATTTTCTTAAATTTACTGAGGCTTGATTTGTGACCCAAGATGTGATCTATCCTGGAGAATGTTCCGTGCGCACTTGAGAAGAAAGTGTAATCTGCTGTTTTTGGATGGAATGTCCTATAAATATCAATTAAATCTATCTGGTCTATTGTGTCATTTAAAGCTTGTGTTTCCTTATTAATTTTCTGCCTGGATGATCTGTCCATTGATGTAAGTGAGGTGTTAAAGTCCCCCACTATTGTGTTACTGTCGATTTCCTCTTTTATAGCTGTTAGCAGTTGCCTTATATATTGAGCTGCTCCTATGTTGGGTGCATATATATTTATAATTGTTATATCTTCTTCTTGGATTGATCCCTTGATCATTATGTAGTGTCCTTCCTTGTCTCTTGTAACATTCTTTATTTTAATGTCAATTTTAGCTGATATGAGTATTGCTACTCCAGCTTTCTTTTGATATCCATTTGCATGGAATATCTTTTTCCATCCCCTCACTTTCAGTCTGTATGTGTCCCTAGGTCTGAAGTGTGTCTCTCGTAGACAGCATATATATGGGTCTTGGTTTTGTATCCATTCAGCGAGCCTGTGTCTTTTGGTTGGAACATTTAATCCATTCACGTTTAAGGTAATTATCGATATGTATGCTCCTATGACCATTTTCTTAATTGTTTTGGGTTTGTTTTTGTAGGTCGTTTTCTTCTCTTGTGTTTCCCACTTAGAGAAGTTCCTTTAGCATTTGTTGTAGAGCTGGTCTGGTGGTGCTGAATTCTCTTAGCTTTTGCTTGTCTGTAAAGGTTTTGATTTCTCCATCGAGTCTGAATGAGATCCTTGCTTGGTTGTAGGTTCTTCCCTTTCATCAGTTTAAATATGTCATGGCACTCCCTTCTGGCTTGTAGAGTTTCTGCTGAGAAATCAGCTGTTAACCTTATGGAAGTTCCCTTGTATGTTATTTGTTGTTTTTCCCTTGCTGCTTTCAGTGATTCTTCTTTGTCTTTAATTTTTGCCAGTTTGATTACTATGTGTCTCGGCATGTTTCTCCTTGGGTTCATCCTGTATGGGACTCTCTGTGCTTCCTGGACTTGAGTGGCTATTTCCTTTCCCATGTTAGGGAAGTTTTCGACTATAATCTCTTCATATATTTTCTTGGGTCCTTTCTCTGTCTCTTCTCCTCTTGGGACCCCTATAATACAAATGTTGTTGCGTTGAATGTTGTCCTAAAGGTCTCTTAGTCTGTCTTCATTTCTTTTCATTCTTTTGTCTTTAATCTGTTTGGCAGCAGTGAATTCCACCATTTTGTCTTCCAGGTCACTTATCCGTTCTTCTGCCTCAGTTATTCTGCTATTGATTCCTTCTAGTGTATTTTTCATTTCAGTTATTGTATTGTTCATCTCTGTTTGTTTGTTCTATAATTCTTCTAGGTCTTTGTTAAACGTTTCTTGCATCTTCTCAATCTTTGCCTCCATTCTTATTCCGAGGTCCTGGATCATCTTCACTATCATTATTCTGAATTCTTTTTCTGGAACGTTGCCTATCACCACTTCATTTAGTTGTTTTTCTGGGTTTTTATCTTGTTCTTTCATCTGGTACATAGCCCTCTGCCTTTTCATCTTGTCTATCTTTCTGTGAATGTGGTTTTTGTTCCACAGGCTGCAGGGTGTAGTTCTTCTTGCTTCTACTGTCTGGCCTCTGTGAATTTAAAACTTTTTTTTAAAAATAAATTTATTTATTTATTTATTTTTGGCTGTGTTGGGTCTTTGTTTCTGTGTGAGGGCTTTCTCCAGTTGCGGAGAGCGGGGGCCACTCTTCATCGCGGTGCGCAGGCCTATTACTGTTGCAGCCTCTCTTGTTGCAGAGCACAGGCTCCAGACGCGCAAGCTCAGTAGTTGTGGCTCACGGGCTTAGTTGCTCCACGGCATGTGGGATCTTCCCAGACCAGGGCTCGAACCCGTGTCCCCTGCATTGGCAGGCAGATTCTTAACTACTGCGCCACCAGGGAAGCCCTAAAACTTTTAATAAAATAATAAAATCATTTCTGATGAATGTAAAATTTCCTTTGATCACTACCGAAAGTCTATTCTGCAGCTCCCTATCATGTGTTCCATCTCCAAATTTGAAATTCATCCATTTAAAAGAAAAGAAAGAAATGCCTTGATTTTAACAATATTTATCCAAATTAAAAATATCTAATGGACATGTACAATAAAGAGTTTCATACATTATATTAGTTTTTTGTATTTTATTTTTTTAAATGTATATCAAAAATCAAATTTAGGATTAAATTCTATCAAGGGGTAACCAACTAAATAAGGATTGAGATAATGAACTAAGGCCACCAAGGTAACTGGCAAAGGTGGGGGAATGGTCAAGTGGCTGTTGGGTTGTCCTGCTGGATGTGGCTCCTGGCCCTGGGTTACTTCCAGTTGGCTGCTCCTATTCTAAATTGGATTTTGCTATGGTGCCATTTGTTTTTCCTTTATCTTCAATTCAAGGTCCAAATCGTCTTCTTATTTAGAGGGATACTGCTCAAAGGGTGAGATAGGGCTTTGCTTTCGTATGGAAATAAAGGGAAAGATTTTTCTTGTTTCTGTCCTTGAAGAGCTAGGGGATTCAAGTGATCCCATTCAGGAGTTTGAATCTTGGGAAAGTGAGGCAAAGGCTCAGGGACAGTTGAGAAATCAATCATGGTTGGGTTTGCAAGAATAATAAGGGTCAGTGATTTTTCCAATTTATTTTCCACAGTATGTGGCAGGTATTGTTCGTTGTAAGTAATTTATATGTAATATCTCATTTGATCCTCATGATAACTTTATGTATTGAGTACTCTTATGTTATTCATTTTACATATGAAGAGGCTGAGGCTGAGATTTTAATTAACTTGTCTCAGTTTACTAGTAAGGCATGTTTCTAGATGAAACCCTAGGCATCTTAGCTTTAAAAACCCAAGCATGTTTAGCAAAAGTCCAGAAACATCATATGAATCAATCTGTTCCTATTATGTAACCTAAGTCGTATTTCCTTATGTCCAGTCTCTCTTGGTTTTTTCCTCAGAGTCAGAGCTGAGCCCTCTAGCTTCCCATTGATTTATCGATCCTTTAATGAATATTTTTCTCCTTAAGTTAGCTGAAGTTAGATGTAGTTGCTTAGAACTAAAAACCCTGTTTGGGGCTTCCCTGGTGGCGCAGTGGTTGAGAATCTGCCTGCTAATGCAGGGGACACAGGTTCGAGCCCTGGTCTGGGAAGATCCCACATGCCGCGGAGCAACTAGGCCCGTGAGCCACAACTACTGAGCCTGCGCGTCTGGAGCCTGTGCTCCGCAACAAGAGAGGTCGTGATAGTGAGAGGCCCGCGCACCGCGATGAAGAGTGGCCCCCACTTGCCACAACTAGAGAAAGCCCTCGCACAGAAACAAAAACCCAACACAGCCAAAAATAAATAAATAAATAAGTAAATTAAAAAAAAAAAAAAAAAAAAAACCCTGTTTGTTCATAGGGTCTCCTTCTAAGTTCTTAATTGTATAACACTGATCCTTATTCACTTCCAAGAAACTGCTTAAAATACCACATTAAAGACTGAGCTTGATACTACAGGTTAGATTTACATTCTAACCTGCAAGTTACATGCAAGTTATTACATCTATTCTGTATACTCTCTTTGTGAGTGGTGCCTAATTTTAAAAGAGAAGTCAATTTTATTTCCCTCTTATTTTGGCAAGGAACTTAATTAGTTGATGTGGTTGGTGTAATAATAACGCTCTAAGATATTTAGGTCTTAATCCCTGAAACTTGTGAATGTTAATTTATATGGCAAAAAGGACTTTGCATATGTGACTCATTTAAGGGTCTTGAGATGGGGAGATTATCCTGGATTATTTGGGTGGGCCCTACATATAATTATAAGTGTCCTTATAAGAAAGAGGTAGAGGGAGATTTGACTTCAGAAGAGGAAAAGGTGATGTGATGACAGAAACAGATTAGAGTGGTGCTTTAAAGAAAGAGGAAGGGGCCACAAACCAAAGAACCCAGGTATCCACTAGAATCTGAAAAGGCAAAGGAACAGATTCTCCCCTCAGAGTCTCCAGAAGGAACCAATCCTGTCAACACTTTGGTTTTATCACTGTAAGACTCTTTTCAGACTTCTGACCTCCATAACTACAAGAAAATAAATTTGGAGTTTTTTAAACCACTAAGCTTCTAGTAATTTGTTACAGTGGTAATAGGAAACTAGGTGTTGAAGAAATGAGATCATTTTGTAGGCTTATGCTTGGTTTAGAAAACTGCACATTTTGACTCTATTATGTTTTCGGCCTGGGGAAGATCAATGGCAGCTCACACACGTGCATTGTAAGGTGTTCAGGTAGTTAGTGGGAAAATTGTGTCATGATCTCTCTTGTGAAGAAGGCAGAGCACTTTTATGGTCAATGGATTTTTTTTAAGGTGGATGATATGAAATGGCCATTTGGCACAAAATTGATTAATTGCAGAAGTTTGTATCCAAATTATCTTATGATTTTCTTTTTTGTGAAGTGTAATTAACAATGTTTCTGCCACCAGTTTTTCTAATGTTGGGAGTCATTCAGTGTTGCTAGGAGTGGTAGCAGGAATTTAGTTTGGCTGGAGCCCCAATATAATATGACCTACATCTAAAGAAAAATCCTAGAAAAATTTCTGCCGAAAATAAACCTCTTTTTTTTTTTGTTTGTTCTAAGTGCCATTTACCTTTCAGAGAATGGAAGGGTAAATTAATCACTGTGGCTAAGTCATTTGAAATATTAAAAAGCTTGTAGAGTATAGTTCCTGTGAAAGCTATGTCCCTTGAAGATGCCATACTCCTGATAAGGTTTTAGAAATTTAATTGAAAAAATATTATAAAGATTTTAAGTGCCCATAGGATCCTTTGTTAGAAGAGAGAAAAACAGAGTCCTCTGATTCTTCTCAAAAGGATATGTGTGTGTGTTGAGGGTAGTGGGGTAGAGTGAATGAATAGAATTCCCTTGAATAATGTCTCGATATATTGCCACTGTTAATAAAATTATGGTTGGTGAGCCAAGCAGAATACATTTGAAATAAATAACTTCTAAACTGATATTACAGAGATTGCCAATATCAACTTGTTTCTATTTCACAGTGTGTAGATAATAGGAGGGAAGACACATACAAAGGTCATTGCTTATGTTGTAGTTATATGTCTTACAATGCCAGACTGATGTTTTTAAAAGAGTGGCTGAATACTTATACCATCCAGGATGGATATTCTCTCAGATGCTGACAAACACACATCTATCTAGATAATAGAACTGATTCTTTTTTTTTTTTCATGTGTGTTTGTTCACATAAATACAACACGTACAGCATTCAGCTGTGACTCATGAATAAATCTTGAAGATGCACGAGAAGACACAGCATTCAAATTTGATTTTCAACTAAAAGTGAGAGGATGGGGGAGAGAGATCATTCCATGGGAAAGAATGCTATTTTATTAAATTCCTGTGGTTTCATTGGGGAAATAAGGTTGCACATTATGGAGAATTTGCATGTCTTAGATTCAAATCATGCTCGTAAAAGTCAAAACATTTTGTGGTTTTTGCTGTTATTGTTGTTCTTGTTACCATCATAGCATCATGATCTTTGCTATCTAGTGTGATGGAAGGCCATTTTAATTTAGTTGATTTAATGAATGAATCCACATTGAGCACCTAAGGTGTGCTTAAGTTCAGTTCTGGAGGATTAAAGAAGAGTGATGGTTCTTTTCCATAAAAAAACTAGAGCGTTAGACACGTAGAGTGAGTAAAGTGTAATTCTCAGTTAAGATCAGCAAAATGTGGCACACCTACTTACTACTTCCCTCTTCAGTGTTCATGGCAGACATTGCTAATCACTCAGGCCTCTCCTTTCTTTTGAACTTGGATGTAGCTTCTCCTCTCAGCATCACACTCCAAGAAGCCACTACCAATGGATAGTAGATGACATTTTCAGTAAAACTTATTTGCTCTCCTTGTTCTCAAACTTATACAGGTGTCTTAATCAGTTTGAGCTGCTGTAACAAAAATACCATAGACTGGGTGGCTTAAACAACAAACACTTATTTCTCATGGTTCTGGAGGCTGGAAAGTCCAAGATCAAGGTGCCAGCAGATTCAGTGTCTGGAGAGCACTCACTTCTTCTTGTATCCTCACATGGCAGAGGATACTGTCTAGCATCTGTTATCCACTATCAGCGGTAGAAGTTCAAGGACTTCTGCCCATTGCATCTTGGTACTGGAGTCACCAAGGAGAAGACAAACCAGGCAAGCACTGGATAGAACAATGCTTTACTCACACAGGGAAGAGACAGAGCAAGATCTGCTTCAGTTGTGGGCATCGGTCTTCCGTGGCCAGCAGGTCCCTCTCAGCAGCATTCAGTCTGCACACACCCCTCTTGTGCTGTAGCAGACAGACCTTGTTTCTTTCCTGAAGAGGACAGATATGGTAGTGGGGTTGGTCAGGTGCCGCATGACACACATGCTTAAACAGAACAAAGGAGTACACATTGAGTCTGAAACCGGGAAAGATATTCCCACATAAGGTGACAAGTCCAACACAGGCTGTGAGGGCTCTTTATCTCGTGGTAAGGAAGTGTTACAGGACCAAGGTCCATTCTTCTGTGGCTAAGTGGGGGTCAAAAGACTGCGTGCAAGAGATTGCCTTTCCCAACAGACACTAATCCCATTATGTGGGCTCTACCCTCATGACCTAACTACCTCCTAAAGCCCCCACCTGCTAATACCATCCCATTGGAGCTTGGGGTTTCAGAATATGAATTTTGGGGGACACAAATATTCAGTTTATAATAATGAGTAATCCAATCAATCAAGTGAGCTTATTTATTTACCTGAAAAATGAGAATAAAAATATCTACCCTCAAAGGAGCTAGTCAAATAGTGTAGGTAAAAGTTCTGAGGTGTGGAAAGGCCAATGGTGGAGATGTTACCCTTTAAGTGGCGGGGTGAGATTTATACATATGAGTTAAATAATATTAATATTATTGGTTGTGAATAATACTGTGATCACTAACAGCTTCTGGTAGGCCAGAAGTTAGTTTTGAAACCAATGGGGGATTTTCTCTTTATTTGTTCATTCATTCATTCATTCATTCATTTTTTATTTATTTCCTTCAACAATTCAACAAGGAGCATACCTACTGTAGACCAGCATCTGTGCTTTCTGAGGACACTTCACACTAGTCCGAGGAGGAATGCCCACGATGCACACTGTTTTGTATCTCAGAATTGTCTGCAGCTCTGGGACCAATTAGCATTTAATTTCAATAAGTGGGACAAAAAGCTCTCCATGCTAACCCAGATTTTTACAGGCCTAAGCTCACCTGCCTCACAGATCTTCCTAGAAAGAACAGAAGAAGCTGGAAATACCATAGTGTTTGATGCCCAGATGAGGCATATGTGACTTTTCAGCACAGAAAATTCAGCACCTCTTTGTTAAACCATTGCAGCCTTCATGGGGAAAAAGAATTGTCATTCAGCAGATTGGAAATACTCCTCTGTAGCATTTTTTGGCACCTGCTAATTATGCAGATTTCTTGGTAAATGAGCATTTTGGAAATGACACATTCAGAACCACAGTGTATAGCAAATATATTAAGTATTTTTAAAAGATGCCTTGTGTGCTTATGGAGTCTTTACTGAAAGACTCAAAACGGTACTGGGATTCCTTCTGCATAGGTGAACATGCTCACGTAGTTAGCTATCACAACACAAATGGCAGTCACATTAAAAACACTCCTGTGAAATGATGAAGATATCATTTGATATTTTCTGGTGGAAGTGGAGATGAGAGACAGGAGATTAAGAAAAGGAGGGAGAAAAAAGCACATGAAAAGGACATTCATTTAAAAATGACAGAAAATTCTGTTTACTTTCTTATCAAACAAGGATAATACAACCTGTTTTGCCTTACAGAATTGTTTTGAGGTATAAATTGGGTAAGAGATTATAATTCCTTGGAGAGTTAGAAAACATGAGGTGTGTTCTGTCTTCCCTTCCAGTTCTAGCTTAAAGTAAAGAAGTTAATGTGTTCGTAGTCACAGAAAGCGCAGTTGTCTTCAAGTTACCAGGAACAGTGCTCAGTGGATGTAGCACATGTTAGCCAAAAGGGGTAAATAGATCCATGGCTGGATGGAGGCAGTTAGTCCGGGGATGCTGCCCACCTCAAGTCTGCCAGGCCACTTTGAGAGATGAGTGCGTCAGATTCTTGCCGCACCTGTCAACCAGAGGTTTCTCTGTTGGGTTGCTTATGAAACTTCACTTCTGTGGGCTCCATGCAAGATCCTGCACCTAATTTTGAATCCATAGGAGTTTTTCCAAAAAAGTATTTATTTATTATTATTTCTTCAGTTTCATTGAGATATAATTGACATACAGCACTGTAGAAGTTTAAGGTGTACAGCATAGTAATTTGACTTAAATTTATCATGAAATGATTATCACAGTAAGTTTAGTGAGCATCTATACATCTCATATAGCTGCAAAATTAAAGGACTAAAAAAATTTTCCTTGTGATGAGAACCCTTAGGATTTACTTTTAACAACTTTCATATATAACATACAGCAGTGATAATTATATTTATCATGTTGTACATTACATCCCTAGTAATTATCTATCTTATAACTGGAAGTTTGTACCTTTTGACTACCTTCATCCAAATTTCCCTCCCTCAAGCCCCTGCCACTGGTAACCACAAATCTTACCTCTTTTTCCTTTTTTTTTTTTTTTTTAAGTATAATTGACCTACAGCACCGTGTTACTTCCTGTTACATGACATAGTAATTCGGTGTTTCTGTACATTTCATAATGAATTCAAAATGAGTAAAACCCCATTATATATATATATGTATATACACACACACACACACACATACATATATATGATAATATATATCACATATATATGATATATATGATAATATATATCACATCTTTATCCATTCATCTATTGATGGACACTTAGGTTGCTTCCATATTTTGGCTATTATGAATAATGTTGCTATGAACATATGGGTGCATATATCTTTTCTAATTAGTGGTTTCTTTTTTTTTTTTTTTTGGATAAATATCCAGGAGTGGAATTAGTGGATCATATGGTAGTTCTATTTTTAATTTTTTGAGGAATCTCCATGCTGTTTTCCATAGTGACCGCACCAATTTACATTCCCACCAGCAGTGCACAAGGGTTCCCTTTTCTCCACATCCTCACCAATACTTGATATTTGTTGTGTTTTTGAGAATAGCCATTCTGATGGTAGCTAATTGTGGTTTTGATTTGCATTTCTTTTATGATTAGTGATGTTGAGCATCTTTTCATGTGTCTGTTGACCACCTATATGTGTTCTTTGGGAAAATGTTTATTCAGATCCTCTGCCTATTTTTTAATTGGGTTGTTTGTTAATTCTGATGTTGAATTGTATGAGTCCTTTGAATATTTTGGATATTAGCCCCTTATCGGATACATCATTTGCAAATGTCTTCTCCCATTCTGTAGATGGTCTTTTCACTTTGTTGGTAGTTTCCTTAGCTGTGCCAAAGCTTTTTAGTTTGATGTAGTTCTATTTGTTTACTTTTGCTTTTGTTTCCCTTGCCTGAGGAGACATATCCAAAAAAATATTACTAAGATTGATGTCAAAGAGCTTACTGCCTATGTTTTCTTCGAGAAGTTTTATGCTTTCAGGTCTTACATTTAGTCTTTTGTCTATTTTGAATTTATTTTTGTGCAGTCCAGTTTGATTCTTTTGTATGCAGCTGTCCAGTTTTCCTAACACCGTTTATTGAAGAGGCTGTCTTTCCCCCATTGTATATTCTGGCCTCCTTTGTCATAGATTAATTGCTCATATAAGTATGGATTCATTCTGGGCTTTCTATTCTGTACCATTGATCTATTGTCTTTTTTTGTGCCAGTACCAGACTATTTTGATTACTGTCGCTTTGCAGTATAGTTTGAAATCAGGGAGTGTGATACCTCCAGCTTTGTTCTTCTTCCTCAAGATTGTTTTAGCTATTCAGGGTCATTTATGTTTTCCATACAAATTTTAGAATAATTTGTTGTAGTTCTGTGAAAAATGCCATTTGTATTTTGATAGGGATTGCATTAAATCTGTAGATTGCCTTGGGTAGCATGATCATTTTAACAATGTTAATTCTTCCAGTTCATGAACAATTTCCCTCTGTGTCATCTTCAATTTCTTTGATCATTGTCTTACAGTTTTCCAAATACAGGTCTTTTACCTCCTTAGTTAGATTTCTTTCTAGGTATTTTATTGTTTGGTGTGATTAGAAATGGTATTTTTAAAAAATTCTCTTTCTGATGGGTTATTGTCAGTGTATAGAAGTGCAACACATTTCTGTGTATTAATTTTGTATCCTGAACTTTACCAAATACATTGATAAGTTCTAGTCGTTTTTTGGTGGTGTCTTTAGTATTTTCTATGAATAATATCATCTCATCTGCAAACAGTGACAGTTTTACTTACTTCTTCCTTTCCAAACTGGATTCCTTTTATCTCTTTTTCTTGTCTGATTGCTGTGGCTAGGACTGCCAATACCATGTTGAATAAAAGTGCTGAGAATGGACATCCTTAATTTGTTCCTGGTCTTAGAAGAAATGCTTTCAGCTTTTTACCATTGCGCATGATGTTAGCTGTGGGCTTGTCATATATGGCTTTTATTATGTTGATGTATGTTGCCTCTATACACACTTTGTTGAAAATTTTTATCGTAAATGGGTGTTGAATTTTGTCAGAAGATTTTTCTGCATCTGTTGTGATAATCATGTCATTTTTATTTTTCAAATTGTCAGCATGGTATATCACATTGATTGATTTGCATATATTGAACCATCCTTGCATTCCTGATATAAATCTCATTTAGTCATGGTGTATGTTTTTTTTAATGTATTGTTGAATTAGGCTTGCTAATATTTTGTTGAGGATTTTTGCATCTATGTTTATCAGTGATATTGGCCTGTAATTTGTGTGTGTGTGTGTATGTGTGTGTGTCTGGTTTTGGTATCAGGGTGATGCTGGCCTCATAGAATGAGTTCAGAAGTGTTCCTTTCTCTGCAGTTTTTTGGAATAGTTTGGAATACTTATGAAACTTATACTTCAGGAATTCTCACTTTCACGGGCTTCATCCAAAGTCCTGCACCAAATTTTGAATCCATAGTTTGTTTGTTTTTTTAAAATTTTCTTGGCCATGCTGTGTGGCATGTGGGATCTTAGTTCCCTGACCAGGGATCTAACCCGCACCCCTTGCTTTGGAAGCATGGAATCTTAACCACTGGATCACTAGGGAAGTCTTGAATCCATAGTTTTTAATTCATTTTCTTTTAAAAGATTTTCCAAATTGTATAAACTTTAGGCCCCACAACACTGACTTCTATCCCTGCTCATGACTCATGCATAGCACACTTTTGGGAAGTTCCAACCTATAGTTTGTTCATACTGGGCTCTGTATTAGAAGCTCACTCGGTAGCCACTAGGGGTGTCATGGATTAAAGGTGATGAGCTTCTCTATACATAAAAGTTTGGCCCTTTGTCATTTAAAATAAATAAATGCATACATACTTAAATTAACTAATTTGTGTATGTATAACTGAGCACTAAGCATACCTATATATAATTCTAAAACATAAAAATAATAATCCCTTTGGATCAAGGGTTAGAGAAATAGAATAATCATATATACAATCATATATACAATAGAATAATCATATATACAATTTGTGTAATAATAATAATAATGCATTAATTTTCAGTGCCCACTGAATAAGTCTGCTGCTTTCTACCCCTAATTAAAATAATAAATCCTGTACTTGAACTCCTCCTTACAGAGGTGATGGGAATTGAAAACAGTCTTAGGATCTATGACCTTTGTAAGGTGTTCAAGGCTTAGAGGTCTGTCTGACATCTTAGGGATCTAGATGTACCACAGCCCTCACTTGTGGGTGCCACTTGATAGGATATGGTAAGGAACTCCACAGTTTCAAGCATGTCTTCTCTCTTTCTATTCAGTTGTTCTCAAGGTAATTTTACTTTATAAAAAATACAAAACGAGTAGAACTTGTCTTCAGTGTTATCCTACTTCTCATCTCAAGGACCCCTCAACTCTCTAACATCTACTTTGTTCAGTTTTCTTTCATTGATTCATGGGATTGCAGAGTTAGAGAGGAACTTAGAGTTACTGTTGGTAACCCTTAACTGATTCTTAAATAATCTCTATAGCATCCTTGACAAGTAAAAGGCCATTTGGTACTCAGACACACCCAATAATGGAAAATCCACTGCCTGTATCACCTGCCTCCATCCATTTAACTTTGCCCTGATTGTGAGAATGATTTTTCTGACACTTGGCTCAAATCATTTTCCCTTTCTGTGTGTTCAAACAGCCTACCTCTCTGTTCACTGGCCTTATGGCAATTCTCTCCTTATTTTGCTAGGATTTCTACCAAGGTGCTAACTGATGATTTAAGCTTTTCTTCTATAAGGGCTATTCTAGCAACAGGAAATTTTAGAAAAAATAGTTTATTAAATCTTGTAAGATCCCCAAAGGATAATTAATGATGATGAAATTCCAAGCTCTGGCTTATACAGAGGATCCTCTTCCTTACCCATCAATCACATCTTGGAGGATGCTACCTCACTCCTTTTTTTGTCTCACAGTAGCACAATAGGAAGCCCTCTAGGGATCCCTGGAGTGTCCATGAGGCATGGAGGAGCAAATACTGGACTAGAATTGACAAACTTTCCTATGAGTAGGACCTGGATAAGACACAACTTCCCTGATAGTACCCTATATTTTCATCTGTAGAAGGAAGAGGTTCGTTTCAATCTCGAAGGTGCCCTCCAGCAGCAAGGTAGATTTGGGATGCCATATTATCTAACAGTACACTAATTTAGATTTATGATTACAGAATTCCAGTCATACAAATAGAACACAGATTTTGAACGTTTGGATTAATCTTTGAAAACCATATGCTGTAGTACAGTGACTTGGAAAGTTGTGTTTCTTTAAAATCATGTCATCTCTTGGCAGATACTAATTTTCATTTCTGGTAAGTGCTTGCTAAACCATTTCAATCCATGTTGGCATTGGATTATTAAGTATCACAATAGATCTGTCAGAGAGTTGTATGTGAATAGAATGCATATGAATTATAATAGTTTCCTCCTAAGTAGTCTATAATATGCTCAGATAGCACTTAGAAGTCTTTTTTTTGCACCTTAACTGTGTTAAAGTGGTAAAGATTAGAAACTAATTTTGTATACATCACAATACCAATATTTGTAATTAATTTGATTTACAGTACACTAAATAATAAACTGGGTTAAAATTTTAACAAGTTATGTGGCTAGTCATTAATGTGTTCCTTTTCTATTTCCTTATTCATTTTTAGAAGTAAATTAAATGAGTTTTGATGTTTTTAAAAGCACATTAAAGGCATGTGCAGCCCAGATAAAGCCCAGTGAATATGATTATTTAGCAGCAGTGCAGATTGTTCTTATAGCTTCTCCTCAGCCCACTGTGATACTCTGTATTTCAAGAGATGAAAAGAACTCTGAAAACAATTAAATTCTGTGAATTGAATTCATCCATTAGGACAGAGACAGTCCTTGGGAACCATGAATTGTGATGGAAAGGGAGGTTAGTGAAGGTACATCTTGGGTCATATTCTATCCAGGAGGATACAAAGCAATGATGATGTATAAATTCATATGTTAGTGGGCAGAGCCAAATTTGAGATGACGTATTTGAGTCATACTAGTGACACTATATGGCACTAGAGTAAGACAAAGGACACTCTAGAGTCCTTACTCCATTTCTAGAATACAGACATTTCCCCCATCCTCCCACCAATTGATCCTAACAACTCCATAATTATTGATTTGTTCCCTGGTGTTATAGAAGGATCCAGGTTATATATATCATAGTACCTAGTGAGGTGCTGGATTCATTTTAGGTGCTACACAATTGTTGAATGAATTGTTAAGTTAATTAAGTAATTCTGTGGTGCTATGATTATGATGTTCTAGGTAAAACCAGAATCATAGTTCTCCTCTACAATGACTTACTTCCTATTGCTTTGCCTTAATTCATGTTTGTTCTTGTACAGACATGGACCACCTGTCTTGCATTCCTACTTAACCAAATCACAACCATTCCTTGTGGTTCAGCTCAGAGGCTTCCTTTCTATTCTAGGCTTTTTGGTTGCTCCAGAGGGAAGAATTTTTTCCTTTCTCAACCCTTGTAGCAACTTTCTGGCTGTTTGTCATATGTAATGTTGTGGCATATAGCTGATCATAGCATATGTCAATATTTTCAGTACTGAATTCAACAATGGCTTGTGAAGAATAGTAAACAATATATAATGGAAACTAAATTTCTGGTTCTTGCAAATATTCTGTTATAAAAATATAAAACAACCTGCACATATTTGGAAGAAAATCAACTAGTATTAGGACTATTACTAAGGAAGGCCGCTCAAGTGCCAGACAAGTTTTCCCAAGACTCCAGAACATTTCCCATAACATGAGAATGTGTTATTTTTTATTTGAGTATGCAAATAGGCAGCACTTAGGGGCGGTGTAGTCAGATATTGCCCTGTAGGGCCTGCAAATGAGTTGAGAATCTAAGTAGTATTAAAAGAGAGAAAAAACAAGGAGGGGTTTTGATTTTATAATGAGTATGAAAATTTAAATGAGTATATAAGAACTTCTTGGGTACCTACTTCTATGTCATGAGCCATGTGAGCTGTTTCATGTTGCTTGGCCCACACCCTCTCTCTTCCTTTGCCTCACTGTGATTTATACTTATGTGACTGCAAAATGGGAGTGCTTGTGAGCTGGCTGAGCTTGTAGGATCTGACAGGCAATCACTGTGAACAAGCTGCTCTCCTATTCCTGTTACTACCAACACAAAGGCAGACCTGCTGAGGAGCTCTGAATCTTATATGATTCATTATGTGCATACAAATAATAATGAAAACAACAAAGAGTAATATAATGATGGCCCTTTATTGCATGCTTACTATTTTTCAGAGTTCCAGCAGATAAAACCTCACTTTAAGAAAAATACTTATTGTCGACATGAGGAAGCTGAGGTTCTCATAGCTAATTTGTGGCAGAGTCAGGAGCTGTCCTTAGATCTGTCCTAGATCCATCCTTAGATCTTGATCTGTCCCACTCCAAGGCCTCTTCACCTCCACACTACCTTACCTGACTAGATAAAGAATTCTCATGGGGTTCTATTTTATGCATCGTGATGGCTGAACACCAGCACATGCTATAGTTGATTAAAATAATAGCTGAAGGAGTGCCCTTCTTTCCCCACCCCGTTTATTGTAAAACATTTTTAAAAAGAAAAGTATAAGGAATAATGTAAGGAATATCAATCTAAAAAATAGTAGTTCTCAAACAAGCGTGATTTTGCCCCCAGGAAACAATTTGGCAATGTCTAGAGACATTTTTGATGGTCACGATGGGGCGCGGTGGCACTGGAATCTAGTATGTAGAGGCCAGGGATGCTATACATCCGGCTATGCATAGGAAAATCCTCCACAACAAAAAATTATCTGTTCCAAAATGTCAATGGTGCAATGGTTGAAAAAATAAATAAATGGTTTAATAAACCAGACATTTTTGAAGCCCTTTAATATCCATCCTTGATTACTCCTTTCTTTAGAAGTAGATGTCCCTAGGCATTCTTTTATATATCTACTATAATGTTTACTACTAATGTAAGTGTCTGTAAGTAATGCAATGGATTGTTTTAATATCATTCAGCAATTTGATGTTTTTCACTTAAAACTATCTTTTGAGATTTATCCACTTTAAAAATAAATTTAAACATAGTTTATTAATTTAAACAGCAGAATAGTGTTCTGTTATATGAATATACCACAATTTATCCATTCACCTTTGAATATTATTTTAAATACAGTGATTCAATTAATATCCTTGTACATGTACCTGTACAGCAGAGTTCCTCTAAGGTTTATACAGAGAAGTCAGATTTCTGGATTGTATCAATATGCATTTCCAGAAACAGTGAAGATGAGGTTCCATTTCCTCATATCTTCTCCGGAGTGTGATATCGTCAACTGTAATTTTTGTGAGATATTCCTTCTTTTACATTGTAAAGTCTGCTGGGAGTCCTTAATACTTAATGTTAAAGGATTTTCAGATTTCTTTAACATTTTATGTGGACAGTCATTAATATGTCCCATTTCTATTGCCTTCTGTTTATGTTTAGAAGAAAAGTAAATGAATTAATGTAAGTGCCTTTTTTAATAGGCTATATTGACTCTTAATCCAACTGCCAACTAAATATCCATTATTGAGATTGAATTTCCAAGTTCAAATAAAACATCCAGGGGTTACCATGAACTCTTCCTTTACCCTTGACCACACCTAGGCATCCCAACCTAAACCTTTTGAATTCATTCTCTTCTCTTTATCCTCACTGCTAGTCCCTTAGTCTGGGTCTTCATCACTTCTTATGGAATTTCAGGAGCAAATCCTCCTGGCCCCCAGTACTCCTCTTCTCCAATCTGTTTTCCATTCATGGTGCAGAATAATCTTTCTAAAACTCAAAACTCTTCTTCTTTAAACCCTTTACTGGCTCTTCCCAATAAAGTTCACCTTAGCATGGTCTGACACCTGCTTGCTACTCTAGCCTTCTTGCTAACTAGTCCCTCCACAATCTATTCTACATTCCAGTCAAATAGAACTACCAGCACTCCCTGTAAAGCCAAGCTTCCCATGTCTCTGCCCTTATACATGCTACTCTCAGTGCTGTGATGCTGTCAGTAAGCTCTCTGCCCAGCTACTCCTGTTCATCCTCCAGGTTTCTGAGTAGATGTCATTAGGATGACATTAGAAGATACTGGGATGTCTTCCCTCACCCTTCCTTCACCCCAGGCAGGGTGAAAGTCCCTCTTTGTACTGTCCTGACAGTATGTTATACTACACTGATCACATTGCATTGTTGTTATCTCTTTCCATATGTAGTTTTTTCTTACTAGGACTTCAACTCCTTGAGGACAAGTCTGTCTCTAATTTGTCTTTGTTTCTCTGATTCCCAGAACAGAAGAAGTGTTCATTAAAATGGATGGGGAGTAATGGTAAAAGCCTTCTTAACTTTGAATAGTTCACATCTCTCTAAGTCATGAACCCAAACAAGGGTGGACCCTGGGTTCAGAGAGCTGACTCCCTCTTTGAAATCTCATGTGAGAGGTCAAAAGATCTCCTCTACAAGAACCAACCTGCTCCAAATGTTCTGCATATTTTAGATTCACCGTATTGTGGAGTGTGTTTCTCCTAAGGTATTTCCATTAGTTTTTAAAGTCCACATGCTTCTTAAAGGAAATGTAAACCACATGTTTGACATTCATTTACACTTAACTGTTATTTTTTTCTATAGAAAAGAAAAATGTAAATCGATGTTCAAATGCCTTTGGGGCTTTTTAATAAATACAACTTTCAAGTCATTTTTCTTTCCATGGAATTATTACAAAGGAAAATGCCTTTGAACAATAGAAGGTTATGGCTCAGTCCCAAACTCTAAGTAAATGGTATTTTAGTACGTTCCAAACTTCGTTATAGCCCTTATCCCAGAGCCCTGAACCACAAATTCCCAGTTGTATTTGCTCTCTTCAACTGTCAGAGGTAGAAACATAGGATACTGACTTTTTATTTATCTTTGCATCTTTAAAGTTAATTTGTCTGAGGAACGCGTTCTGTACTGAGAACATCTGGGTTCTAGCCTTGACTCATGCTAGATTCAGGGGTGACATCCATATTCTACCTGCTTCATAACACTGGTGGGAGCATCGAGTGACATGAACATGAAAGTAAAGTAGACACAGTGAAAAGCACTACTCATAGTCTGTTAGTGGGAGGATGAATTGATGCAGCATTTTTAGAGGGATGTTTGCAATGTCTATAGGAATTTTAAGCAGTGCAGAGGATCCTTGACTAAATATATCTGACTGCTGTGGGTATACCCTATGGATATACTCACAGAACTATGTCAAAATATATGCTTAGGAATATTCATTGTACTAAAGTTTTTCATTAGAAAAAATTATATAATCTAAATTAACTTTTTGGGAGCTAGTTAAATAAGTTAATGGAATACTAAATGATAGTTTAAAAAATATATTTATATATAAACATACATATATGGGAAGAGCACCAAGATATAAAACATGAAAATAAAAGCTAAGGTACGCCAGTGTGTATTGGATTGTCTCATGAATGAAGAACAATATGAAGGAGGAAACAAACAAAACAAAAAATTGGAGGAGGAAATATATGTATTTCACTATTTCAGTCAGTAGAGAATACTTTTTATTGGTAGGATATATAAGAAAATTTACAAGTAGTTACCATTGGGGAAATCTTTTAATTTTCATCTTAGGCTACTACTACACTTGTATTTTCATGCCATGTACATGTGTAGGCAATGGGCTTGTGGTACATTTTTGCTTTCTTCTTCTGCTCTTTTGTACACACACACACACACACACACACACACAGACATATACACATTCACACACACAAGAATATTTAAATAATTTTTAAAGAAAAACAGAAGTATACAGTCCCTTAGCCGAGCACAATCTTCAGAGCAGACAGATTTGCGTGTGAATCCTAGCTCAGCCCCCATTCTAGTTATGTTACCTTGGGAAAATTACTTGAAGTCTCTAAACCTCAGTTTTACTACCTTTTGGGGGGAATAAAGTACCTTTGAAATTGGGGGACAACAACCTACCTTTCAAGCCTATTAAGAGTTACATTTTATAATAAATAATGCATAAAGCTGAATATAATTTGCGAAATGGTAAACCCTCATTAAGTTAGGTTTATAGTTATTGTTTTTGCTATTATTATTATCACTATAAGATAGCTAACACCTTTAAACCTCTTTCTCCATTAAGAAGACTAGTTCAAGGCAGTGGAGTCCTCAGCCTTGATTCAGGGCTAGTTTCAGGAAAAAGAAATGCAAGACTGGGCTTCCGATAAGGTCTAGCTGTTATAACCTAAAGGCTTAGACTGTTGGGGGTGGTTAAACCAAGTATGTTGGAGCAGCAGATTTCATTTGAAACAAGCTCATGTGTGGCCCTTGGAATTCCCAGCTGAGACATGGCTTCTTAACCAGCTCACAGTATTTAGCTTTCCCATTTTCATAAGAAGCTCCAGTTTCAGGTTCAGAATCTAGAATCCCTGGTCTCTGGCTTAGTGTCCTTCAGTGGATCCATGGTTTAGGGCATCCCTGGAACAGACTTTTCTAGAATTTGAAAAAGTTACAAAGTATATTGCTGACCCAAAACCATTTCTTGATTCTGAAAAGAAATTGTTCCTGGAAGTGCTTCAGGGGAAAGATTTGGAGGAGCAGCTTTCCATTTTGACTTGAATTGCAAACTCACATTAAAAAACATTAAGGATAATAAACTGGAAATTCAATTACCAGGCTTGAAGCCAGAATACCGCACACTCGATTTGGATTTGCATCTTAACTTATAGCTTGTTCTTGCCAATATTACTTACAATTCAGACCTTTGCTCATGGTATAAAAACACTTAGTGCACAGATGATTTCTCAACGAGTGCTTTTAGATGGACCTGCCCAAATGTCGATTTGGGTATGAGTTTAAATTAGGAGGAAACTTAAAACATTTCTCCCTTTTATTTTTATATTTTTATTATTGCACATTGGGAGTCCACAGAATTACATGACAAGGGTTTCAAATTTCCATACAATGTTGTGTCTCCTCTTGGATACCAATCAAAGTTTCTATTCGGCTTACAATCGAATTTGTTTACAAGACACTTGTGTTGAGATGTTGGACACCTGCCCTTATGAAGATGATTCCTAATATAGGGGTTGGGGAAAAATGAGGGGATATGTTATAGCCTTGCCAAAGAAAGCAGCTATAAGGCTACGAATTTTTGGCTTGCCTTGATTTTTAAAAAATAATTCAGGTGTCCAGCTGAGGGCTTCCATGAATCTGGATAAATGACCCTCAAGATGGATCTGTCCAGTTCCCTCGAGAAGAGTGTCATGACTTAGCCATGAAGGGCATAGGCAGTACCAAGTATGTTGTTCACATTCCCTAGGTGTGAATCCATGCTCTATCATTTATCAACCGTGTGACTATGGACAAGTTACTTAAACTTTCTGTGCCTCAGTTCTCTCATCTGTAAAACTGGGATGAAGATGACAGTACCTATCTTTTAGGGTTGTGTAATGATAGAGAGTTAATGCATGTAAAGCTCTTAGAATAGTGCTTGGCAATAGTAAACAGTCAATAAATATAATTTTTATTATTATGAGGTGTGATTCATCAAAGACTTACAGAAGTAGTGGATCATTATGCTTGGTGTAGAGAAAACAGTGGTTTCTCTTTGGATGCCTCCCAGGATTTTGGCTTCTGTCTATAGCAGTGAATCCCAATCTTGGATGCACACTGTTATCACCCGGTGTCAAAGTAAAATTTTTAAAAGTTGAAAGCTTGACTGTCATGTAAATATAGAGTGAGTACTTGCCCAAAATTTATTTGATTCATTAATGAGAGAACCAGCAGGATAAGTTCAAACAGAATTTAGCAAGGCCAAATAGCTGTTCAGTCAAGGTTGAGAACCACTGATCTTAAAAGTTTCCCTCATTTCCTGACGACATTCTACATTTTATGCAGTGTCAAGAACATGGTATGTGTTCAATATTATGTATTTAGTTATAAAGTTAATAAATTAAACGAGCACAGACCAATTTGGAATGGCTGGTGTTGGAATGGGCATGGGTATCTGGCCAGCCATCAGGAGAGATGGAAGCTTCCCCAAGGGATGGCCACTCCATTCTCAGTTCAGGAAGACAGCAAAGAATTCTCCAGTTAACATTCCTTCATGTCTGGTGCACTGTTCACATAGCTGTACCCAATTTACAGGTCTCTTGGATGTAACTAAACTATCTCCTTGTTCCTACCTGTTCTAGGCAAATCCTTCTTATCAAATCCATATTTTTTTTTCTTTCAGTCATTGGAAAAAGTCTTATCATGAGATAAAAGTAATTCTTTTTGGCTTTTATTTTACTCTCACAGCCTCAGTGGCTGTTAAAACAACTCAGTTGTTTTCAACTCCAGGATTTCCATCTCTTCCCTTCAAGTTGGTACTTCCAGTGTGATGTTACTGCTGGTAGCAAGTAAGGTGGATGACTTATGAGGTGGGCTTCTCAGCTACCATTTCCTCATTGTGATCTATTTTAAGGAGCCATCAGTCTTTGGTTTTGTTTATTTCATTCTTCCCACCCTCCGTGCTTTTGTTTGGGCATTCTGTAACGGGGATAAAAATGATCTTCACTACTGTCACCAAAATTTTTTTGGGGGAGGAAGCTGCTTGATGTGGAAAAATAATGTCAATCAGTGCTAGAATTCAAGATGAGACTGAGAATACAGGAGTTGGCTGGGACTTATGCAAAATAAGATAATGGCTGAACTTCTCTACCTGAGACAAAGCAAGATATTTGTTTCTGTTCCTGAGAGGGAAGAAGAGAGACAGGAAGGAGCAGAGAACAGACAAGGTGATGGTGAAAGGCTGGGCAGCTGTATGAGGTGAAGGGCCAGTGTGGAGCCTTTGGTGACAGGGAGCCTGCAAGGATGTTTCAGAACAGCCTGGCTTTGTTTGCAGCTCTTCACATTGCTGTGATATGAGCCCCACCTTTTTGCAAACCTGTTTCCCAAGTCTTCAGGAGAGTCTCTTTCACACACGTGTGTCTAGGGCAAATATGTGTACAGATGTCAATTATAAAATAATAGCATGGAATTTTATGATTGGATCAAGGTAACAGAGTCAACATACATAGCCAAAGCCAGAAGGAAACTGTGATTATGGAAATCTTGGAGAGGACTTTGAACATACTAAGGTTCTAAAATGGGGTTCAAGGTAATATCATGTGTCCCACAAGTAAGGTTATAGGAATTCCCTTTTTCTACAATAATTTAATGGAGGCATGAAGAATGAATGGATCTCTGTACTGTGCAGGATCTCAAAATCACTCAGACGTGCCTCATCCAGGGGCTGACAATCTAGTCATAAAGATGTGAGATATGTACAAAGAGCTAGACCTTAGCACCAGGGAGAATCTAAGTGTCTTAAAAGTGCAAACATAAGAATGTTAGTTCAAAGTAAAACAGGATCTGATCTGATTAGGGAAACTATCACAGGCCTCATGGAAGCGAAGGTGTCTAAGGTAAACTTTGAGAAATGGATGGAATTTAGATATGGAGAGGACGGAATTATAATAATAGTTACTCCCATTTATTAGACAAAGAAGATATACCCATGCAACCACTGCTCCCATCAAGATACACAATGTGTTTATTACCTTATAAAGTTTCCTAGTGCCTCTATCCAAGCAACGACCTATGACTCTTCACTGCAGGCAACCTCTGATCTGATTTCTCTCACCAGAAGTTAGGTTTGCACATTGTGCTAAGTGCGCACTTGCATTATCTCAGTTGATCCTCACAAAAGTCTTTTGATGTAAGAGACTGTCACCACTGTACACATGAGGGAACCGCTCAGTTTATTAAGTAATTTGCTCCAAATCACACAGCTAGAAAATGACACAGCTAGAACTTGAACCCAAGGATAATTCCAAAGCCCAAACTCTTATCCAGTATACAGAGGGAATAACATGAGCAAGAATAGGGCAATTGTAGGATATGTACGGTCAATAGTGATAGTCTGACTGTGGTTTAAGTTGTATGAGGGAAAGAATAGGGAAGTATAGCTAGAATTCTGTGGTTTTTGATGGATCTCTTTTCCACCCAGAAAAGGGTTGTGTATAATCCTCCAATAGTCTAGTAATTCTGACCCTTGAACCTGCAGGTTTAAATTACCTTCTAGATGATTTTTACGTGTCAAAGAGTGTCCTCTTTATGAGGCACAGTGTAACTCCCAGGTGGCTCTGTGAAATATTAAGTGTTGACTTCATAGTATTTGCTGTTATTTATACATATGCATGTACACATTTGTACAGAAATAAATACACATTGTACACATGGGCATCTGTGCTGAAGTACGCAGCCAAGTGTCAGCACATTATCAGATTTAAATTAGCTGCCTGACTATTAATAGCCCTGGTTTTCCAGTTTCTAAAATGAAAGATCCCAGAACAGCTGGACTGAAATCTGAAGCAGAATGGCAGAATACAACCCTGTAGGCAGTCGTAGTGTGTCTGTAACTGCTAAATAAAGTTTGTAGCTTTATAGATTTGTGGAGACGCCTATAAAAGAACCCTTGAAATGCTAAGTGTTTTTTGAAAACAGCATAATTCCCAACCAGTGAAAGGGACTGGTTATGCCTTATCAGTCATGGGATTTTGAAGACCTCTCTGACATCCCATTAAAATTTGAAAACAGAGCTGAATCCAGGAGCAGACAGGGTCCACGTTGGCCACATGGTTTAGTTGAAAGGGCAACGTGAAGGCCTCCACCTATCCACCACGATTTCTCTCCCATCAGTTTATCATTTCTGGGATCCCACCATTAAATGTTTGGACTTTTCAAGTGCAGTGACTTTCACAGTCCAGTCCAATATCTTTTCTAGACTCGGCTCCTGCTTTCTGCTCCATTCCTTCCTGTACCCCTTAGTACCGTGTGCTTCTCCCTCGCTGCTCCCTGAACATGCAGTGCACCGTGCTTTGCTCTGCTGCGTAGTTCATGCTGTTCGCTCAACCCATGCATCCTTCCTTCCTCTACCTGGAAAAATGCCACTCACTCTTCAAAGATCATCTCAAACAACCTCTTCCAGTCCCATCCAGGCAGAATGAATCATGTCCTCCCTGCTGTTCCTACAGCACTTTGTTCTTGATCTATGGTGAAAAGTATCACATCCTTGAGTGCGCTCTACCTCCTTGTGGCCTTAAAGTGTGATCCTGGGACCAGCATTGGTTTCACCTGGAAGCTTGTTAGACAATCAGGATATCAGACTCTGTCCCAGATATACTCTATCAGAAACTCATTTTAACAGTATCCTGAGGTGGATTCATATAAACATTAATGTTTGAGAATGGTGGCCTAGAGGACAGAGAACATGGCTTAGTGAGCCTGTCCCATAAGTTTAGAATTCATTTTGTCTGGTCTGTTGACTGTGTTTGTATTGTTTTATCTGGCAATTTAACTATTGAACATCTTGCTAACTTTTCTTCTCAACTGGATTGTAAACTCTCAGAGCAGAAGGAAGAATCTTGTGCTTATTTGTTTTTCTACTCTCACTTTCACATTGGCACTTAATAAGTATTGATGATTGTCCAGTGTGTGCCTTGCAAGCAAGCAGAGGCTTGGTGGGTGCTTGATAAATATCTGATTGACAATAGGCCCAAAGGGGATTTAGCAAAAATCCCAAAGGGGAAGGCATTTGAATGGGGATTGTAATCTTGGCTCAGCCGTTAGCTGTGTTGATTCTGAGCCGGTCACTTACCCTCTCTGAGCCCCAGCATTCACTTCATCTGCCAAGCATAGTCACTGGGTGACAGTCTCCCATGGAGTCTGGGTCTGCAAGCTTATGATCCTTCAAGTAGATGAAGAGAGATTTGAATTTAATTTTAGGGAAAATTCTGTGCTCTGCTTTCCTGGAAATAGTGTTTGAAAATTAAAGTCAATATTTTGGAATAATTTAGAGGAGAGTTGCCCCCAAGGTCATTACACAAAGTCTCCTTTTTTTTTTTTGAGTTTGTTTAAAGAGAGAATTATTTAATGATTTTCCTCTAGTCTCCTGTATTAGTTATAACTGATAAATAATATTATGGTTTCTGCTCTTTCAGTTGTTAATGTTATCAAAGCTTTTTATTATAATCCCTTTCTGGTTAGAAGAACAAAAATTTTCTCCTTTAGTAGTCAAGAAATGTCCTAGAACCCGAGTAAATATTTAAAAAGGCATCTGATACCTACAGTAATACTTTTTCAAATGTCTGTTCGATGAGGGTCCACAAATGGCAGGTGTTCCCACAGAATGTCTGTGAGAGGCACAAAGTCTTCTTGAGAGAGAGTTTCAGGTCTGACATTCTGTGATCTGTAAAATGGTAATAGTAACATGTTTCCCTCTACCATTGTTCATTCTGAACTTGGATAAATCTGAGAAGATGTAGCCTTAGTAATTTTAAAAGTAGTTGCTAGAAATATAATTAGACACTAACCATATCAACAAAGGAACTTAAACATGCGTCAGACTCAAAAGCATTACTAATACTAGGTTAATAAATAGTACTTTATGCTTAAGAGTATGGTTCTTCCAAGCTGCTCAAAGCATTTCAGATTGATTACTGGAAATGTTAATATCATCATTTTATGGTTAGGGGAAGAGAAGTCCAGAGTGGGGCTAGCTGACCAAAATCCCAATATCCTGGTCAGAGCTGGGCATTGCAGCTCAACCTCATGCTCCCCAGTATGGCCTTTTCCCCACCAACAGATACGTAGAATGTTCATTTTGATCTCCAGCCTGGTTGACAAAAGCTGTCTTCCCTCTGAAATATGTGTATATTTACTGGATTGCTGTGTATTTATGTGTCCCATACAAGAAATGTGATTTCCTGAAACCTGCAGATAAACAATGGTATTTGGGAATGGCCAGTATGCTTTGGCAGATTTGAAATACTGTAATACTTAATATAAGTCCAAATGCTTCCTGTGATAAGCAACCTTCACTTACCCGAAATCGAGGCCCATGATTAACTGGCAGTTGGCTAGTGTTAATTGTGAGGCACGTCCTGTAATCTCTCTGCTGATGGGACCCCAGGCAGGTCTGAGGACAGCCTAGGTCTGCAGCATAGGCCAGAGCCTAATGCTCTTCCTCTTCAGCCACATCTGCTTCCTAGTTCCTGGCAGCCCCAATTGCATGTATTTCAAACTCCATTTCCATCTCAATGAGTTTATGTCCAATGTGATTGTACCTTCCCCTGGCAGGGCCCATCCACCAACCTTGCTCTTTTATCTCCCCCTCAGCCTCTTACATCAGAGGACTTGTAGCTCCTTATGATCTGCTGAACATTAATATTCACTAACTTGCTCCAGGGAGCTATGCTTCACTGAACGCATTTTCACCTGAAAGGAGATGTTTAATATAAACATTTGGTTAATATTCTGTACATTTGAAAGTATTTTATCAGCATCAGTGTAGGACCAAAAGTCATTTAAATTCAGTGGGAACTGATTATGCGCCAAGAATCGGTCCTTTCCAAAGGAGTGTGTTTTTCCCCCTGCTATAATGTATACATTATAAAACTCACTTACACGGTTGATGGGAACACTTTGTGGACAAACCAGCAGGCCTGCATTTCATCTGACTGAGTATTCATCAGCTCTGACGCTAGTGTTAAATGGAAGAAAATATACAATATTGCTTTAAAAACTGTCTAAATATAATTATCAACATCTTTGGAGTGATAATAATTATCATAACAAGAGCTCATCAGAGGAAACACACAGTTTGATGAGGATACTCTATTCCTGAGTCCCTGCCCCCTTGCAGAGGGAGGATGTAATTCTTTTTTTTTTTCCTTCCTAAAGAACCCTAGCTCTCTGAACTCTTCTTCTGGCCCCTGTACAATTTTTCGTTACATGTGTCTCTGTGAAACTCATTATCCCAAAGAGTTGTTATTAGGTAGACAATATAAGCAGCTCCAAGAAAGGCTGAAACAGATGAATGGAAAATGCATTCCTAGATGGTTACTGAGGTTTGTTTGAATCACACTCCAAACGTTTGGATAAAGTCTTCATAAAAGCAAACTATTGTTACTTTCTACTTGAGGCACTTGTTGGATACTGATTTTTCTTTAAATGTTTTTCTGTTGTGAAATATAACTTACCAAGGAGTGAAATGTGTGTGTGTGTGTGTGTGTGTGTGTGTATACATAAAACAATAAAATTCTATGTGGCCACCATCCCAGTTAAGCACACATTATGTGCTTTCCTGACAACACTCCCTACCCCATAGAGTTAACTGTGTCTTCATGTTTAGCCTGAGTTTGTTCATTTTCAATGCTATATAGCATTCTGAGGATAAATGGATTTACTTATCCATTCTAGTACTGACAGGCATTTGGGAAATTTCCATTTAGTACTATTCCGAGGGATGTTGCTGTGAGCATTCTTATTGGAGAAAGATACATATACAGTTGTATCTCTGAAACACATACTGTAGAGTATGATTGTAGAGTCATAATATTTGAAATTCTTCAATTTTACTGGGGAATGCCTAGCTGTTTTCCAAAGTGGTGTTACCATTTTACACAGTTTACATTCCTACCAGCAACATAAGAGAGCTCTGGATGCCCCACATCTTCATCAATACTTGATAATGCCAGACTTAAATTTGAGCTAATCTGGTGGGGGTGTGGTGGTATTTTACTATACTTTTAATTTGTATTTCTCTGATTATGAATGAGATTAAGCATGCTTTTGACTTTTTAGTTGGCTGTTTGGAATTCTTTTGTGAAGCATCTTTTCAAGTCCTTTGCCCATTTGTTTAGTGGATTGTCTGTCTTTTCCTGATTGATTTGATGCCATGATAAATGAAAGCCCTATCATGGTGTCTATTTAGAAAGTACCCAGCACTGTGATCTGGTGCTTTGACATAATTTAATCATTATAAAGACAACAAATTAGTGTAGGTTGCCTAGGTTGGGGCCATATCTCTTAGCGTCAAAAGTCCTTTTTTTTTTATAGTTGGGCTGTTTTGGAAGGGCTCTGGCTGCTTCAAGAGTCACTTTGATGGCTGCAGCAGGGGTTTAATAATGTGTACCATGGAGTTCCAGGAAGAAATAAATTCCTCTATCAGTGAATAGCCAATCTACTCACGGAACCCTGGAAGAATACCAAAAAGTGATCTCTTGGACATTCAAAACACTCATTAGTGTCCGGACAGTGGACATAGTCAGTCCTAATTGGCGACATAATCACATACATGATTGTTACATTGAGTCAGACAATGAAACATGAAGTTCTTTAAGGAGAAAGAGTTTGGGCAAGAATGTGACCAACTTACCCTCCGAGATGTTGCTTCAAAGGCTCCAGACACCTTCTAACTCTTAAGATTCACTTAGGACTTATCACCTATATTAAACACTTCTCAATTCTACCTGTGGTCCCAGAATTCACACATTCCTTCTGCATGTCTTGAGGTTCAGCTCCCTAAGAGAGGGCATTGGTCACTCCAGTTGCCCCCCCCCAAGAATGTGTCCCCTTGTCGACTATAAATCTTTCTAGATCACCTCATAGGCCTTTTTTCAACGTGTAAGTACTTTATTTGGGTCAGGTGCTGATCAGACTGCTAGGGTAGTGGTTTGTGTGTAAGAATCCCTTGCAAATGTGTTTGCTTAGAGACCATGGCAATGGCATATATTTAGGGTCAGAACAGAGGCTCATAAGACAACTCAGTGCTGCCTGAAATCTTGGGATAGGTGAGACTGCATGGCCCCCCTCTGCTCATTTGTCCTTTTGTAATGGAATCAGTTGACTTGAAGCTGAACATATGGCAACTGCTATCACAACGTAGAAACCATTCCTTCTGCCATGGCAACCGAAGAATCAATGCACACTTAGGGCTTGGACTTACTCAATAAATGCACAACATCTAGGAGGGTTTCTTCTTTTCCTCTCTTCTCTTTTCTTTTCTTCCTCCCTCCCTCTCTTTCTTCCTTTCTCTCTCTCTCTCTCTCTCTCGCATTTGGAAAAGCAGCAGGGAATTAAGACTTTCTTCAAACATACCTCTCATATCTTTCTGTGGACAGAGGTGCTTGGAATTTCCCACATACCTTGTTCTACTTCATTTCTGCAGCAGCTTCTTAATGGAAACACATTTCATTGCCACATTTCATCCCTGAATGCATTGGATCCAATTCAGTTTTCTCCCAAAGATCTTTGAAATTGATTCACCAATATATTCTTCCCAAGTTTAACACCTAAGGGATAGCACCACAATTAGAAGAACTGTACTAATGCATCTGACATCTATAGACTAAATAATTTGACTCAATAGTGATGAGAACATCAGAGGCATGCATTCTGTCTAATATTGTAAGGATAAGTGACTTAGTTTTGGTCTAGTGTTCATCTTGGTGGTTTATTCTCTCCTTTCTCAGCCCTGGAGGGTAATTGCATCTTATTGTCTATATCAAAGCAGTTCCATCACATAAATGGTTGGAAGGGGAAGAAAAGAAAAAGGATATTTTTTGTGAAAAAGCATTGCTAGGGGCTGTTTCTTCAGACTTCACATAACTTTATTCCAAGAAAACCCAAGCCAAGGAGTCAAAAGAAGCAATAACTGGGATTAGGAGGCGTGAAAAGTTTGGTTTCTGCTTCTGCTTCTGTCCTACTTTTGCTGTCTCTAGCCCCGCAAATGGAGCAGGGTTGAACAGACTGCAGTTTGAAGGACCTTTCTGCATGAAATCCGTGTTCCCTTCGCTCTCGGCAGTGCGCTGTTTTCTCTGTGTTGTGCTCACCCATTAGCATTTTAATTTAGCTTCATATGGCACTCTTCTGCAGATGGATTTGCTTTCTTGCTTTTGTTTATTGTATGAGTGACAAACATGAGGGCATTTTCATGATGTGAAAAAATGCTGTGAAGTTGTGAAAATGAGGTGACTTCTCCTTGCCAAGCCCCAAGGAATGTTAAAGCAGAGATGGCTCTGACAAAGAACTGCAAATGTTCCCAGTATTAAAATGTTCAGAAGCCTTGATCTAATCAAAATGAGAAGTTTTGGCAAAGGCCTATACACTCAGACATGACCTGCACTTCTCTCTGATAAATGGGATGTGGCTCGTCTGACTCTTCAGGAAGTCACTCAATCCTTTCTTTAATGGGGACACATCCTTCTTTATGTGGATTTGGAACAGTACTTGGAAATCAGACACGTACTGCTTTGTGGACATAGTGGTGAGTTGGTAGGCTGTTCACTCTTATGAAACTATTTTCAGACCTTGAGGGGCTTCTATTTTATGAATCCATCACTCCTTGAGGTCTGTAAATTCTTACGTCTACCTGGTACTCCCTAAGGACCCATTTATGGATTGAGTCTAAAACTAAACAACTTCTTCATTGGAGGTTTATAAATAGGAAAATGAAAGTTTTAGGGATGGGAAACCTAAGAAACTGTCTTTAAAGGGTTGTCTCTTCCCTCTACACCAGATATTCCTAAGCACTTGCCCTTTTGTTGAGACTTCTTAGGGTAAAGTATACAGTTTAAGGCAGGGATGGCCAAAACCTGGTCAACATTAATCCAGAGTTCATGACAAACATCACTAATCAAGCGCAGAACTCTTTCCTGCTGAACCAAGAAAAATCGTTTCAGAGTCCTTCCCAGTACAACACTACAAGCCGACTCTACCATAGAGATCAGAGTTGATCAGAATTGCAATGCAAGATGAAACTGACCTACCCTCCCTGGTCTGCGCTCAGCCAGTGATGTGATTTCTCTTCTTAGGGTGAGTGGCCAGATATAGCAGACAACCTTCATCTGGAAACTATGAATATTCAACTCTTCCTACAACTCCCTCCTCCCTCTGCCTCTGGTGAAGCCTTGTGAGTACAGGAGGGGCTCTTTTGGTAAGCAGACGTAGTTCCTTCTTTGTCCTCATTCCAGGCCACCTCGTCCCTATGTCTTTGTGCCTTCTCCCTACATTCATCAGGGATTTGGCATGTTTTCTCATGGTGCATCGTCTAACTTCAGACTGAGTCCTGGTTCCACCCACAGGTATGGCAGGCAGAATTCTGAGACAGCCGCCAAGATTTCTGCTCCCTGGTGTTCACACCCTTTACTGTCATGATTAGGTTACATGGCATGACAAAGGTGAAGCGATTTAGCAAATGTAATAAAGATCTCAAATCAGTTGATTTTGAGTTAGTCTAAAGGGAGATCATCTCGGGTGGGTCTGATCTAATCAGGTGAGTTCTTAAAAGGTGAGCTCTCTGTGAAGGAAGAAACAGAAAATCTCCTGTTGGTCTTGAGGAGTTACACAGCCATGTTGTAAACTGCGTGTGGAGCAGGCCGCGTGGCAAGACCCTGGGAGCAGCCTCCAGCTGCTAAGAGCGCCCCTCGGCCAGTAGCCGACGAGAACGTGGGGACCCCCCCATACAGCATCAAGAAAGCACATTCTTCCAAACACCTAAGGGGCTTGGAAATGGACATTTCTCTGATTGAACCTTCAGATGAGGAAGTAGACGGCCAACATCTTGTTTTCAGCCTTGGGAGGACCCAGCTGAAACATGTTGGCCTCCTGACCCATGGAACCCGTGAGATAATAAATTTAACTGTGTTAAGCTGCTAAAGTTGTGGTAATTCGTTACACAGTAAGAGAGAACTAATCTACCAGGCCAGATGTAAATCAGGGTACAGGATTATCCACTTGACCCTTTCTGCTGCCTTCTAAAATCAGCAGACTTCATTTTGTTTGAAAACGAGTGTAGTATAACGACAGTGACAATAAAACAGTGGTGATATCAGGAGAATTCAAGAAATTTTAAAACCTTATATGTCACAGTAGTTATTTCTAGTCCATATAAAAACATAAAGAGGCTGAATTAGCCTTTGCTCACTTCCTCACTTCCAATGTCAGACCCTGTATCTGTACAATGAAATGGGCAGTGTCCCTGCCTTAGGAAACATCCAGTAATAATGTCTGGTGAGGCCTAGCTTAGAAGAAACCTCAATACTTACCTTAATACTTATCAAGCCCACCTTCAAAAATTCTACTATTTGCACACCTTAAAACTATTTACCCTTCCTTTCATTTTAATCCCTGTACCTTTTTCTGTATGGATACCTCATCCCCCTCATGAAGGGAGGCTGCTGTCCTCAAGATGTTTGGTAGGAAACAAACATTATTAATCAGTTACATTTTGAAAAGTTCCAGACAAGAGTCTATGTTCTCAATATGCCATTGCTCATGGCAGGCAAATTCACCACAAATAGCTATTTATCATAGCATTTCTTTGCAATGAATAAAATGGATCCCCTCCCTCATTTGGAATAATAATAATATGATAATTTTACTTACTTCATAAGAATTTTGTGAAGATTAAATGAGGAAATACATGAGAAGTTCTTAGTACCATAAGGCACATAGCACATGCTTAATAAATGTTAGCCATTATTATTATAGTTACTTTTAAAATCTATTATGTGCCCAGCAATTTGCAGGACTTCAAGTGGTGAAGGAAAAATCCTTCGTGCCACCTGCCTGTGTCACAACAGAGACTCTTAGATCAAACATCACAGTGGCTCCTGATCATTCAGGAGTGGGTGGGGATTGGGAGCCAGAGTCTAAACTGGGGGACCTGAGCTTGCTGAAAGCAGACAGCCAAGCTCCATCAGTGAAGAGAAGCTTAATCCAGAAAGGTAGAGTACAAGGTTGAGATCGGGGTGGGGGGTAGTTGAGAAAAATTTCCATTTTGGGTTTTTTGTTGACTGATGGTAGGAAAGAGAATTGAATGGATGGTTATAAAATTTCTGAATCAAAGTCGTGTGTAATCTGGGAGTCGCAGTTGATTATGAAGATACTGGGATATGAGTTCTGGGTACCTAAAGAGTATGCCGAATCAGTATGGTTCCTGTCAGTTTTTCTATTTCTGGGCCCTCAGAAGAATTTAATTAAATCATTAAGTTGTCAGTTTTGTATATATACATGTGCATGTGCGCATATATGTGCACAATATATCATCCAGTAGAGGCAGCATAGCTGACCATAGGACCTTAATGTATGTTCCTCCGTCCTTGCTGTCTGCCCCAATTATAGCTGAGCTCAACAACGGTTTCTTTATAAACCTAGGGAGTTTCAGGTTTTCTGCTGTTTGGCCTGTATGATCTCTGTGTTTTACATTTATAGCCCTTTAAAAAATGTCATTCTTTTCCCAGGGTTCTTCTGATCATTGGGTCAGAAGGATCTGAGTTCTTGTCATCAGTTGTCCTTCAGCCATGCTGGCACTAGAAGTATAAGAATATCATAATCCCAGAGTGATATAAAGACCTTTCCAAGGAAGATGAGATACCCAGAGGCTGTAAAGGAAAATTCTGAAGGATTTGACCACATTAAAATGAAAAGCCTCAGTTCAGCAAAACACCAGAAACAAATTCAAAAGATAAAATACACACCGGAGAAGCCCATTCTCTCCACACATCTGACAGTTCACAAAGAGCAACTGTTGCCCAACTTGAAAAATGAACAAAATGATAGGAAAATGGGCAGTGTACACTAAGAGGCAACTATACAAGAAGAAATAGGAGTGCCCAATCAACCAGCAAAAGTCTGTTCCATCTTAATAGTGAAGATGAAAGCTTAGTTAAGATTAAAATTTATTGAAAATTAAAATGACACTTCTGCCATAGATAAAAATATTGTTGGCAAGGAAGTGGGTCATTAGGTAGCCTCCCGTGGGCATCCAGGAGGAGGGGGGTGGGCATCCAGTAAGAATAGTAAACAGCAGTGTCAGCTTAAGCAGTGCCTGAGTTTGTGGTCCACAGTCTGAGCAGGGGCCGAGGAAGGTGAAGGCTCCCCCTGTGTCATGGGCCCCACCTCTAAACTAAGTTCAAACAAAGAATGACACATTTTGGTGACGCACCTCAAATATGGGGAGTTCTTTAACAGTATTCCAGTGTTTATTTGGTTAAAATTTTCCTTTGTGCCTTTCCTGCCTAGAATTTTTTTTAATCCTTGAAGTTCATTACCAGACCGTCTTAGTGTTTTCCCAGGATATGGACAGTCCTTTCTAGCCTCAGTTAGGCCTTCCTTTCCTTTAATTCAGCAATGTTTTTCTTTTATTATGCCTAATTTCTCTTTTTCTGTCCTCCCTACTCTAGAGGCTACCAGTTACTTATATGTTAGATCTCTTTGTTATTGTGCCATGGATCTCTTTTTTATTATACCATGTCTGTAATCACTTTTTATTTTGTGTCAGGGATTTTTGTCCCCCAGAGAACATTTGGCAATTGTCAAATGCTAGAGACAAGCTACTGGCATCTAATGGGTAGAGGCCAGGGATGCTGCTAAACATTCTACACTGCACAGGACAGCCGCTGTCACAACTAAGAATTACCCGGTCCAAAATTTCAATAGTGAGGTTGAGAAATGCCCCCCGAGGGTCAAGGCTGGATCCTGATAGGTCTGTAATTTCACATCAATTCAAATGATCGTGGAAAAAACCCAGAACTTACACAGAAGCAATATGTAAATTTTCTCCTGTAGATAATATTTTTGATAGTAATGCTAATGTTGGGAGCATTTGGGAGCATGCATATGAATATTTGAAGCACAAAACCAGAGAGATGTCCTTTACATCTAGCTCATAATTTTAAAAAATAGATACTATAATAAACCTTGATTAAACCTTAGTTGTTTAACATGCTAAGGGATTGTACTATTTGTATGGATTACATTTCCTAGTTAATGGCTCAAAATACTTTTGTTTAAACCTTTGTTTTTCAAAAAAGATGGGATTTTCTGCCTGAGATTCTTGCAGTTGAACTTATCAAGCAAGAGGAAAACCCAGAAATTCCATATAAAAACTCTGAAATCCCATATAAATTTAGGAGGAGAGAATTCTGATTATTAAGATAATTTCTCCTAGATATAAGATTAGATTAAAATGATACTGAACACAATATATATTCTAAAAGTGATTTTTAAAAAAGTTTAGATCTAGCCATATGGAGTTCCAGTTGGTTATTCAACATCTGAAATTTTCATTTAACACTTCAAATACATGTGTGCATTGCTCTTATCAGGATGGAGAAATTCCATGAGACTAATAAACTGATCCAGACTCACTTTATCTCTTTTTTTCCATAAATAAACATATTTGAGTGTCTGCTGTTCTAATTGTTTGCAAATTCATTTGCATTGTTTCCGTCAATATTTCATAGAACTTACAAAATTAATTACTTGATCTCTGTAATAATAGCCATCCTGTCTCCTCCTTTTCTGTATCAAGGCTAATTCAAAGGGAGGAATTTAATTCAATAGAGTCTCATTGTTTACTCAAATTACACACGCATGATGAGATCTCAGTAGGCAAAGATGCTGAATGCCACCTTTGAGACTCGGTCAGTACCTTGGGGCAAAAATATGATAGTCTAACCATGTAGTCATTAAGACTTCCCAGGTTATAGCCTTTGGATGGTCAGACCTATAGTTTCTAGGGCTCTTCTCAATTCTAAAATGCTAAAAAGCAGTTTCAGAGAAGGATGGGCAAAAACTTCAGGAGGCAGAAGTCCCCACTGTCATCACTGCAGTGGGTTGTATAGGTTTTGTAATTTCCAAAACTCACTGATACTTTACACTTGATAAAATCATGTGATATCTTCAGTTTATTTTCCTTCTCTATGGCAATTCCTTGATATTCCCCTAATATCCTCTCCACAAAGGGTTGAAATAAAACATTAAGAAAACTAACACATACTGTCATCTATGTGGACCAAGTTTTGGATGCCATTTTCATTTCTTTCTCTCTCCCCTTCTTTCTGCTCAGCAGTTCTGTGGGATTGACCACAACAATCTTAAATGAGATTTAAAAAAAATTAACAATTACTTAGTTTTCATTCGTGGATGTTTAATCCAGAGGTTACTCAACCCATGGTCTCTTTGGAAGATGCAGCACTTTTTACTCAAGGTAACTAGACCACACCACTTTGCTTACATCTAACCATGTTCCAGAAAGAGTTTAAGTTGGCTTATAGAGATGCAAAATTAAAATTATGCCGTGTTCGTGTTTTACTGCACTATGCAATGCCTAGGGCGGTCAAAATAGCAGCTAGTGTGAAGAATCTTTTGGTCATTATTAGATACTCTTTGTAGATGAAGGCTGTAATCAATAAGCAATTTGTTCATTGTCTTCTGTGGGCTCAGCATTGTGTTGGACACTGTGGAAGATGAAGAAAACATTACCTAATGGTTATAGAAAACAATACCTAGGACCATTTCCTAGGAAAGCAGTAGATAGGAATATTTCCCTTATCCAGAAAATTTATCTAGAAAACAGTCAGGAGACAGAAATTAAATCTTTGATCAGCCCAGATAATGAGATAGTACCTTTATCCCTAACTGGAGCCCTATTTACTCATATTTTGCTTACAGATCTAACAAACATGATTCTCTGATTTCCAAGCTTGTAGCACTTTGGGAGCAGTGAATTGGAAGGTGGTAGATTTCTACAGCAAGTGTGTGGATGGCTGAAAGCCTCTGTAAGTAAGAGAGGAGAGATTTGATAAAAGTCAGAAGACTCTAGAGTATGAGGGCATTAAGTACAGGGACACCTAGTAATAAGGCACAATGCAATAATGCATGGCAAAGATGTAAGGCGTCTTTGTGTGTATTACATCTAGTTTGTATGTATTACACGTACTAATGTAATGTATGGCAAAGATGTTTAAAAAGACAGGTATACAAGATATACCATAAAGGCACTTCTTGTCAAAATTTTTACACTTTTTTTTCAAAAAAGCTTGGGCCTACAGAAGAATGCCGTCAATTATCAGGAAAACCGCTACTGTGCTGGATTTATTTCCTGGATAGCTGAGATTTTAGCATTGCTGATGAGGCTGGACTAATAGTAAACAGCAAGTGACAGGATGTTATTAAATACTGGGTCGTCTGCCATTTCTTTTGATAGATACCAAGGGAAAGTAACTGAATGTAAGCTTTAATAGTGAAAGAATGGTTAAGATTGTGCTAGGCCTTGAATTTGGACTAGAATTTGGATAGATGGTGTGGTTTCGCACTGATTAAATGTGAAATCAATTTTTTTAACTTTTTATTTTGGAGTACAGTTGATTAACAATGTTGTGATAGTTTCAGGTGTACAGCATAGTGATTCAGTTATACATATACAGGTATCTATTCTTTTTCAAATTATTTTCCCAATTAGGTTGTTACAGAATACTAGCAGTGTGTACATGTCAATCCCAAACTCCCTATAACTATCCCTCCCCACCCTTCCCCCTCTGGCAACCATAGGTTCGTTCTCTATGTCTGTGAGTCTGTTTCTGTTTTGTAAATAAGTTCATTTGTATGATTCTTTTTAGATTCCACATATAAGCAATATCATTCGGTATGAAATCAAGTTTTAAAAATCTTTTTATTCCCACTTTCTCTCTGGAAAGTAGTCCAAGGAGATGGGCCACTTGGGGGTAGAGATTCTAAAAGGAGCAGGTAGTGGTACCAAAGCAAAATCTTCACCTTCACCATTTTCTTAGTGCCTCCTTCCATCTCTCTGACTGTCTTCCTTCCTCCAGTCACCTTCAGTTAAGGTATTCTGTTCCAGAGGGAAGGGAAAGCAGAGCAAGGCGGTAGGAGCCATGTCCTAGGTTCAAATTCTAGAGTCTTACTAGCGGGGGTCTTACTATCTTGAGCAAGATGTTGTACCTGAGCTCCTAGAGATGACACCAGTACTCACAAAATCACAGTGATGAGTCAGCAGGACAACACAGGTGATGAGTGTTTTTCCAAACATCAAAATTCTATGAGAAATGTTTTAAATGTTAAAACATTGAGTGATACGATTCTTTGGGATTCCTATTTTCTCTTCACAAATCTAGGGCCTCGGGGGCCTGATTATGGGAACAGACTGATCTTTAGGACTTTAAATAACTCAGTAGCAATGGTTTAAATCTCAGCACGAAGAGCAAGTACATGAAAAACCTTCTTTCCAGCATTTGCTCTAAGAAAGTATCTGAAAATGGGTATTATTTGGTGGATCGAGTGAAATGTGCTAGGAAATTATAAAAATGTAGATGGCAGGACTGAGAGGGAATAGTAATGACTCCAAGTCAGTCTGTCTGGAGGCTTGTGGAGAGGATGATAATGACTGATGACTGCCCATTCGAGCCATTATGGCCTGTTAGGTTCAAGTGCACAAGCTGGAAATCCTTATCAATCAAATGAGGGGGATGGTGTGGCCACTTACACGACAAGCCATTCCCATCCAAACCAGCTTGCCTACCAGTCCGTTTACCCAGAGCAAGGCCTGCTGTGTCTCACTCAGAACTGTACTCTGCCCGGGTTTTGCTCCTAATGAGAAAGAGCTCATTGTTCTAATTGGTTTGAGAGTGAATCCCACTCCGTGTCCCCTGGGGAAATCTGCAAATGCCCAGGGCTCATCTTGTCCTCTCTCATCACCATCTAGCCTCATCCCGTTGAACCCCTCCTTACCACTGGAGCCAGAACAATCTATTTAAAATGCAAATCTAACCACTACTCCTCTTCTTTTGTTCTCTAAGCCCTCTAGAATAAATCCTAAATTCCTTAGCATGGACAGTAAAGCCCTGTGTGGTCGGTCTGGTCCCCTGGCCAGTGACACAACTTTACCTTCTGCCAGTCTCCAACTAGAAATTTATGCTCTAATAATGCCAGAGTACGTGAAATCCATGTACCCCTTGACCCTTACCATGCTACTATTTTATACCTCCATGCCTTTGCACTGGTCTTTATTGGAACACTCTTCTATACTCTTCTTACCTGGTTATTCTTTCTCGCCTTTAAAACTTAACACAAACATCTTTTCTAACAGCCTTCCTTATAACTCCAAGAGATGGGTACAAGGAGGGTTGTGCTCTGTGCTTACATCAAACTTTGTGCATGCCTCTCTACTTATGGTGGTACGTTGAAATATCTGTTTATGTGCTGTTTCCCCATTAGAATATGAGCTTTTTCAAAAACAAGGACTGTATTTTGTTTATCACTAAGGCGCAAGCACTTAGCAAGAGACCTGGCAGTCTACACAGTGTGTGTCAAATTGAATCATTAGTTGTATCTTTAGAACATTCCTTCAGTGAGGTCCATCTGTTGGCCTGTGAATGGAGATCTACCTTGATTACTGGACAAAGAGGAGAACTGAAGTACTTACCCAGCAGATATGGATAAGCTGGCTGTTGTCTACATTTTCCACTGAATCAATATCCCTATGTTTCAAAAGTCATTTTAACATCTCCTCTGTTCCTTGAATCATAATAGACATTATGGCAGAGCACCTGCCCCCCACGGTTTGTTTCCTAGGGGCACAAAGCTAAATATAAGTGCTGCAAGAAAAGTCACAGCCTTGCTTTTTCAACGAAGAGACAGACTGCATGCTCCTCGGAGAGTCAGACTTCATAGGGTCGGGACACATGAAATAGCCTTGGAAATGGCTAAGATTTTCCAAAGTTAGAGATTAGGAAGAGGTTGAAGCGGGAGGGGGAAAGATGATGCTTTTTGCCAGAAGAAACATCAGTGGCAAAGAGATGGAAAAGCCCTGAGTATATTTGGGAAACGAGAGTATACCTGATGGTTCTCAATTTGAACCTAATGTGACTCATTTTCCACCACTTACCCCGTCTGCGTGCTCCAGCCACCCCAACTCCTTTGTCTAGCCCAGTGATTCACAAACTCAAGTGAGCATCAGAATTGTCTGGCTGGCTTATAAAACACAGATTGTTGGACCCCATTCCAACTGAATTTCTGATTCAGTAGGTCAGATGATACTGATGCTGTGGTCTGGGGCCATGTTTGAAAACCACTGCAAAACTTTCCTGTGGACACCACCATGGCAAAGACCTGAAGACATTGCTCCTCCCTCCCACCCCTGACACAGTAGGAGATGGACCTCAGAACTGGAGCCTTGGGTCCTTTTGGACTCTGAAGGAACAACTGCCCCTTGAAATCACAGCCAACCACCTACTGGCAAGGCAGCCACCATCATTTAAGTCGTTGAACCAGGCAGTGTTTTCCCATCATCCTGGCAAATGAAAGACTAATTTGAGCCATCTGGTTCTGTAACACCCTCCTACACCACTGCTTAAAAGCAGCCGAACATATTTTCTCTTACGTTTTGTCAATAAAATATTGCTCCTGAGGCTGTCGGCTTGTCAGGTTTGCAGCCCATAAAGCAAAGATGGAGCGGTTAGTGATGGCACCAGCAAGAAGGGGGCCACGGGGGCAGCTCCTCAGCGTTTTCCTGCTGATGCTCTGTGCACCCTTCTTCTCAGGGCAGGTTCTCTGTACGGATGCATTAAAGTATTTTTTTAAAGTGGAACCAAAATGTGTCCAGACCTTTCCTGGCCACTCTGCCCTTTCTGTCCTGTTGATTTTGCTTTGCCTTATGACAGTGAAGAATCAATGTCTAGCATTTCCAACAGCCAGGTGTAGAGTGTGTACACATTTATTAAGATTAATTAAAAAGTAACAAATTCTAAAGTAATAATATTAACAACCAGTAGAAAAAGTGCAGACATTTTGACAGTCTTTTTGAATTTCATTAAAAGATGGTAGTGACAAAAACCCCAGAGACTATTTCTACTTTACTAAAGAAATAGGTCACAGATTCAATTACAGTCACTGAAGCATGGACTCAATCTATCATGGCAAATTAAGTACGTTTTAGCAACCTACTTTCCTTTAAAAATTTTATAGACACTTTCAGTGGAAGAAGAAAGACTATAGAAAAAAAAAAGAAATTGCAAAACCAAGTCCCACCCTCACTCCCCCCTCGGCTTTGAGTAAGCATTTGGCTTATTTGCTTTGGGTATAAGACAGAAAATCATTAAAAAATACTCAGCTCGTTCACAATTATTACTCTTCACTTGTTCATGATTTAATGATGCAGATTTGGAATTGGGAGTGGGAAATGGCTCCAAATGAAAATCGCTAGTCTTCAAAGGGGGGGGGGCTTTGTTCTACAGGCTGAGCCCCACCTCCTTCTTTTAAAAGACGACTATTTGTACTTTATAGCTTTTATGAAATTTTTGCCTCAGACTGTCAGAGCAGACGCTCTGTGTTCATTTCTGGAAAGATAAATAAATAAATAAAAAGTGCTCATTCAGCCTGTGGATGTGGGTTAGCCAAGTGCACATATCGGGACAATGAAACGTCCTTTTGCCCATAGCAAAATTGATTGTATGTTGACAACTGGGATTTATGGAGGGCCCCTTGCAACAAAGCAGCAGGGGCCATCTTTAAGGCACTGCAGCAGCAACAGCAAGCGTAGAGCAGGAGAGGGTGAGACCCTCACGTTTCCCCTTTGACAAGTAAGAACCCGGGGCCGGGACACTCACACACACAGTCTTAGGAATGTGTTGTTTGGCCTGGCCAGGAAGCTTCAGAAGCCTCTTAGGTCTTGTTCCCCAGAAGGCAGGGCCACCAAAGCACCCACTCAGTGGAGTGCTGGTGTTGCTTATCGTCCTTGCATTTGCTTCCAAAAGGAGTGACCGAGACGCTTCGTGCATCTCTGAAATGTCTTGCTACTGCCCAATTAAACAAGAGCCTCTCCTCAGCCAGGCAGAAGACTAAACTCACTATAAAGGCCCAGAGAACCTCATTTCTAATTTTGACAGCAAAATTGCAACTTCCTTAGGAAGTAGGTTTAACAGTAGGTGGTAGGTGAAGATCGCACATAGTCAATATCACCCTTCAAAATATTGCAAACCCGTAAGTCTCCACAGCCTACTTGCTTGGGAGTATACATAACTCTGAGTTAAGAGCCAAAAGGTCTTACAGAACGAGTTCTGTCAAACTAGAGTTTTAAGATGAATGTGGGCTGATGTGTCTACCTTGTGTGCTGTGAAACTTGAATCTGTGTGATTTCTCCTGGAAAAGGAGAGTGATGAGCTGGGGAGTGGTCATAATTGTTGGGATGGTTCATTCAATTACATTTTCTTTTCCTAGCTTAAATAATAGGACAAAAAAGGGTATGTTTTCAGAAAAAAAAATATAGACATCCATCTTTGGTGGACCATTGCCAAAACAATGTAGTAAAGTGGATTTGGGACTGGAAGAACTGTACCTTTCAGCTTCCTATGAGTAGCCTTGGTCAAGTCTCTGGAACTTATTGAGTCATAGTTTTATTAAATGCAAACATGGAAATTCTCTATTTTCCTTGTATTCTTTAATAGGATTCTCATTAGATCCTAAAACAATTTTCATGTTTATATAGCACTTATTTACAGAGCATGTCTCATAAATCGTTACATTTAAGCCTCACGCTAACACATTGAGATAGATATTATCTTCCCCAATTTACAAATAATGAAATAGAGGCCAAGAATTTCCCAAGGCCACCAAATGGGTTAAGTGGCAAGTACTTAAGGCTCCCAAGTTTAGCAGTATTTCTAATAGACCTTAAGTGCATTGTTCTAGATAAACAATATAGGGGAACATGCTTAGGAAATTAAAGTGTGTCATGTAAATGGTATATTGTATTATTATTTAGAGATTCTCCCTTTGATGTTATATAAAGAGAAAGGTAGACAGAAACAACAAGCTTTAGTTACAGGAGTCAGTCACTTATCACTCATTAGCAGTGAAGTTGGTTCCAAAACAGTAACTGCATCCCTCTATCTAGTGTTGACTTAGGAGAGGCATCACGCTATTGATTCCTTTGATCATTTACCCTGCTTTCCTTTGTTGGTTTTCACTTCAGGGTGACACATAGCTGACCTATTAAACAGTCATCTTTGTCCACATGGAAATTAATTAACTGGTAATTGTCTCCAGCATATAACAGTGAATTAAAGCTCAGGAAGTAGAAGGAAGATCTCTGGAAAGCAGACTAGCCAGTGTTTCTTAGTTGAGTTCTTCCCTTCCCTCTGAGTCACATTCTGCCTTCCTCTCCACCTGCTCCCTGAGAAGCTCAACCACCTCTTGATGAACTTGGCATAATAACCATGCACAGCTGGACTGCAGTATGGCTTGAGAAGAAGTACACTCACAGCCTCTGATGCTAGATGAGCTTCAATTTGTTCAGACCACTTGCTGTGTCAATCTGACTCCAGGCATCAGTGTGAAAAATGGGAAATTTAGTTACCTACATAGATAGTAATAGCAACAGTCATACCTTGAAATTTTGTAATATTTTTCAAGTTACTATGCACATTCACACATGTGTCAGGCAATTCTTACAATTTGGTGAGATAGACAGGATTCTTATTCTTATTATACACTGAGCAAACCTGAGACTTGGGAATTTTTTTACCTGTCCTCTCCTATAGCTGGTAATGGGCAGGCTGATGTCTTGACTAACCCGGTCTCTTTGTGTGGGCACTCATGTTTTGCCTTCCCAGGACTGCCTTTCTGGCAATAGGCCCCCTTTTATTTTGGGAACTCCTGTGTTCCCAACTCCAAACATTTGTTTGCAGCTACTATGTTGTTATCAAACCTCATCCTCCTGGCCATACTTGACCGATATAGGGTTGGGCATCTGACCCAAATTAGGCCAATCTTTCCTGACAGTTTTTCAAATTAGAAATGGGAAGTAGAGGCAAGACGTTTCCAATAAAGGAAACTTGGACGGCATGATTTTTTACTATGTTGAGAAAGCTGGGTTGAGGGGAAAGAATGAAGCTGACAGAGAAGCAAGTTTCTTTATGCCTTAGTTATGTCATCTGTAAATTGGGGGATAATAATAGAGCTGCTTCCTGTGGTTATGTAGAGGGTAAAGAAGTTAGTATTGAAAAAGTGCTTAGAATGATGCTTTGGGCATAGTGTATGCTACATAAGTATAAGCTATTTATTATTATTCAATGAATTTCTAGTTTTAAGCAGGGGTAAGTGAGAGAATCTTGGCAGCAGTGAAGTCACTAGTTCTAACTGTTCCTAAGACTGCATACCTTGGGAAAATGGTATTTCAAGAAATTCTCTCTTTTTTCCCTAAGTTTCTTCTGTTGAAGAAACCCTCATATTTCTAAATGAATAAAGTGTCAAAAAAGTGACTCAAGTTTTCATGTTTGTCTTTGCTCAGTAGCTGCTTATCTGACTTATCCACACAGTTGTGGGCATTATTAAATGTGGTACAGAGAACTGAATAAGATTGCTAATTAAGCAGATCGTATATATATATTTATTTAATAAATAAATTAATTAATTTTGGCTGTGTCAGGTCTTAGTTGTGGCATGCAGGATCTTTCATTGCGGTGTGGGATTCTCTCTAGTTGTGGTGCACGGGCTCCAGAGTGCGTGGGCTCTCTAGTTGTGGTGTGTGGTCTCAGTAGTTGTGGCGTGTGGGCTTAATTGCCCTGCAGCATGTGAGATCTTAGTTCCCTGACCAGGGATCGAACCTGCATCCTCTGCATTGGAAGCAGATGATATATATTTAAGGTCTCACTGTAGAAATTGGATCACATGCAGATAAGTGTTCCCTCCACCCCTACCAAATCATTATCATTCAAAACCATGAGGATCATTAGTTCTAACCTGGCATAAGCAAGATAATTACATTCCTGAACAGATTTTAGTGAGATCTCGTTTCTCTGTTTTTGAAATCAAGGTTCCAGATCCTTAATGTCATAGCAGTAGTTTTGATTGGTTTAGAACCCAGAATGTGGAGCCAGATTGCTAGGTTAAAAATGTCACCTCTGGCATATTTTCTCTAGGTAACCTTGGCAAGTTTCTTTATGCCTCAGTTATATCATCTGTAAAATGGGAGGTAATAGTAGAGCTGCTTCCTATGGCTATATAGAGGCTAAAGAAGTCAATTCTAAAAAGTGCTTAGAATAGTGCTTTGTGCATAATAAATGCTACATAAATATAAGCTACTTATTATTATTCAATGAACGTTTCTTTTTAGTACTTTTCATATGTGAAGAACTCACCGTAATTATTATAAATGAAGTTAAAATTGTGCTTCAAATGTCAAGAGTAAAAGCATAACCTGTAAATAGAAGGACATTTCAACATACTTCTCAGGAGTTAAATAAAAGATATGGAAAAACATAGTTAGTGGATAATTTGAAGTGATTCTGTGTAAACATTTATTTAATTTAATTAATTTATTTAAAATATTTTTTAAAATAAGCTTATTTATTTTTATTTTTGGCTGCATTGGGTCTTCGTTGCTGCATGCGAGCTTTCTCTAGTTGTGGTGAGCAGGGGCTATTCTTTGTTGCGGTGCATGGGCTTCTCACTGCGGTGGCTTTTCTGGTTGCGGAGCACAGGCTGTAGGCACACGGGCTTCAGTAGTTGTGGCACGTGGGCTCAGTAGTTGTGGCTCGCAGGCTTTGGAGTGCAGGCACAGTAGCTGTGGCGCATGGGCTTAGTTGCTCCACGGCATGTGGGATCTTCCCAGACCACGGCTCGAACCCATGTCCCCTGGATTGTCAGGCAGATTCTTAACCTCTGCGCCACCAGGGAAGTCTTGTAAAAAACATTTATGATGCTACTGAATAACAAAGGAATGTTAGAGGAAGAGAAATTTAGATGAGGAATACCTGAAAATTCCATATTTAAGATAAGGATATTTTAGAGGGCTAGGAATTAAGTATATGATCACAGATTTGGAGACAATTTCTTTTTAGTATGAGCTATGTTGAGAACAAGGACTAACTATTTGGAGATGGGGACTAAAAACCAAGCAAAATGTCTGTAGAAGAAGAGCAGTTCTATTTCATATTAAATATGAAAACTCTTCTCTTTTGATTATACACTGCTGTCACAGAATACTAGTGGCAGAGTTCATTAGAGGAACTGAAATGATAAGAATGACATCCTAACTCTCATGCAGCTAACTAAAGATTTTCATGCCTGAAAAAAAGAAAGGGGAAATTTTTCATATTGTTCCCTTTTTAAAACCCAGAAGCATTGTGAGTACACAAGTTATTTCTTATAGAACTTCAGATATTAAGAAAAGAACCAAAGTGGATTATTTTTACATCAGAAAACAATGAAAGACTAAGTTAGCGATTACTATAGAGAGATAAAGTGAGAGAAAATGTGCCTGTGTACTAGGAATTCTATATATTTTAACTCTTGCTCCTTGCATAATTCTTTAGTTGATGTCCAACTCTTTTTCTTTTTTTTGTCTTTAGGGGAGCTTAACTGTTTTTTTTTAACATCTTTATTGGACTATAATTGCTTTACAATGGTGTGTTAGTTTCTGCTTTATAACAAAGTGAATCAGCTATACATATACATATATCCCCATATCTCCTCCCTCTTGCGTCTCCCTCCCACCCTCCCTATCCCACCCCTCTAGGTGGTCACAAAGCACCGAGCTGATCTCCCTGTGCTATGCGGTTGCTTCCCACTAGCTATCTATTTTACGTTTGGTAGTGTATATATGTCCATGCCACTCTCTCACTTCGTCCCAGCTTACCCTTCCCCCTCCCCATGTCCTCAAGTCCTTTCTCTACATCTGCATCTTTATTCCTGTTCTGCCCCTAGGTTCTTTAGAGCCAATTTTTTTTTTTTTTTAGATTCCATATATATGTGTTAGCATACAGTATTTGTTTTTCTATTTCTGACTTACTTCACTCTGTATGACAGACTCTAGGTCCATCCACCTCACTACAAATAACTCCATTTCGTTTCTTTTTATGGCTGAGTAATATTCCATTGTATATATGTGCCACATCTTCTATATCCATTCATCTGTCGATGGATACTTAGGTTGCTTCCATGTCCTGGCTATTGTAAATAGAGCTGCAGTGAACATTGTGGTACATGACTCTTTGAATTATGGTTTTCTCAGGGTATATGCCCAGTAGTGAGATTGCTGGATCATATGGTGGTTCTATTTTTAGTTTTTTAAGGAACGTCCATACTGTTCTCTATAGTGGCTGTATCAATTTACATTCCCACCAACAGTGCAAGAGGATTCCCTTTTCTCCACACCCTCTCCAGCATTTATTGTTTGTAGATTTTTTGGTGATGGCCATTCTGACTGGTGTGAGGTGATACCTCACTGTAGTTTTGATTTGCATTTCTCTAATGATTAGTGATGTTGAGCATCCTTTCATGTGTTTGTTGGCAATCTGTATGTCTTCTTTGGTATTTTGATATTGAGCTGCATGAGCTGCTTGTAAATTTTGGAGATTAATCCTTTGTCAGTTGCTTCATTGGCAAATATTTTCTCCCATTCTGAGGGTTGTCTTTTGGTCTTGTTTATGGTTTCCTTTGCTGTGCAAAAGCTTTTAAATTTCATTAGGTCCCATTTGTTTATTTTTGTTTTGATTTCCATTTCTCTAGGAGGTGGGTCAAAAAGGATCTTGCTGTGATTTATGTCATAGAGTGTCCTGCCTATGTTTTCCTCTAAGAGTTTGATAGTATCTGGCCTTACATTTAGGTCTTTAATCCATTTTGAGTTTATTTTTGTGTATGTTGTTAGGGAGTGTTCTAATTTCATACTTCTACATGTACCTGTCCAGTTTTCTCAGCACCACTTACTGAAGAGGCTGTCTTTTCTCCACTGTATATTCTTGCCTCCTTTATCAAAGATAAGGTGACCATATGTGCGTGGGTTTATCTCTGGACTTTCTATCCTGTTCCATTGATCTATATTTCTGTTTTTGTGCCAGTACCATACTGTCTTGATTACTGTAGCTTTGTAGTATAGTCTGAAGTCTGGGAGCCTGGTTCCTCCAGCTCCGTTTTTCTTTCTCAAGATTGCTTTGGCTATTCGGGGTCCTTTGTGTTTCCATACAAATTGTGAAATTTTTTGTTCTAGTTCTGTGAAAAATGCCAGTGGTAGTTTGATAGGGATTGCATTGAATCTGGAGATTGCTTTGGGTAATATAGTCATTTTCACAATGTTGATTCTTCCAATCCAAGAACATGGTATATCTCTCCATCTGTTTGTATCATCTTTAATTTCTTTCATCAGTGTCTTATAGTTTTCTGCATACAGGTCTGTCTCCTTAGGTACGTTTATTCCTAGGTATTTTATTCTTTTTGTTGCAATGGTAAATGGGAGTGTTTCCTTAATTTCTCTTTCAGATTTTTCGTCATTAGTGTATAGGAATGCAAGAGATTTCTGTGCATTAATTTTGTATCCTGCTACTTTACCAAACTGATTAGCTCTAGTAGTTTTCTGGTAGCATCTTTAGGATTCTCTATGTATAGTATCATCTCATCTGCAAACAGTGACGGTTTTACTTCTTCTTTTCAGATTTGGATTCCTTTTATTTCTTTTTCTTCTCTGATTGCTGTGGCTAAAATTTCCAAAACTATGTTGAATAATAGTGGTGAGTGTGGACAACCTTGTCTTGTTCCTGATCTTAGAGGAAGTATGTCCTACTCTTATAATGAGTAGTTCATTGTAATTTCTATAAAACTGTATGCTTTATACAGGAAAAACAATGAATGCTTGGGCCATGAGCTGATACTCAACTAGCCACATCCAAGAAAATGTTTCTAACTCTTGTGCAGTCACTATCCCTAAGGCAGAACTACTTGACAATATCTATCGATATCTACAAATGACATCCCAGGGGAAATTCAAGAATATTCTGTTATAAGGGTATACTTTCAAATTTAGCTCCATTAAGCAATGGCAGGAATTGCATTTCAGAACTTTTAGCTTTTTTTTTTTTACAAACTGTAGCAACATTTAAGATATTTATTTGTTAATTATTAATAGATGTCTATGCAAGTGGGGCTAATTAGCCAGTCATGAAAACAGACATATAGACCCATATATACTGTTTAGTGTGTACCAGAAGTTCACTGTGTACTATGTGGAGTGTATTAGGTGAACTTCTGAGAGATTGGAGATTGATGGACTGGAGCTAATGGGATGTTGGTACAAATGAGAAACATGTAGTTAACCTTCACTCATTTTGGGAAGTTCAATATAGAACTGGCTGTAGGTTTTAGAACCTCTTTTAGAACCTGTGGCAGACATTTTTTAATAGCAACTTAAATAACTATAAATAAAATTTCCAGCAATATAATTCTTACATTTGTGTAGCATTCATGTTAACAAAGCCTTTTATGCTCATTTTTGCCTTTAATTCTTGTAAAACACTGTGAGATAGGTAACTCTCACCACCCCAAACACATGTACTTATGAGGAGACTATGGCTTGGAGAAATAAGTGGTTTGGTAGACAGACTCTGTTCTGAAGTTGAATTAGATAGCCCTGCTCCTTGTAGATGTTTATATAAGGGACACAGCAAGTTTTCTACCCATGTAGATTTTCCGTTCTTTCATTTTTTCCTACCTGTAGCCTCTTAATACTTACCTGCTCTAGAATTCTGAATGTTCCAGGGTTACTGAGCAATATCCTGCTTTTTAGGCACCAGGTATCTCTCATATGATGTCTATGAATTTTTTTTTTAAGTTTTCTGAAGCTAATACCTAAAGCTTTCTTCAGGACATTTTATAATAGATTTTCTTGTAATTATGCTGCAATCAAGATAGACCTAGAACTCTTACAAAGTTTATTTGTTCAAAGAGGCAATGCTTTATAATTTATTAAATTCCAGAAAAAGTAGATAAATTCTATGATTTGGCATAATCTGTTTCTTCCTTTTGGCTTTCCTTTTGGACAATGTACCACTCACTCATTCTTAGCAATGAGAGTTCAGGTGAGACTGATGCTATTCCCAGCTTCAGTGTAGTGATTCTGATTGGATTAAGTCAATAAGCCACACAGATCTTCCTAGCTGAGACTGGTTCAGAGATGGACCCATGACCCAGTCTGAACCAATAAGAGGGTCAATCACAGGTGAGGAACTTTAAAAACTGACACTGGTTTCTTCCGAAAATGTGGTTCAATGGGACCGTAGGAGATCTGGACCTGCTTAGATAATTTTGTTACCACAAGAAGGTAGCCTAGAACCACTGAAGTTATGGGATGAAGCTGGCAGATGAACCTAAGACCTCAAGGACTGGGCCCATGAGCACATCCTTTGAGCAACTAGGACTTCTGGACTTTTCTAGTGTGTGAGCCAATAATTTTTCTTATTATTTAAGCCAGTGTGGCTGGGTTTCCTAGCTTATACAATGTGTATTTGGCCCTCAAACAAGGGCATGCTAGCTCCTTTCTAAGTCTTTTCTCCCCTTTCTCTCTTTCCACCACTCCCATCCATGGAGAATGAGAACTGGATTCCAAAGACCTGATTTCATGTTTACCTTTAGTACTTACCTACTGTGCATATTGAATAAGACAATAACCCATATTGTATATTGGTGAAACAGTGATGATAAAAACAATATTTAACCTATGGGATTATCGGGAGGGTCAAATGAGGTAATGAAGATCAAAACACCACACAAATATTAATTATCTTTCTGAACAGTGCTAATTTAATCTAAAACTTGTTTTTGAGCCCATTTCTCCTAGGTTCTTTCCAGGGATAGATTTATAATGATATGGTAACAGATCTACAACCAGGTAGAAGCAAGAAGGATTATGTGCAAATAGGTCATAGGTAGAAAAGTAAAACTCTAGTTTTTAGTGTCATAATTATTTTATGTAGGCCCTGGCTTAATGCATTATGGAATATTTCACTGAATGAAATCATTGCAGACTTTAAGCAGCAAGCTATTAAGAGACAGAATTTGTACATTGTGATGGATCATATTAAAATAATTTAGTTCAAAGTAAGCATCATTATATTTGATTTGGAAATTTCTCCTAATGTGAAGAAATGGTAAATTTGCTGCCGGAGACACATGCAGCTCCCTGTGGCTGGAATGCTAGGAGTTCTGGAAGCTGGGCAGTGTCCCTTCGACCTCACTAAGGAGTGAGCATGTGCCCTAGACTCTCCCCTCTTGCCTAACTGTTGTCTGCCTCAGGCCTGATCTTTTCAGGAAATGTTATACAGTTGCATAAACAAGTTCAAAACGGACTCCATTTTCCTGGTCTCCCCGAATCAAACTTATAAACATGGAAAAAGCATTCACTAGTGCTTCCTGCTCTGTAGTTGAATTCATTTCTATTGCCCCATCTTGTGGAAGAAAGAAAAATAGCCAGATTTTTTTTTCCACCTTTGGGCATAAGCCCTAGAGGAACAAATTCAGCCCATCTGTTTCTCTCTATCTCTGTCTGTCATCTCTTCTTTTGCACATAATATATTTCAAACAATTTATTCTGAAGAAAGGCCAGTATTCCTCATATATTTGCAACCTGACCTTCTTTCCTTACTGATAGGACCAGTGCATGTTGATTATACTCCAAAGTGCTAGACAGAAGTCTGTTGCTGCTTGGAGGATTTAAGACCTGCTACCAGAATTTAGGCCCAAGTCAGACTGCATTTCTGCAGGTCTCTTAGCTTGCTGAATTCTTCTCATGCTCCTGGGAATGTAGTGACCATCACCTTTCCAGCTACCTGAGATATTCTCCCCTACTTCCATCCTACCTTTTATGCATTCGTTTGTTCATGGAAGTCTGTTCAGAGGAAGAATGGATGAAATCAATTCATTTATTTGTTTGTTCACCACTTCACTTATTTATTCACTCATTCACCCATTTAACATTTTTTTATTGAGGACCTTCTATATATCAAGCACTATTCTGGGTACTAGGAAACACTAATGGGCAAAACAGCCCATCTCTACTCTGATGGAGTTTACACCTTAGTTGAAGTTGACTATATAGACATTAATTATATAATCAGACAAATATATATTTGCAAATTCTGATAAGCCTATGAAAGGAAGTTAAAAGGTACTCTGAGACCATAAAAGAAGAGACCTGACCCGTGGGACTTGACATTTCCTGATGAAGGGACATTTGAGCTGAGATCTGAAGAAATGGGAGCTAAGGGAGTGACAAGAACATTCTAAGCAGAGCCTTTGAGTCCTGAGGGAACATAGTGCTTGGAATAGAGAGAGATCAGTGGCTGGAATAAAGAGAAAAGAGGAGAGAGGTTCCTGATGAGGCTGCAGAACCCGGCAGGGGCCAGATTATGTCAGGCCTTGAGGACACACTAGGAGTTTGACCGTCTGACCACGTGGCTTGCAAACATGAAGCACTGTCCATTAATCAAACAGACTGACTTGGTCTCACCTTCCTCTGCAATCACTCACAACGCTGTGGCAAAGGAGTCAGACCAGTACTTCCTGGATGTCTCTATCTGGTTCTGGGCCGGAAGAGTGCTGTGGGTTCCACCATCCATCCTGTGCTCATTCACTCCAGCCCTTTCCACGCAGCTGGGTCGTTAGAAGGTGCTGTGGAATTTCTCAAGTTACAGTTTGCAGTAGACCTCTAAGATTTATCCAGCACCTAAGGGTGTTTGTGTGCATGCATATAAATGACTGTTATTCTGTCTCTAAGTGACAGAGACCAGCTTGCCTCCTGAAACACTCAACCTGAAAGTTGCACAACACTGACATCTGGTGCTTGTGTACGGTTTGAGATTGTACAAGGTCAGAAGGAGGCTCCCGAGACTAGTCCACACTGCAAATGTAGCAAATGCAAATGGAGCAAGACTTACATGTTTAAAAAGGTGGGCAGGTGTGTATGTGCAAATGCGCGCACGTGCGTGCACACACACACACAGCCTCTCTACAGTCTTTTGTTTTGAACTTCTTCTGACTTTCCAATAATATGCATGATAGAAGGCTAACTTCAATATGGCATTTTCTTATTGTTAATATTTGCCAATTTGTACATGTGGCTCATATGATGGAAGGTGAGGTTCTACCTGGGTTTGGGAGAAAAACAACTGACAAAAAAGTAAATCAGTGTTTACTCAGCATCTCTTAATACAAAGCATAGAATTAAGTGAAAAAGTCAGTCTCATAAAAACAATTTAATAATGGTGATTTTCTGGATGATAAATAATATTTGCATAATAATTTATAAGCTCTAAAGCATTTTAGCATATATTTCCACATTCCCTCAATCATTCAGCCATTTATTCATTCATCTATGAACTATTTATTGAGTGTTTACTCTACGTGAGTGATTGGTGTAAGCTGCGAGAAATCTCTTGGTCCTGGCAGGGCAATTAAGAGAGAGGATAGTGTAGTTCTTAACCCAGTATGCTTTGGATTCAGACTTAGCTGCTCTAAACATCTGAGTGCTTGTGTGTTAAATGACCAGTGATAATAGCAGTGCCTAGCTTATTGAAATGTTGTGAAGAGTAAAGAAAAAATGTAAATGTAAAACATTTACCACAGTGTTTAGTACAAGTTACCAAAGAACCATATAAAATAATTATTTTATTGCAATTTTCAGTTTAGGAAACAAGATTTTCAGCAATGGGAAAGTTAAAAAAATGATGGAAAACAAAAAATAGGTATGGAGTTCATGAGTTTATCAGTCTGGGAAGATATAAGGATTAATGGAAATGAGTAGGTTGAAAGGTGAGAAAAAGGCCCGGCCTTGTTGTCAAGGAATTTTAGTGTCTATGAGTTTTCACTTCATTCTATAGGGAGATTTGAAGGAAATTCTGTTCTCAGAGTAATGCTTTTGGAATAGAGGTTATGGGGTTGAATGATGAAAAGGGTCAGAGATGGAAAGCAGAACCATTAGGTATGAAGCTTTTCTAAAGGGCCTGGTCTGAATTAATTGGACCTTGAAGCACACCAGAGGTAATGGTGGGAATGTAAAGGAGGAGGTAGATGAAAAATATCGTAAAGGATGAATGTCGGTGAGATGTCTGTTCATTGTTTATTGGCCTTTTTGTAGGAGAGCTGCATTGTCACCTATTGTAATCCCATTCCTTGGAAATACAGAAGAGAACAGTCCGTTTCTTTTACTGATTTGCTGTTTGTGTTTTGTGGAGATCAAATTCTCCTCCAGAAAATTCAGTGTATCCCAGCAACTTATTTATGCAGTGAGCACTTAATCAGAAAGTTCCCTGTCAGAGTACTGCCTGTGGCCACCAGAACTTTCAGACATTTTTCTTTTTGAGAGATGGAACCAAGAGGGACATTGCAAATCTGATATGGCTGGTCTTATGTCTGAATGCTCTGGATTTAGACCTCCCAAGAGAGTCTCTAAAAGATGCTTCTAGAAAGTGAAGAGAATTGGGTCTTTAATGAAGTAAAAGTAAAGAGAATGCTAACTAAGAGATGGACACTATTAACTCATTTAGTAAATATATGTAAAATTTTATGACCTATAACAAATACACATGCTTTTCTTATGACAGAAACATTGGTCAGTGTTGATTATGTGACGATAAAGAAAACAAATTCCAAAATATAGGGGTCTTAGGGAAACTCAAAATCAGGTTTACAAATAATTTAGAAAAGTATGTAGCTCATTGTGGGTATTTCAGTTATTAAACAAGAAAGATTTAAAACATTGAAATGAATTAAATAATTAACTTAAGAAACTAAAGATAACATCAAAACAATCCAAATAAATGTATGAGATAATTAATGATGATGAAAACTGAATTTAATGGAGTAGAAAACAAAATGCAATTAATAAACCAAAAGCCTCCTCTTTAGAGAGTCATAGTGACCCCCTTTTCCCTGAAAGTCTAGTGGAGAAGGCACTAGAAGAGAGAGAAAAAAACTTTGTTTTACCTAAAACAGAAATGTAACTATAGATGTTAAGAGTTTAGAAGAACTAGAAGGAATATTCTCTGAACCTTATGCCAATAAATTTCAAGTCCTAGATCAAGTGGATAGCTTCCTAAGAACATGAATTATTCAAAGTGGCTCAACAAAGGTAAATAGCCATACTACTTCAATAATCATAAAAGAAATATAAAGATTTGTCTAAGAGCCACCATTTTAAAAGAAGATATCGGAATTGTGAACAACTCTTAGGATAACCTTGGTGAAATGGACCAATTCCTTGAAAAACACACTACCAAAACTCATACAAGGAGAAGTAGATAAAATGAATAGGCCTATATCTACTAAAGAAATTGAATCAATAAGTAATAACCTTCCAGAAAAGAGAGCACCGGGCTCAGAAGGGCTCACTGGTGAATTCAAACAAATATTTAAGAAAAATGATTTAAAAAAATCTTTTCCAGAAAATAGAAACAGAGGGAATACTTCCTAATGCATTCTATGAAACCAGCATTACCCTAATACCAAAACCAGACAAAGACATTACAAGAAAAGAAAACTATAGATCAGTATGTTTCATGAACATAGATATAACAATCCTTAACAAAATATTAGCAAATCAAATCCAACATTGTATAAAATGTACATACAACCAAGTGGGATTTATTTCAGTTATTCAAGATTGGTTCAACATTAAAAAAATCAATGAATATAATCCATCATGTCAACAATCTAAAGAATAAAAATCATATGATCATACCAGTAGATGCAGAAAAAGAAATTGACAGATCTGTCCACTCATGATTAAAAAACAAAACAAACAAACAAACAGAAACTCTCAGCAAACTAGGAATAGAGGGAAACTTCTTCAACCTGAGAAAGAACATCTACAAAAACCTGACAGCTAACATCATATTTAATGGTGAGAAACTACATGTTTCCTGCTAAGATCAGGAACAAGGCAATGGTGTCCACTCTCAACGCTCTTATTCAATATAGTACTGGAAGTCCTAGATAATGCAATGAGACAAGAAAAGGAAATAAAAATGTATACAGATTGAGAAGGAAGAATTAAAACTGTCTTTGTTCACAGGTGGTATGATTGTCTATGTAGAAAATTCCAAAGAATGAACAGAAGAAAACCTCCTGGAACTATTAAGCAAATACAGCAAGGCTGCAGGATACAAAGTTACTCTACAAAAGTCAATTGCTTTCTTATATACCAGCAGTGCACATTTGGGATTTGAAAATAAAAACACAAAACCATTTATATTAATGGGACAGAGCAAGAGAGACAGAGAGGGAGAGAGATGGAGAGGGAGAGAGAATGTACAAGATACACATAAGGAAAACAACAAAACTCTGCTGAAAGTAATTAACAAAGATCTAAATAAATGGAGAGATATTTCATGTACACAGACAGGAAGGCTCAATATTGTCAAGATGTCAGTTCTTCCAAAATTGATCTAAGATTCAATGCAATCCCAATCAAAATTCCAGCAAGTTATTTTGTGGATATCAACAAACAGATTCTAAAATAAATATGGAAAGGCAAGGACTCAGAATACCCAACACAGTATTGAAGGAGAAGAACAAAATTGGAAGACTTCACTACTTGACTTCAAGACTTACTCTAAAGCTACAGTAATCAAGACAGTGAGATACTGGTGAAAAAATAGACAAATACATCAATAGAACAGATTAGACTGCCCAGAAATAGACCCACACAACTATATTCAGCTGATCTTTGACAAAGGAGCAAAGGCAACTTAATGGAGAAAGGATAGTATTTTCAAGAAAGGCATCCACATGCAAAAACATGATTCTAGACACAGACCTTACACCTTTCACAAAAAAGTTAGTTCAAAATAGATCATAGACCTGAATGTAAACTGCAAAACTATTAGACATCTGGAGGATAACATAGGAGAGAATCTAGGTAATCTTGGGTTTGGCAATGACTTTTTTTTAGTTACAACACAAAAATCACATTCCATGAAAGAGAAAGAAAAAGGCAAGTTAGACTTCATTAAAATTAAAAAGTTCTGCTCTACGAAAGACATGGTTAAGAAAGTAAAAGATAAACCACAGAAGGGAGAAGATATTTGTGAAACATATCTGATAAGGGACTGGTATCCAAAATATACAAACAGCTCTTAAAACTCAACAATAAGAAAACATCCCAGTTAAAAAATGGGCAAAAGATCTGAACAGACACCTCACCAAAGAAGATGTACAAATGGCAAATATGCATAGAAGAAGATGCTCAACATCACATTTCACCACATAACTGCAAATTAAAACGAGATACCACTTCACACCTATTAGAATGGCTAAAATCCAAAACGCTGACAATACCAAATACTGGCAAGGATGTGGAGCAACAGGAATTCTCATTCATTCCTAGGTGGGTGCAAAATGGTACAGCCACTTTAGAAGTTAGTTTGGTAGTTTCTTATAGAACTAAAAATACTCTTGCCATATGATTGCACTACTTGGAATTTACTCAAATGAATTGAAAATTTATGTCCACACAAATGTTTATACAGCTTTATTCATAATTGTCAAAACTTGGAAGCAACCAAGATGTCCTTCAATATGTGAATGAATAAACAAATGGTGGCAAGCATATACAGTGCAGTATTATTCAGCAGTAAAAAGAGATGAGCTATCAAGCCACACAGAGACATGCAGGAACCTTAAGTACATGTTGCTAAATGAAAGAGGTCGGTCTGCAAAGGTTATATACTGTATGATTCCAACTATATGACATTCTGGAAAAGGCAAAACTATAGAGACAGTTAAAAGATCAATGTTTGCCAGGGGCTTAGGGGAAGGGAGGGAGGATGAATAGGTGAAGCACAGGGAATTTTTAGCACAGTGAAATTATTCTGTATGACACTGAAATGGTGGATACATATCATTATTCCTTTACAAAAACCATCCAATGTACAACACAAATAGTGAACCCTAATACAAACTATGGACTTTAGTTAATAATAATGTATCAACATTGGCTTAGAAATTATAACAGATGTACTACACTAATGCCTTATGTTCATTATAGGGGAAACTCTGGGCGGGTGGGGTTGGGAGTGAGGGTGCCTATGTACTTTCTGCTCAATTTTTCTAGAAACGTAAAACTGCTCTAACAAAATTAATTTTTTAAAGTTATAGGATAAAAAATAAATAAAAATAAAGGATACCAGGGGTGAATGATTTTATAGGGCACTCTTTTTAAATTTTGGGGGACAGCTAACATTTAAATTATCCAAGTAATGCTAGAATTTGGAAAAAAAGGCATATCTTCCTAATTCTTCTGAAAAATTACCAAAATCAAATAAAATTTATACTGAAAAACTGTAACCCAATCACATAAATGATGAGGCAAACATCTAACGCAATATTAGCAAAGAGAATACAGTCATGTAGTAAAATAAAAAAATTATAGTGTTGTAGATTTTATTCTAAAAGTTCCACAAAGGATCAATATTTAGGGACCATACTGAGGAGAATTCCGTGTCAAATCTGCTTAGGAAATACCCTCTTTGCAAGTCACCATGCACACTCACACATCAAAAATTCTGAAATCCTACAGAAAAGAAAACTGTTTTTGGTTTAAAACACTTTTTTTTCAAAAATATTTGATAAAAGGACACTCTGTTACTCGTGTGTATCACCCATTAACATCCATAGTAATGGCATACCACAGAACACACCACACCGCTCAACACAGAGATACCTCTCTCCTTCAACTTGCATAAGGACTGTGGTAGATAGATTAATGGTCCCAAGATGCCCATGTCCTAATCCCTGCAATCTGTAAATACAATATGTTACCTTCCACAGCAAAGGGGAGTTAAAGTTGCAGGTGGAATTAAGATTGCTAACCACTGACTTTCAGATAAGACAATTATCCTGGATTATCTGGAAGGGTGAAATGTAATCACGATGGATCTTACAAATGGAAAAGGAGGAAGAGAGAATCAGAGAAAGAGGTGTCAAGATGGAAGCACGTCAGAGTGCTATGATGTGAGAAGCAGTTGACCTGCCCTTGCTAGCTTTGCAGATGGAGGAAGAGGCTGTGAGCCAATGAATGTGGGCAAACTCTAGAAGATGGAAAATACAAGGAAATGGATTCTTCCCTGGAACCTCCAGAAAGGAAAGCAGCCCTGCTGACACCTTGATTTTAGCCCAGTGAGACCTGTGTTGGACTTCAGAGTTGTAAAATAATAAATTTGTGTTGCTTTAGCCACCAAATTTATAGTAATTTGTTACAGCAGAAATAGGAAACTAATATAGAGACTGTCTTAATACCTCTTTTAAGACCCCAATACTTATTTTTGGTCTTTTAATTTACAGTTGATCCTATGAAATAACCATAGTGAAGGGAAGTGAGTTGGAATTAGTACAGAGTCAAAATTTTAGGATATTTTAAGAGTATATTTGTAATGTTTGTTTTTTTTTTTCCTGTGGTTGTGGTATAGTAGAAAGAAAACAGTATTTGTAGTTTTAATGCTTGTGTGATTTTGGGAAAACTTTTTTCAGGCTCTATTTGCACTTCCATAATTATATCATGGAGCTATTGTGAAGACTTAATAAGCTTCAGTGTTGCAAAGAACTTGAAAGCAGGGCTATAGAGTAATCTGGTGGGTTTGAAGCCTGGCTGTAGTCCTTGCTGCCTGTGTTATCTTGAATTTCCCTCCTGCTTACCCTGCCTGCCTTCCCTACTCTCTCCATTCTTTCTTCCCTTCCTTTTTCATGCAAACTTTGCACAGCTAACACACTGGTATGTGTCAGACTCCAATAAATACATTATAAAATCTCCAGTAGTGAAATGTCTTTCTCTTAACCTTGTCCTACATCTGCCCAGTTCCCCTGCCACACCCTCCATGCACCCATTCATAACAACGGTTCTTAGTTTCCTATATATTTTCCAGACCTATTCTATGAAATTTGAGACAATATAGATTGGTATTTTCCCATTTTACTTAAAAGGTGGAATTTTATATATATTGTACTGCATTTTTCTTTTTTCCCTCAAAGATTTTTATTTTTTATTTTTTTAATAAATGTATTTATTTATTTTTTGGCTGCGTTAGGTCTTCATTGCTGCACCTGGGCTTTCTCTAGCTGCGGTGAGCAGGGGCTACTCTTCGTTGTGGTGCGCGAGCTTCTCATTGCAGTGGCTTCCCTTGTTGTGGAGCATGGGCTCTAGGCACCTGGGCTTCAGTAGTTGTGGCATGTGGGCTTCAGTAGTTGTGGCTCACAGGCTCTAGAGCATAGGCTCAGTAGTTGTGGCACACAGGCTTAGTTGCTCTGCAGCATGTGAAATCTTCCTGGACCAGGGCTTGAACCTGTGTCCCCTGCACTGGCAGATGGATTCTTAACTACTGCGCCACCAGGGAAGTCCTCAAGGATTTTTATCTTGAATACCTTTCCCCATCTGCACACAGAAGACTCCTTTATTTTTCCCAGCTGTATAGTATTCCTATATGGGTGAACTATAATTTATTTAACCTACTTACGAACACAAGACTGTTTTCAGTCTCTTCTATTACAAACAGTACTGAGGTGAATGGTCTTGTAGATAAATACTTTTACACATTTGGAAACGTATCAGTAGGGAAAAAATCCCAGAAGTGGCATTGTTGAGTCAAAGGGTTTAAACACTTGTAATTGATATGAGCAAGTTTCTGACCTTCCCGTAGCTGCAGTTTCCTCGTCTATAAAGTAGGGATAATGATAAACATGCCCCATGGAGGGGGACCTTCAAGATGGCGGACCTTCAAGACATGGAGATCACCACCCTCCCCACAAATACATCAAAAATACATCTACATGTGGAACAACTCCTACAGAACACCTACTGAACGCTGGCAGAAGACCTCAGACTTCCCAAAAGGCAAGAAACTCCCCATGTACCTGGGTAGGGCAAAAGAAAAAAGAAAAAACAGACACAAAAGAATAGAGACAGGACCTGTACCTCTGGGAGGGAGCTGTGAAGGAGGAAAAGTTTCCACATGCTAGGAAGGCCCTTCACCGGTGGAGATGGGGGGTAGCGGGGAGAAGCTTCGGAGCCACCAAGGAGAGCGCCACAACGGGTGCAGAGGGCAAAGCAGAGAGATTCCTGCACAGTGGATGGGTGCTGACCAGCACTCACCAGCCTGAGAGGCTTGTCTGCTCACCCGCTGGGGCAGGTGGGGGCTGGGAGATGAGGCTCGGGCTTCGGAGATCAGATCCCAGGGAGAGGACTGGGGTTGGCGGCGTGAACACAGCCTGAAGGGGGCTAGTGCACCACAGCTAGCCAGGAGGGAGTCTGGGGAAAAGTCTGGACCTGCCTAAGAGGCAAGAGACCATTGTTTCGGGATGTGTGAAGAGAGGGGATTCAGAGCACTGCCTAAACGAGCTCCAGAGATGGGCGCGAGCTGCGGCTATCAGCGTGGACACCAGAGACTGGCATGAAACGCTAAGGATGCTGCTGCAGCCACCCAGAAGCCTGTGTGCGCGAGCACAGGTCACTATCCACACCGCCCCTCCCGGGAGCCTGTGCAGCCTGCCACTGCCAGGGTCATGTGATCCAGGGACAACTTCCCCGGGAGAACGCACGGCGCGCCTCAGGCTGTTGCAACGTCATGCTGGCTTCTGCCACCGCAGGCTCGCCCCACATTCCATACCCCTCCCTCCCCCAAGCCTAAGTGAGCCAGAGCCTGCTAATCAGCTGCTCCTTTAACCCTGTCCTGTCTGGGCAGGAACAGACGCCCTCAGGCGACCTACATGCAGAGGTGGGGCCAAATCCAAAGCTTAACCCCAGGAGCTGTGCGAACAAAGAAGAGAAAGGGAAATCTCTCCCAGCAGCCTCAGGAGCAGCGGATTAAATCTCCACAATCAACTTGATGTACCCTGCATCTGTGGAATACCTGAATAGACAACGAATCATCCCAACATTGAGGAGGTGGACTTTGGGAGCAACTGCAGACTTGGGGTTTGCTTTCTGCATCTAATTTGTTTCTGGCTTTATGTTTATCTTAGTTTAGTAGTTAGAGCTTATTATCATTGGTAGATTTGTTTATTGATTTCGTTGTGCTCTTCCTTTATATATATATATATATATATGTTTTTTATTTTCCTTTTTCTATTTTTGTGAGTGTGTATGTGTATGCTTCTTTGTGTGATTTTGGCTGTATAGCTTTGCTTTTACCATTTGTCCTAGGGTTCTGTCTGGCTGGGTTTTTTTGTTTTGGTTTTTATAGTATAGTTTTTATTGCTTGTTAACATTGATGCATTGGTGGATTTGTTTATTGGTTTGGTTGCTCTCTTCTTTCTTTTTTTATTACTTAAAAAATTTTTTTAATACGTTTTTTAATTTTTTATTTTAATAACTTTATTTTATTTATTTATTTTTTCTTTCTTTCTTTTTTTTTCTCGCTTTTCTTCCAAGCTGTGTGGCTGACAGGGTCTTGCTGCTCTAGCCGGGTGTCAGGCCTGAGCCTCTTAGGTAAGAGAGCTGAGTTCAGGACATTGGTCCACCAGAGACCTCCCGGCCCCACGTAATATCAAACAGCGAGAGCTCTCCCAGAGATCTCCATCTCAATGCTAAGGCCCAGCTCCACTCAATGACCAGCAAGCTACAGTGCTGGACACCCTATGCCAAACAATTAGCAAAACAGGAACACAACCCCACCCATTAGCAGAGAGGCTGCCTAAAATAATAATAAGGTCACAGACACCCCAAAACACACCACCGGACGCGGTCCTGCCCAGCAGAAAAACAAGATCCAGCCTCATCCACCAACACACAGGCACCAGTCCCCTCCACCAGAAAGCCTACACAACCCACTGAACCAACCTCACCCAGTGGGGGCAGACACCAAAAACAATGGGAACTACAAACCTTCAGCCTGCAAAAAGGAGACCCCAAACACAGTAAGTTAAGCAAAATGAGAAGACAGAGAAAGACACAGCAGATGAAGGAGCAAGGTAAAAACAAACCAGACCAAACAAATGAAGAGGAAATAGGCAGTCTACCTGAAAAAGAATTCAGAGTAATGATAGTAAAGATGATCCAAAATCTTGGAAATAGAATGGAGAAAATACAAGAAACGTTTAACAAGGACCTAGAAGAACTAAAGAGCAAACAAACAGTAATGACCAACACAATAAACGAAATTAAAAATTCTCTAGAAGGAATCAATAGCAGAATAACTGAGACAGAAGAACGGATAAGTGACCTGGAAGAGAAAAGAGTGGAAATAACTACCTGAGAGCAGAATAAAGGAAAAAGAATGAAAAGAATTGAGGACAGTCTCAGAGACCTCTGGGACAACATTAAACGTACCAACATTCGAATTATAGGGGTCCCAGAAGAAGAAGAGAAAAAGAAAGGGACTGAGAAAATATTTGAAGACATTATAGTTGAAAACTTCCCTAATATGGGAAAGGAAATAATCAAGTCCAGGAAGCGCAGAGAGTCCCATACAGGATAAATCCAAACAGAAACATGCCAAGACACATATTAATCAAACTATCAAAAATTAAATACAAAGAAAAAATATTAAAAGCAAGGGAAAAACAACAAATAACATACAAGGGGAACCTCATAAGGTTAACAGCTGGTTTCTCAGCAGAAACTTTGCAAGCTAGAAGGGTGTGGCAGGACATATTTAAAGTGATGGAAAGGAAAAACCTACAAACAAGATTACTCTATCCAGCAAGGATCTCATTCAGATTCGATGGAGAAATTAAAACCTTTACAGACAAACAAAAGTTAAGAGAATTCAGCACCACCAAACCAGCTTTACAACAAATGCTAAAGGAACTTTTCTAAGCAGGAAACACAAGAGAAGGAAAAGACCTACAATAACAAACCCAAAACAATTATGAAAATGTTAATAGGAACATACATATTGATAATTACCTTAAATGTAAATGGATTAAATGCTCCAACCAAAACACATAGACTGGCTAAATGGATACAAAAACAAGACCCATACATATGCTGTCTACAAGAGACCCACTTCAGACCTAGGGACACATACAGACTGAAAGTGAGGGGATGGAATAAGATATTACATGTAAATGGAAATCAAAAGGAATCTGGAGTAGCAACTCTCATATCAGACAAAATAGGCTTTAAAATAAAGACTAGTACAAGAGACAAAGAAGGACACTACATAATGATCAAGGGATCAATCCAAGAAGAAGATATAACAATTGTAGATATTTATGCACCCAACATAGGAGCACCTCAATACATAAGGCAAATGCTACCAGCCATAAAATGGGAAATCGACAGTGATGCAGTCATAGTAGGGGACTTTAACACCCCACTTTCACCAATGGACAGATCATCCAAAATGAAAATAAATAAGGAAACACAAGCTTTAAATGATACATTAAACAAGATGGACTTAATTGATATTTATAGGACATTCCATCCAAAAACAACAGAATACACTTTCTTCTCAAGTGCTCATGGGACATTCTACAGGATAGATCATATCTTGGGTCACAAATCAAGCCTTGGTAAATTTAAGAAAATTGAAATCGTATCAAGTATCTTTTCCGACCACAATGCTATGAGACTAGATATCAATTACAGGAAAAAATCTGTAAAAAATACAAAAACATGGAGGTTAAACAATACACTACTAAATAACCAAGAGATCACTGAAGAAATCAAAGAGGAAATCAAAAAATACCTAGAAACAAATGAGAAGGAAAGCACGATGACCCAAAACCTATGGGATGCAGCAAAAGCAGTTCTAAGAGGGAAGTTTATAGCAGTACAATCCCACATCAAGAAACAAGAAACATCTCAAATAAACAACCTAACCTTACACCTAAAGCAATTAGAGAAAGAAGAACAAAAAAAAACCCAAAAGTTATCAGAAGGAAAGAAATCATAAAGATCAGATCAGAAATAAATGAAAAAGAAATGAAGGAAATGATAACAAAGATCAGTAAAACTAAAAGCTGGTTCTTTGAGAAGATAAACAAAATTGATAAACCATTAGCCAGACTCATCAAGAAAAAAAGGGAGAAGACTCAAATCAATAGAATTAGAAATGAAAAAGGAGAAGTAACAACTGACACTGCAGAAATACAAAGGATCATGAGAGATTACTACAGGCAACTCTATGCCAATAAAATGGACAACCTGGAAGAAATGGACAAATTCTTAGAAACGTGCAACCTTCCGAGACTGAACCAGGAAAAATAGAAAATATGAACAGACCAATCACAAGCACTGAAATTGAAACTGTGATTAAAAACCTTCCAACAAACAAAAGCCCAGGACCAGATGGCTTCACAGGCAAATTTTATCAAACATTTAGAGAAGAGCTAACACCTATCCTTCTCAAACTCTTCCAAAATATAGCAGAGGGAGGAACACTCCCAAACTCATTCTATGAGGCCACCATCACCCTGATACCAAAACCAGACAAAGATGTCACAAAGAAAGGAAACTACAGACCAATATCACTGATGAACATAGATGCAAAAATCCTCAACAAAATACTCGCAAACAGAATCCAACAACACATTAAAAGGATCATATAGCATGATGAAGTGGGGTTTATCCCACGAATGCAAGGATTCTTCAATATACGCAAATCAACCAGTGTGATACACCATATTAACAAATTGAAGGAGAAAAACCATATAATCATCTCAATCGATGCAGAGAAAGCTTTCAACAAAATTCAACACCCATTTATGATAAAAACCCTGAAGAAAGTAGGCATAGAGGGAACTTTCCTCAACATAATAAAGGCCATATATGACAACCCACAGCCAACATCATCCTCAATGGTGAAAAACTGAAACCATTTCCACTAAGATCAGGAACAAGACAAGGTTGCCCACTCTCACCACTATTATTCAACATAGTTGTGGAAGTTTTAGCCACAGCAATCAGAGAAGAAAAATAAATAGAAGGAATCCAAATCAGAAAAGAAGAAGTAAAGCTGTCACTGTTTGCAGATGACATGATACTATACATAGAGAATCCTAAAGATGCTACCAGAAAACTACTAGAGCTAATCAATGAATTTGGTAAAGTAGCAGGATACAAAATTAATGCACAGAAATCTCTAGCATTCCTATACACTAATGGTGAAAAATCTGAAAGTGAAATTAAGAAAACACTCCCATTTACCATTGCAACAAAAGGAATAATATATATAGGAATAAACCTACCTAAGGAGACAAAAGACATGTATGCAGAAAATTATAAGACACTGATGAAAGAAATTAAAGATGATACAAAGAGATGGAGAGATATACCATGTTCTTGGATTGGAAGAATCAACATTGTGAAAATGACTCTACTACCCAAAGCAATCTACAGATTCAATGCAATTCCTATCAAACTGCCACTGGCATTTTTCACAGAACTAGAACAAAAAATTTCACAATTTGTATGGAAATGCAAAAGAGCCCGAATAGCCAAAGCAATCTTGAGAAACAAAAACGGAGCTGGAGGAATGAGGCTCCCTGACTTCAGACTATACTTCAATGCTACAGTAATTGAGACAGTATGGTACTGGCACAAAAACAGGAATATAGATCAATGGAACAGGATAGAAAGTCCAGAGATAAACCCACGCATATATGGTCACCTTACCTTTGATAAAGGAGGCAAGAATATACAGTGGAGAAAAGACAGCCTCTTCAGTAAGTGGTGCTGAGAAAACTGGACAGGTACATGTAAAAGTATGAAATTAGAACACTCCCTAACAACATACACAAAAATAAACTCAAAATGGATTAAAGACCTAAATGTAAGGCCAGACACTATCAAACTCTTAGAGGAAGACATAGGCAGAACACTCTATGACATAAATCACAGCAAGATCCTTTTTGACTCACCTCCTAGAGAAATGGAAATAAAACCAAAAATAAACAAATGGGACCTAATGAAACTTAAAAGCTTTTGCACAGCAAAGGAAACCATAAACAAGACCAAAAGACAATCCTCAGAATGGGAGAAAGTATTTTCAAATGAAGCAACTGACAAAGGATTAATCTCCAAATTTTACAGGCAGCTCATGCAGCTCAATATGAAAAAAACAAACAACCCAATCCAAAAATGGGCAGAAGGCCTAAATAGACATTTCTCCAAAGAAGATATACAGATTGCCAAGAAACACATGAAAGAATGCTCAACATCATTAATCATTACAGAAATGCAAATCAAAACTACAATGAGATATCATCTCACACCAGTCAGAATGGCCATCACCAAAAAATCTACAAACAATAAATGCTGGAGAGGGTGTGGAGAAAAGGGAACCCTCTTGCACTGTTGGTGGGAATGTAAATTGATACATCCACTATAGAGAACAGTATGGAGGTTCCTTAAAAAACTAAAAATAGAACTACCATATGACCCAGCAACCCCACTACTGGGTATATACCCTGAGAAAACCATAATTCAAGAAGAGTCATGTACCAAAATGTTCATTACAGCGCTATTTACAATAGCCAGGACATGGAAGCAACCTAAGTGTCCATCAACAGATGAATGGATAAAGAAGATGTGGCACATATATACAATGGAATATTACTCAGCCTTAAAAAGAAATGAAATTGAGTTATTTGTAGTGAGGTGGATGGACCTAGAGACTGTCATACAGAGTGAAGTAAGTCAGAAATAGAAAAACGAATACTGTATGCTAACACATATATATGGAGTCTAAAAAAAACACCAGTGGTTCTGAAGAACCTAGGGGCAGGACAGGAATAAAGACGCAGATGTAGAGAATGGACTTTAGGACACGGGGAGGGCGAAGGGTAAGCTGGGATGAAGTGAGAGTGTCATGGACATATATACACTACCAAATGTAAAATAGATGGCTAGTGGGAAGCATCCGCATAGTCCAGGGAGATCAGCTCAGTGCTTTGTGACCACCTAGAGGGGTGGGATAGGGAGGGTGGGAGGGAGAAGCAAGAGGGAGGAGATATGGGGATATGTGTATACGTATAGCTGGTTCACTTTGTTATAAAGCAGAAACTAACACACCATTGTAAAGCAATTATACTCCAATAAAGATGTTAAAAAAATAAATTAAAAAAAACATGCCTCATGGAGTGGTTCGTGAGTATTAAATGATGTACAAGTGTAAAACACTTGGCATTAAACAAATTTTACCATCAATTATTACTACTGTTAGATGACACAATGTTATACATTGCAAAGTGCCAGTCATGGCAATTTAAATATTGACTATTAATATTGTTTTGAAATTCCATAAATGGTAACTTGGAGGTAGTAAATACAGAAAGACAAAAATTTACCTAATGAACAGGTTGGCATTCTTTGCAGTCAGCATATTTACTTACGTATTCATTATGCTAATAACTTGCTTAAAATTTATTTTCCCTTAAATATGTTAAACACTTTCCCAATTATCCAAATTATGACAAATTGAATAATAGTGGACTGCTCTAATGGCAAGTCACTCCTGCATTATTAACATAACTAAAGCGTATTTGGCCAAAACAGTCCAGATTGAAAGTTGTCCAAAGGTGAAATGAGAAAGGATGTACCCCAGTATGGTTTTGGGTGATTTTCATAGTCATTAGACTGGTCAGCAGGTGTGTGCCTAATCCTAAAGAAAATGGATATTTCTAGTGGGAAAACATCCCAACTCAGAGAATTCAATTCTCCTGTTTTTAAGCTTTCCATAAAATAATTCGAAAATTGCTAAAAGGTATGTAAATTGCATACTTCATACATTCCTATATATTATATAATAAGTATCTGTTGTATACCCATCATTTTTATATGTGCTCAGAGGTTAATACTTGTCCTAATTCTGTTCATTCGCAGAGTAATTTTAGAGGCCACCAGCCGGATAAAAATCACACACAAAAAATAATAAACATTCAGCTGTAATTAGCATCTTACAAAACTTTCAATTTGGAGTCTATTTGAATGTCACAAAAAGAAGTTATGTGGCATTTTGAAATAATGTACTAGACCAAGATTTAGGAGATTTCTTGGATATTCAGCTTTGATTACTATTATATTGGTAGGGTACGATGGCATCTCATGGGACCCAAGGGCAAGAATTACAGTTGATTTTTATGAGGATCTGCAAATGGAATTTCTTAATTAGTAGCTCAATTTCTACAGGTTTGATGGTCCCTGTTCTCTCTTTTCTACCCTGATCAGCTATCTTTCAATATGATGGGTTTTAACTAGATTATTCTGAAACAATTGCCACTCCAAAGGGTATCTTCCTAACTACCTGCAGATTCTTCTAGTTTCAAGAAAGATCTCTCTAAAAACTTAAAATGGAGAGAATATCAGGCTAGACAGTAGTCAGCAATCCACTATGATCTTGGTATATAAGAAAAAAATCATGTAATTACTTTGACCCTTAGTCTTGTCCTGTCACATTGAAGGGTTACTTATTTCTGAAATCTATCTCAAATATACCTCTTCTCTCCATCCCTATAACTGGAGCCTTAGACTTACCTTGCACATTGCAATTACAGCCTCGTTTCTCTCTGAAGAGCTCACTGCTGGAACGATGTGGTCAACAGACTGGGAGAAGGAAGATTCAAAGGAGTTTGCATTTTTTATCTGAATAGTAATCTTATTATGACAGCTTGAATATAGATTTGTAGTGCAGAAAGAAGACAGTAGGTAGTGAGACAGATTGACTTTTCTACCTATAGAAGTCAAAGATGTTATGTAAAACCTAAATTGAGCTGTCTAAGGCTTAACAAGGAGGTCTCCCCTACAGGTATAGATTAGAAATCATCAGAGTGTAGGTGGTAGTAAGTCCATGGGAGTGAATGAAATACCCAGGGAGACTATTTACTAAAAGGTGAAATCCAAGCAAGTAATTTGATGGCTGTCTTGTACAATGTTCCTCCCCCGAACAGAGTTTGGGACTGTGGTTTCCATGCATTTAATTTATTTTGGGAAGTATTCTCAGGGAACAGGAGCAAGGCACTGTTAGAGTAGGAGGAAAGGAGGAAAAGCTGATTATAGGTGGTTATCAATCTGTTTGCTACCTTGGGCATCTGGGCCCGGGTTGCTCAGAAGAATGCGCCTTAGAGGGGAAGTTTATCTTTCTATCATCTTTGTTATAATCTGCCTCTAAGGCTTGATTATTTCTCTCTTCATATATCATCTTTGAAGGTCTGTCTCTGGATATCTCAATTCTAGCCCAGGGGTGATTGTAACAATTTCAGGGACCATAGGCATCCTTGTGTGAGACTGTGGTAACTCATTTCCTGCTCAGCACCTCAACCAAACTGCTGCAAAGCTCTAAGTGCTGATAGTATTGCTGCTTTGTCCTCCAGAAATAGGCCAGCCATTGGGTACCTGAGTTGGGTTGCCAGATTTAGCAAATTAAAATACAGGTGATATTTGAAACATACTAAAGAATTACTAGTTGTTTTTCTGAAATTAAATTAACTGGGCATCCTGTATTTATCTGGCAGTTTTACACCTTAGCAGTAGCTGCTCTTCAAGATTGGCACATACCTTGTTTACCCCTATCTCATCACTGATGGGAAAATAGAGTGACTGTGTTTTTGGACTGCAGGAACAGTGCAACCAAACAATGAATATTCTATGTGCTATAGACTGAATATTTGTGTCCCCCAAAATTCATATGTTGAAACATAATCCCCAATGTGACGGTATTTGGAAGTGGGGTCTTTGGGAGGTATAGGTAAGGAAGGTAGAGTCCTAATGAATGGGATTAGACCCAGAGAGCTCTCTCACTCCTTCTGCCCTGTGAGGACACAACGAGAAGACAGCTATCCATGAATCAGTAAGCTTGCCTCATCAGGCACAGAATCTGCCAGCTCCTTGATCTTGGACTTTTCAAAAGCCTCTAGAACTGTGAGAAATAAATTTCTGTCATTTGTAAGCCACCCAAGCTGTGATATTTTGTTATAGAAGCCTGAACAGACTAAGACGTCTATGCCTTGGGATGTGAGAAGCATGGCATGGTTTGTTATTCTCTCAGATGAATGTGATTCTCTCCAGGCGGCACAGGCCAGACGAATCTGTGACACTGAGAAATAGTGAGCTGGACATGTCCTCCCCTTTATCAGCCTCATATTCATAATGTAGTGAAATCATATCTTACCAAGGATTAGGTTCAAAAACAATGCAGCTTCACACCCAATAGGATGACTACTATTTTTAAAAAAGCAGAAAATAACAAGTGTTGTGAGGATGTGGAGATACTGGAAACCTTGTGCATTGCTGATGGGACTGTGAAATGGTACAGCTGCTGTGGAAAAAAGTATGGACGTTCCTCAAAAAATTAAACAGAACTACCATAAGATCTAACAATTCCATTTCTGGGTATATGCCCCAAAGAACTGAAAGCAGGGACTCAAACAGATATTTGTACACCATTGTTTATAGCAGAATTATTCAAAATAGTCAGAAAGATAGAAACAACCCAAATGTTCATTGACAGATGGATAAAATGTGATATATGCATACAATGGAATTTTTTTTTTAATAAATCTATTTATTTATTTATTTTTGGCTGTGTTGGGTCTTCGTTTCTGTCCTTGGGCTTTCCCCAGTTGTGGCGAGTGGGGGCCACTCTTCATCGTGGTGCGCGAGCCTCTCACTATCGCAGCCTCTTGTTGCGGAGCATGGCTCCAGACGCTCAGGCTCAGTAGTTGTGGCTCACGGGCTTAGTTGCTCCGCGGCATGTGGGATCTTCCCAGACCAGGGCTCGAACCCGTATCCCCTGCATCGGCAGGCAGACTCTCAACCACTGCGCCATCAGGGAAGCCCCATACAACGGAATATTATTCAGCCTTTAAAAAGGAGTGGAATTCTGTCACGTGCTACAACATGGATGATCCTTGAGGACATTATTCTAAGTGAAATAATTCAGACACAAAAGGACAAATACTGTATGAGGCCACTTATATAAGTAAAATAATGAAATTCATAGAGACAAAGTAGAATGATGATTGCCAGGGTCTGGGTGTCGGATCTCAGATGGCAAAAGAAGAATGTGAAGTTAGTGTTTAATGTGAACAGAAGTTCACTTTGAAAAGATGAAAGCATTCTGGAGATAGATGGTAGTGATGGTTGCACAACCATGTAAAAGTACTTAATGCCACTGAACTGTTCACCTAAAAATGAAGGTGGTAAATTTTATGTTATGTATACTTTACCACATAAAAAAGATGGTTCATAAGGTGAGAATTGATTAAAGTCAAATTTTAGAAACTGTTTAAAGCCAGAATGTCTTGAACCACCTGATATTATTTTTTCAACCCTGTAGAAGAGGGGTCCCCAACCCCTGGGCCGTGGACTGGCACTGCTCCTCGGCCTGTTAGGAAGCAAGCCACACAGCAGGAGGTGAGCAGCGGGGAGGCAAGCGAAGCTCTATCTGCCGCTCCCCATCGCTCGCATTACCGCCTGAACCATCCCCCCTGCACCCCCGCCACAGTCCGTGGAAAAATTGTCTTCCACGAAACCGGTCCCTGGTGTCAAAAAGGTTGGGGGGAAAAAAAAAAAAAAAAAAAAAGGTTGGGGACCGCTGCTGTAGAAGGTGTCTCACCGGAGACTTCCATTGCAGCTGTTTCTCCTCTGGTGTCAGGCCAGGCTGTTGAGCACAGGTGAAGTAACTGGCCATGTTGTACCAAAAGCATTATCTTCAAACATCAGAATCCCAGGCAGCATGGTGAGATGCTCACACTGTGAGAGACCTGCAGGGACTGAGACCCAGCGAGGGAACGAGAGAGCTTTGTCTTTCATCTCATACTCACTCCAGGCAACATTCTTTGAGTATAATTCTGGGCTGAGTGGTTGGAGCATTGAGATGTTTTCTTATTCTCTGTTTCCCTTTCTTGGATATGTATAGTTGAATTCATGCAAGTAAAATGAATATTTGGTGCAACTCCACTGGAATAACTATTATTTCTCAACATTTTACTCTGTGCCAGGCATTGTTCTATGTGCTTTACTTGGAATATTTCATTTACTTTTTACAGTCAAACCATGAGAAAGGTCTATTTGCCGAGCTGCTGCAGCCTCTGTAAGGACACGCAGTATTAACCTCATGCCCAGCCCCTAACTGTGAAAGATTTGACCACTGACAAGGTTATCTCTGCTGGTAATTGAGCTAGGAGGATTAGAGGTAACCGTTGATGGGAGGGTCTGGCGCAGCAGGGCACGTAGTTTCAGGGCTAGTGGCTGGTAGCCAGGTTGGGTCATTTATAAATAGGGGCTGGTGGGTGAGAGAGAGGAGAACAGAAAGCAGAGATGAGAGAGACCAACATGAGAGATGGAAGGAGATGCATCTGTTACTGAGAATTTTCACATTTCCACGAAACCTGACAGCACTTACAGCCTGTGTGTTCCAGGTGGTTTCCTTGCATATGTTCCATTTTTCTTTTATTTGTGGTAGCCTGAGAGGGTTTCTTTCTTTCCAGCCTTGATTAGAGCCCAAGCCCATATTATTGGAACTCCAGCTGCATTCATAAATGGTTCATATACATTATGAGGAGAAAGATTGCTTTGTCTGATGGGAATGGCCAAGAGCTAGGGATCAGGGGATGTATTCTAGTTCCAGTACTGCCATTAACTTGTGTGACCTTGGGCAAAGTATTACCCTTTCTAGACCACAGTTTCCTGATCTATCAAATAAGGATAACATTGCTTGCCATGTAAATTTCATAGAAGGAGGATACATGAAAGCCATAAATGTTCAAAGCATTTTAAAAGGTTACAAAGCAATATATAAATGCAAATAAAGATTATTACATTTGGCCAAAATAAAAGTATGTTCATCTTGTAACTTTTTACACTAGTAAAACTTCTGAGAGCTCATCAGACACTTGAATTTGGGTCAAAGTTCTCAAAAATGCTCTGACGGGACTGGAACCAAGAGATCACATGTAGTTTTCTAAATTTTTGTGACCTTGTGCCTTATCTCTCCAACTAGATTTTAAGTTTATGGGTATTTGTTTCTGCCTTAGGACCAAGCACAATGTAGATGCTTGTGAATATGTGATGAGTGAGTATCTGACTAAAAGGAAAGATGGATGGATGTTCTAGGAAACTTCACCTTCTATGGAAATCCAGGATGAGTTTTCAGTTCTCTCTAATTACTTCTCTTCTAAGGAAACAATAGGAAAAATAGGAAAAAATAGTTTGTGAGTAGGCATACATATAATATGCAGTGCATACACATTTCATAGATGGTTTTATACAGGAGCAATGCACATGAACTCAGTCTCATTGATATTTCCAGCTGGGTGAGAGGCTATTTTAAAGTCAAGGTTCATATATTCACTAGTGTATTTAGAATGCCCTGTATAATGTTGCTCACTAGAAAAATTTTCTCATCTTCTTGGACAGAATGTGTTCACCGTGTCGAGATTTCAGTATTTGGAAATTTACCAACTTAGTGTTCTATTCGTCAAAGAAACAGAAATCTAATTTTAAAATATCCTAAACCCGCCACATGCCCCTTGATGAAGATGGGTAACCTGTGCAGGTGTGAACTTCCTGTCAGTGGAGGTGTTTGAGCTGTGGCTGAATGACCATCTCTTAGGGGTAGTTTCAGGCCAGTATTTTTGGAGGGAGCAGAAAATGGTCTTGTTTCCTACTGATGGTCCTTTTCCAACTTGGATTCTGGAATCAGATCGCATATACTGGAGGCTTACTATTGATATATGTCTCTATAATACCTATTGAGAATAATGCCCAAACTTCAAGGAGTTTATATTCTAAGACAGGGGTGAGCAAACTATGGCCACAGACCAAATCTGGCCTATCACCTGATTCTGCAAATACTTTTTTATTAGAATACAGCCATGCTCATTCCTTTATTTATTTTTCTGTGGTTGCTTTTGTACTACAACAGCATTGTCGATTAGTTACTACAGAGACCGTTTGGCCTACAAAGCCTAAAATATTTACTATTTGGCCCTTTACAGAAAAAGTGTACCAGTCTCCATAAGCAGTAGACTGCAGAGTTCAGCACATGCTTCTCAGAGAGTGCATCCTTACCTATTGAGATATATAAGGTATGTTAGAACTTCTGTATATATTTTATCTTATTTTTAACTTTTGACTTTAATTACTAAGTCTAGGTTCCTCATCCCTAGAGTGAGGATATTAGTAAAACCCACTTCATTGGGTTGTTGTGAGGGTTACAAGTGATGATGCCTGTGAAACAGTGCACACAACTTGAATCTGAACTCCTAACCAATACACTGTTGCACTAGAACAAAATAGAGGAGAGTGAACTAGATGAGGGTTGGGAAAGTAAAGGAAGGCTTGTTGTAAGAGGTGTAACAGGAGTTGTATTTCTGAAGAGAAGATGAGGACTGGAGTGGTCGTGCGGATACTCAGTTATGGGGAGGTTGGCTAAGCCAACCTCGAATCTTCCTAGCAAGACTCCTGCCCCCTCTCCCACACACCTCCGCCACATTTTGAAAGTCCAGAGAGATTTTTTTGCCTGCTAGTTAGTCACTTGATCCAGAGAAGTAAGTGCCTCTGTAATTTCAATCTGTGCCTTCTATCACTAAGATAAACTAGTAATGATTTGCCAATAAGATGCAATTACAGTGCCTGCTGAGGTCAATATTCAATCAGTGGTTCCATTCTGAGTGCTGCTTTGATCAGTTGGTCAAAAATTTCCTTTCTTTAGATGCTTTGTAAACCATGATTGATCAAGAGGTTTGGGGGTTTAAGACTGGGATGTGATTTCATTTTTAATCCAACTTTTGAGCAGCACTTCAAACTGGTCAAATGTGACAGGGTCTCCCTTGGGAAGCTCGAGCCCACCCAGAGGCCAGACTTGACACTTCTTTGCATTACTCATAACCATCTCCTCCCCTCCCCCAAATAACAGTCAAACTCTATAAAGTATCATAAATAAAGTAGATCATTCTGAAGGTTTTGTGGGGAGATCAGGAAGTCACATTGCTTACTCCGTACCAAAAACTTAATGCATATTTTTCATTAAACTTTTTTTTCAGTTCTTTCCTAGTGCCTGATTCCCATTTTTCTCCTTTCTCCTCCCTCACATAGCCTCTTAGCCTTTTCTCTATCAACTACAACAACCTAGGTTTTCCCCTCACTTTGGAAATATCACTAAAAATAATGAAGCCCCTCTAGATAACCAAACAAAGCCACTGATTGTTCCTCAAACACACCCCTTGGGAGTACCAGCCTAGATCACCACACCAGGAGATCTTTGGCTGATTTATAGCAATAAAGAGGGACTTGCCTGAGAATAAATCAAAATGAAATTGAGAAATTTCATCCCAGAGGCCCTGGGATGTTTCATGTAACATGAAACATGTTTCATGTAACCCTGAGACTTCTTTTTTCTGGGACTTCTCAGATAAACTAACAGGTATTCCATCTGTTAGTGAGTCAAGCAGTCAGTCATGGAACTCTGTTGAAGGCCATTTCAGAGGAATGGGTTCTGAAACATACGCCTCAGGAAAAGCTGCTGCAGCCAGTGTCAGACTCTTTCTCCCTCCCACCCCCAACTCTAGAGGCTCTTGCTTAGCTCTTGTAGGAGGCGGGACTTAAATATTGCTTGTTGTTCTCCTTTGGGTGCCCAAGCTATTAATGAATTTTCGTTGTAAAGAAATGGGAATTGCCAAGTGTCCTTTGTGCTTGTGATCTGGTGTTCTTTTGTCAGAAAGCGCTGAGGCCCATTGTTCTAGTCCCTCTTGTGTTCACATTGTATTTCTCATGACAGAGCTTATTTATTGTCTTCCATCCAGATTTTGGACTCTGTGTGTGGGCTTTTGGGAGGTTGCCTTTCAGAAGAGGAGCAGAGCAGAATGGCCCTGCTGACAGTGCACTCGAACGAGGCTGCTAAACGTGACCAGCTCTGTCTCTTCTTAGTCTTCTGTGTTTCGGGTGGATTTTCCAGTGCCCATGCTAATTAAGGATAGAGGAGAGACTGTTCACTGCTTGTATATGAATTTTCTCCCCATGGGAAAAAAAGAGAGCCGGGAGATGGATCACTGGGTGTTTACCTAGCACAGAGATGTAGTCAGCATTCATCTATCTTCCATTCAGTGTCCCTTCAGAGAGACATTAGAGTTGAGCTCCACTCTTCTAACTGCAAGTATCCCTCGTGACAGCTTTGCAAGTGGCCTTAACAGCTTGTCAGGAAACTAATCAATGCAGCTTTTCACAAAGGAATCTACTCGATCAATATCACCAAGCAAACCCAGACCTCACAACAGATCACATAAGCATTTTCATGATCAATAGAAGTTACACACAAAATAAATTATTGGCGATATTTCAACGAACATAACATAAGTGCTTCTTGCAGATAGCTCTTTCTCTGGGAGCCACAGTAATATACCAAAAGTGAGAGAAGAGACAGTGTATATGTTGTTAGACCCTTAAAAATACGGTCTCAACACGGGACATTAGCTTAGGAGATGTGACTCTGGTTTTGAAGGAAAAATTGGTTTAAATATTTGACATCCTAATTTTTTCCACCAAGTGTATTATAAATTTTTGAAGGGATGGGATTATTTTGGTATCTCAGTACCATGAGCATGGTCATAGAACAGGCATGTCAGTACATTTTTGCTGAGTCAATCATCATTCTCTCTACCTATCCAGGACCTAGTGCTAATACCAGGAAGTCATCCCTGTCATTTCTACATTTCTGCCTTCTGATTTTTTCCCTAGACTCCTTGGGGAAGTTCCAATTTTAAATGTTGTGAGATTTCCTGACAAATAGTCTAGAAATGTGGACAGGAGATGCTGAAATACCTGGAAAAAACCTAAGGCATAGCCATACTGCAGTAATACATCAAGACATTACCCAACTTTTCTCTTCCTGGTGTTTTAAGTCTGTATCACTTACCGCCTTGTAACAAACGGGTCTACAACTTAGTGGCTTAAAATAACTACTGTTTTATTTACTTATGATTTTGTGGGTCAGCAATTTGGGTTGGGCTCAGCATTGGGCTTTTCTGCTGGTCTTGCCTGAGGTCACTCATGTGTCTTCAGTGATTTGGGAGCTCAACTGGGGCTGAATGGTCCAGGACAGCCTCACACCATGTCAGGCAGTTGGTGCTGGCCGTCAGCTGAGCTTCTCTCTTTAGGAAAGGTTGCCTTGACTTCTTTGCATCATGGTACTGCATTCCAAGAGGATGAAAGTGAAAGCTGCAAGGACTTTTGAGGCCTAGCCTTGGGAGTCACACAATATCACTTCCTTTATATTCTGTTGGTCAAAGGTAAGACTCAGGGTCAGCCCAGATTCAGAAGGAGGGGAAATAGACTCCACATCTTTATGGATGGAGCAGCAAAGTCATACTGCAAAGGGTCATAGTAAAAGGATGGAAAGGATTACTGAAGCCATTTTCACAAAAAATATCTACCACAATTTCCCTCTATCTGCCCCTGCCCCACAACCGCCCAAATGCACATCACCTCATTCAAGAGGTTTTCTCTGCTCAAAGGGCTGCAGCAGAGAAGGGATGAAAGAGTGGAAAGCAAGGGAAAAAATGAGTCTTTCCAGGTTTTCATGTTCTAAAGGACTAGGCACCAGGTAAGGGGGAGGCAAGGCATAGACAAGATGTTGGGAAGAAACATCTTGAGTCAGTTTCTTCAGAGACTAGATAGGATTTCATTGGGCTAGGCTTGGGGGTCAGGGTCAGGGAGGATGTGGAGAGGAGGATTCTGATAACTATGAGAGGGACCTGAAACAGGCTTGCATAGATGGTTATGCCCCAATGTCATGGGAGAAACAAAATAAATCCCGCAGTGTCAAGCATGTCTCAGAAGTAACTGGAGAGCCACCCAACCTGAAGGAGCCATGGATCAAAAGGAAAATGGAGACTTATGTGAAACAATGGCCAAAGATGAGAAGGGAGGTGGTGTCCCAGAAGGTTATCAGCTCCAACAGAAAACTCAGAGGATCTTGCTATCAATACTGTGAAACTACTTACTTACACCCAATCCCAGAACCTTACCTGGGGGAAGAGGAAGAGCCAAGTTGTTTGAGATTACATTCCTACTACCTTAGTGGGACAGGGACTTGATATTTGCATGTCTTGGTTAATTCATGATCAGATCTCTTGAAGCTGTGCACTTGAAAGGTCTTATCAACACGAGGCCAGTGGAATTCTGGGTAAACAGCACCAGGTAGCGCTCCTTTTTAGGGGTACCTCTTGGTCTACAAGAACTGAGAATGTATGGTATGTTTATTCTATTCCATTTAATTGAAAATGGATGAGATTTTCCCAGAACCCAAACACAAATTTGCCCTATACATGATGATGAGGCATATAGTGTTTATCTTATGACATCTGATCCATCATTCCAGGTTAAAAATGTTTTCTCCATGCCCATGTTCTTACATTGAGTAAATATTTTTGAGCACTTACTATGTGCCAGGTGCTTTGGAAGCCACAAGGAAGAGCAAAAAGACACTTGGTCCTTGCCTTTTTGGAGTTTAGAAGGTTCAAGAAGGGCTCATCAGTGTAACCTTTATAGGTTCCATTATAGGAAAAGACCACATAGTCCTAAATGTGTCTGAACTACTCCTGGGAGGTATGCACCACAGAGGTATCCGAGGGGAGTTATTAGAACCAACTTGACATTAACCTTCCCTGGGATAAACCAGATCAAACTGGTTCACCTATCTGTAACCCAAAATATTTCCTATCTGTAGCCAAAAAAGAAAACAATTAATTACCACCACTTACCATGGGTCAAACACTGTGCTACAGGATTTACCTATATTATATCCCTTAATCCCCTAACACATCTGACTGTCCAGTGTCTCCCAATTCTGTGCCCCATCTTCGTGGGTCCACTTGGAAATTACCCAATGTAGTGAACATTATCTCCCTTTCATCTTAAACAAACAACATTTTGACAGTTCTGTTAGCTTTCATTCAAAATGTTATCTCCTAGGAGTGATAAGAGCTGATCTGGTAAACTAAGGCAGTGTGACAATGGGTAGTTATGATCCAATGATGAAAACAGTTAGGCTTCTATACTTTGTAGGAGTTAAGCCATGCATACCATTAAAAATAACCCAAGAACAGAAGCAGGAATACCAACAGAGCTTTGGCAATTCAGTATTGATTCATCAGTATATTTTTGATGATCCGTGTTTAACCCCACTCCAAGCATAATGAAAACTTATTTATAAGTTTCCTTCCTTTTCTAACTTTCAGAGAACCTGGCAGCCAGCTGAAGAGAAAGAATGCACTGATGTTTGTGAATGAGCACACAGCCCTCTCTCATTGATCATTTCTCCTCTGAGTGTCCTTTGAGAGAAATACATATATAATTCTAGGGGCAAAAATCTTCTCTCTGACAATGAACAATCTGTAGTTATATCCTGGAAAAGCCCAGTCAGACTCAAAGATTGGTTAGATGTCAGATAAGAGCTTGGAGGGCAACTTGGAATTACTTGGGGATATAAAATAACCCTTAGATTTCAACCAAAACAAAACAGACAATAAAAAAAAATTTTTAAGCCCATTAATCTGTTTGCTTGTCATCAGAAAGGCACCCTTTGAAAGTTTACAATATTTTGATTTTTCAAATAGTGAAATCAAGACGAGAAGTCCTCAAAAGTTCTGGTTTAAAGATTTTCCTGCCATTAACCTGGGGGTAGGCACCTTCAGGGAACGCTCTTTGCTACTGAAGTTCTTTTGGCTTTTATTTCTGTTGGCATTGAATAGCTAAAAGCAGTCAAGGGCTAACTCTGGGGTTGACAATGAGAAAGCAATGCTCTCATGAGGTTTTAGTTTCTCCTGAAATATTCTTAAATACTTTAAAAGGTCTCAGCAACTGACTACTTGTAGGACATTAAGTACCTTGAAAAATTGATAAGCAAAAAATTGATATGATGAGCTCCTACCTGCATATCATATGGAGTGATCTGTTCCAAAATCAGTCAAGCCTGGGTCTGTTGATTGGGTGAGTGGCCAGAATCAATGCTATTGCTGAGTCCCAGCTGGCACAAGGCTCTGGAGTGACACATGTGGGGGTTCTAATCCCAACTGCATCTCTTTCCAGCTGCTTGTCCTGGGATAGATCACATACCCTGTCTGATCTAGAGTTCTTATCTGAAAAAATGAGAACAATAATGGTTCTTACCTAACAGGTTTGTTGTGGGGATAAAAATGACTTCTATGGCACTTAGCACTGTGTTGTACACACGGAAAGCGCCTAATAAATGATATATATTACAGTGAAACCCTGTGAGTTGCTGGGTTCCATTAAGCTGAGGCTGTGTCTATACAATCAGGGATTTTTATCCCTGTGGGGGAGGGGTTATGTGGATAGAAGCTCAGCAGGGGAGGTTAATGAACTTGGATGGGAAAAAATAACATCTCTGCTAACTTCTACCTGAAATCTTCAATCATGAATGTGCATAACAAACCACAATAATATTAATGGCACCTGTAATTTTGTCACTAACAGAAATCCCTTGTATTTTCATATTATATTACAGTTGTCACAGGGATCTTGAAATAGTGTTTATGCACAACAGTGCTTCAAAATTATAGTAGTTATTAGATCTGCCAGTAGATCTTGTTTGTTAATGTCATTGGCCCACATGTTATGAGTGGGCAGGCTCACTCTGGTAAGAGGTGGAAAGGAAATGCAATCTTCCTCTTGCACATCCTGTCTGCACAAAGCAAGAACAGCTGGGAAGAGCCAGCTTCTGAGTCAGGACTGGCCTCCCTATCTCTCTTTTTGTTTCCTTCCTCTATCTCTGACTACAGGCCACCTCAGTTTCAAGGAGAAAACATGAAGCAAGAGCTCTCATTTAGTTTTCTGTCTTGAGCAACATTGCCCCATCTCGCTTTGAACTCTACGTGGAAGAGTTGAAGCAGAGCCTATAATTCCAACTAGCTACAGTTCCTTGTATTTAGAGTGCTTTGGTTGGAACTCCATAGGGCAAGAGGAGTGGAGTGTCTTATCTAGGTCTCGAACTTCTACATCGCCCCATCAATATCCCTGTTAGATAATCCCTCTAGTAAGATATTAACATTTAATGAGCACTTACTATGTCCCAAGGACTGCACTAAGTTCTTCACATATATTATCTCATCTAATTCTCATAATCATCTGAGATATGGCTATCAATACGCTGATTGTACAGATGACAGAATTAGGGTTTATACAGCTTCAATAGCTTGCTGAAGATTACCCAGCAAGTACGTGGCAAAGTGGGATTCAAACACAGGCTCCTCTGTCTCTGAGTTTTGTGTTGTTTCTACTACTTCCCTCAAAGCCAAGTAGAAAAAGCAGATTTTACTTTCCTGTTTGGTTTCTTAATAAGCTATCTGATAGTTTTGTCATAAAATATCATGGGGAAGAAAACTCCCCCAACTGTACAAAAATGACATGGAAACTTTTTTTTCTAGATGTTTTTCCTTGGGCAGGGGCAAGGCAGTTCTTTTTTTGAAGCAAATTCTTTCTTTGCTTCAATGATGAAATACTTGGAATTGTTTAAAAAATGCCTGCTCTCTCAGACGGGGTTAAACTTTTTTCTTGCTGGTGAATGAATGTCAGAATAAGTCCTTTGCTGAAAACCATTCCTGGACACTATAAATTTTTTGCTGAAACCCTGCTTTTGGCTCCTCTTTTATTAGGACCCATTTTAGTAAGTGACTCCATCCTTCATCCAGTTGGATAAGCCAGCAATCTGGGGGCCTCCCCGTCTCTCAACACCCATAGTCAGTCATTACCAACGTCTCATCAATTTTAACCTTCTAAAGACATCTCAGCCATATACACTACTTCCCATCTCTGTCACCACCACCACCCTAGCAAAACTATGATGATCTCTTGCCCGGACTATGCAACAGACTCACAACTGGTCTGCCATTTCTACTCCTCTATGATTTGGCTTCTTTCCCATCTTTTCTCCATGTAAAGTCAGTTTTGTTTGTTTGTTTCAGATCCTTCAGTGATTTCCCTTTGCTCTTAGGATGACATCAAATCCCCTTAACATGAGTTACAAAACTCTTAACTATCTGACCCCTAAATATCTCTCCGTCTCGCTTCACACGATGCTTTCCCTTACTCTCTCATTGTCAGTTACACTGACCTTCTTTATCAGTCAGGATATGATAGGTTAAGCTGCTGCAACAAACAACCCCTAAATCTCAGCATCTTAAAAGTGCAAAGGCTAATTTATTGTTCATACTATGCATTCAACATGTATCAGCAATGGTGGGGTTGTGGGCGCATGGGTGGTGGTGCACTGATTGGGAAAAGAAGGCATGGCAAATTACATACCAGCCCTTGAGGCTTCCACCCAGGAATGACACACACGTGTATGCTCACATTCCATTGGCAAGAGCAAGTCATGTGTCCACACCTACCTTCAGAGAGGCAGGGGAGCCCAATCCCAGCATGTTCCCAGGATGACAACCCAAATCAGCGTCAGGGCATTCTACTTGCTTCCTTCCTCCACAGACCTTTGAACATACTTGTCCCTCTGCCTGGAACACCTTTTCATCCATGTTTTGGAGTAATTCCTGTTTATCCTTCAGCTCTAAGTTCAAACTTTGGAAAACCTTCCCTGACTGGGTCAAATACTATGCTCCACCCACCCACCCCATTGAGTCTAGATGCCTGTTACCCATTTCCCAGAGGCACAGTATGCCCCACGGGCAGGGAAATGTGCCAACCACCACCTCCATAATTCTCTCTACTGGAATCCAGGTCCTTAGAATGCAAACCCAATTTCCTCAGCTCCCTGAGAAGAATGAAGGTGTACAGGTGTTCCTCGTCCCACTGGGGATTTGTTCAAGGACCCCCGCAGGTATTAAATCCACAGTTGCTCAAGTCCCTTATGTGCAATGGCATAGTATTTCCATATAGCCTGTGAGCATCCTTTTGTATACTTTAAATCATCTCTAGATTACTTACAATACCTAATACAATGTAAGTGCTTTGTAATTAGTTGTAAATACAATGTAAATGCTATATAAATAGTTGCTGGGTGTGCGCAAATTCAAGTTTTGCTTTTTGGAACTTTCTGGAATTTTTTTGGAATAGTTTTATCTGCAGTTGGTTGAATCCTAGGATTTGGAACCTGCAGATATGGAGGACCAGCTGTATAAAAGGTTTTGGCCAAGCAGAAATGCTCTGGACAAAGGGCTGGATCAGGTAGGTGTGGTGTGTGGAAGGAGAATACCTTTGAACATGAGATTTACTCATTTTTTCCCCAAGGAGGAAAGGGCACTTGTAGGTAGTTCATTAGAGGCCCTTTGAGCCCTGAGAATTACACAGAGGAGGGAGAATTGTGCCTTGTGGTAACTGAGCATCCTTTGCCCAAATGGGAAGTGACTGAACCAGAGCTTGGTAAGATGAGTGAAAAGCAGAAGTGGGTCCCGAGGCCTCTTGGAGATCCAGCTAGAACAGGGAAGTCGTAGGGAGGCTAGGCTCCCTCTCTTAAGCCTCATCCTCTTGATGTTATCCTTCCAAAGTGCCCTTTGTTCCTTCAATTTTCTATCTTTGTAAGAATACAGGCTTCTCTGACCCCCCACCCAGCCTGGAAATCCAATGCAGATGGGTCATTTCTGCAGGAATAAGGACAAGAGGGAGTGAGAGAAGGGATGTGTGATTTGGGCTGGAGAGTAGTCTCCAACTCATACTGCATCCCCCAGCCCTCATTCACCATCAAGAAAAAAGACCTATAGGTTAGAGAGGGTGAGGCAGCATCTATATCCTGGTTGCTGGATCATTAATAGATGTGGTGCCTCTTCTGAAGCAAAATATTGCAGGCTTTGTTGCAGTTAACCTCGTACCTGATCTGGAGTCCGGGGCCATTGTCTCTGGACATACACTCTAGGACGTGTATTCTGTTTTCATCTTCATTGCTCTCTGCCTAGTATTTATCAACTTAGCATCCATCCTCCCATCCTCCCCTTCCATATTCATTCCTTTAATCAATTAACACTTGTTTTATGCCTGTGTGTCAGATACTGTGCTCTATGTTTTAGGGGACACAGAGAGAAGTGACTCAGCCAGATGGATTCAGGGTCTGTCTGCATAGTGATTGTGAAAGGTCTGTGTAAGAGCTTATTCATCCCTCATGGAGAAGGCATTAAATTATTCTTATTCTGTCACCCATACTGCCAAGCTTGATGACTGAGTCTGAGCTGCCTTATAATCAGCCTAACCTGGAAGGAAGGACACAGTGACCCTAGGAAAATCACCCACCTCCCTCTCCTACCCCCATCCCAGCAGAGGAATGCCCCTTTCCCAGAATGCCTCTGGGCCTCATTTCTGCTTTGCTGTGCCCAAGTTTTAGCTGAAGACATTCCCCTCTGGAAAGAGCTGGGCCTCTTGTTTCAGGAAATTATAGCAGAATAGGAGAATAGAGAGATATCACCTCCCTATGAGGGCAGGGGTTGAGTGATCAGTTTCTATGACTCAAGCAACAACTTCAGCTAGGACATGGTTAAATGGAACCACATACACATGTTCTTTCTCTGTTGTGATTGGACAATGCCAATTGGAAGTCTAATCTTTCAGTTAGGTCATCCAGAATCTGGCACAGAACTGGGAGAACAACATGCTTTGAGACTGCAAAATGATTTCGTAGCCATCCTATGAAGAGTTTCTCTATAGGCCTGTGAGATAGGCAGGGCAAGAGGCCATCATCTTATTTTGCAGATGAGGAACCAACACTTGAGGAAGAATAATATCTGAACACTTCCTGTGAGTCTGGTCCTATGCTAAACACTTCCCATGCACCAGCCTCACTGGACACCTAAAACAGCCTCAAACTGCTAGTTTAAAGGTAAGTAAAATAAGGCCCAGAGAGGATAAGCCATTTTCCCCAAGTCACAGGTAAGAGAATGGTACAGCCAAGTTTCAAACCCAAGACTTCTAGACCTCAGGTTTATACTCTTAAAGACCCTGAGCTATATATTATCTTAAGGGCACACAGCCACCAGTGGTGGGCCTGGGAGGGGAGCCCAGGTGCTTGACACCCAGTCTAGTATTTTTCCAATGCTTCAGTTTTCCAGTAAGGTCTCCACCCACTTGAATTCCAGCTTAGCAGACTGGAATCTAGAGAAGATGTGCTGGCTACTGCTCCAAGGGGGCTGTGTGGTGGGCATGGACTCCCGGTCACCCCTTGTCACCCTAGAAAGGAACTGTTGCTGGCAAAAGCCTTAAAACCATGGGGTAAGAGCTTTATAATTCATTTGAATGCCTTGAATGCCCTGAGCTCATCTAGATTGGAATACCTGGAATAAGGAGATTCATTTGGCAAAGGTAACACTTAAAAGCGTAGGTTCATCCATAACTAGAGAGAGTTAGCTAGTAGAGACTGGTGGGTTCCTTTCCTGCATACTGGACAGGAAGAGCCACAAATACTGAGGACTTGCGAAGTAGATAGGTAGGTATTCTTATCTCCACCTAAAAGTTAAAGAAACTGAGATTCAGAGAGGGCAACTAGTATGCCGCAGGTCACACAGCTGATAAGGCCAGCTGAGCTTTGAACTCCGATCTGTGTGGCTCCCAGGATCCAGTCCCCATTAGGCACCCTCAGCCGGACTGCTTGCCAGAGTCAGAACAGGAGCCTCGAAATGGGGGTCACAATAGCGAGCAAGCAGGAAGAGAGGAAAGGCAGGGCAGACGTGGGATGGAATTCAGGCCAACTCTAGGTAGTCAGTGCCTACCAGGGTCTCTGATTTTTTTTCACTGTAACCCAGAAATACAAAGTAATACCTGGGAGAGAGGCACAGTCTTCTCTCTGGCAGGACAGGCCAATATATAGAGTTCCGTCTTTGTCAATGAGACATTTCACATTCCACTTCTTTCTTGAAATTTACAGGTTGAAAATTTACATTTTCTTGAAATTTGCCCTACATACGGATTTAAACAGATACAAACATTTACATATTTATAAAATTTTTTACTGGTGCCGTGTGGAATCTCCAATTCTGTCTGCTGATTGCCAGAGTGCCTCCTCTCTACTAGAGGATCAATAATAATAATGATGAAAGGCCTAAAAACGCATAAGCATTTTCTGTTCCCAGCTTCTATTTTACGAATAAAACATTGATGCTCTTTTTAAGTTGGCCATCACTCATCTGGTAGATTTTGCAGACAATAACAGTTCATTAGTAATATCTAGTGGGGAAGATGTATGATGCTGTAAATATTTAAAATCAAATTTGAAAAAGAAGACAGAGATGAATGCGTGGGATGGGGTGGGGGGATGAGCATGGTGCTCAGGGCTATGGTTTTCACAGGAACTTCCACTCTGGCCCTGCCATTGTTTTCCCTTCCAAGACCTATTAAAGGGGACTTAGCCATGGGCTGCACCCAGCAGGGTCCAAAATGGCAGACATCAAATTTAATGGGTGATTGAGCCTTTGGTCCTTCTAAAAGTCTCCCCCTAGACAAGGATTTAGGTACAAGTTACATTTTGGGAGGATGATTCCAGGAAGAATCATGGTGAGAGAGTGAGGACACATGACAGGGAAGGGGAAAAGGCCAATCAAAATCATGTTAAAGGCGGAGTTTTCTGTGGATCAATAGGCTCAATCCCAGTGGGGACCCTCTGAGAAACCTCTTTGAGGGGACCCTCAGGGGCCAGGAAGCTGAGTGCATCCCCCACCAGCTCTTTCTCCTCATTGATTAGAGTGTTGTTCCCAAGAAGGCCCTTTGGGATCTGTAGGTGGCAGGTGTGTTTGGAAACTGTCTGTGTGTCAGCTCCCGGGTAGGTCCCTGGGAATGGGCGGGACCCTGACAGCTCAGCTGTGATGGCTGGGAGTGGAGCCCAGTGTTTGCTGAGGTAGAAGGGACAACTAATAAAGAGAGTCCAGCTAGGGAAACTGAGGCCCAGAAAGAACAACCGGAGTGAACACAAGCCACAGTGGCACCCCGTGATGGAACTCAGCCAGAGGAGAAATGATCATTGGAGAAGCTGCCCATGGCTGTTGCGAGGCAGCCCAGAAAAGCCCTTGGCAATGCCACTTTTTCTATCCCATTGCTCTCAGGCACATTTGGAGGGATCTGACCCTTGCTGGGACCGACTGGCCAATGCCCTCCCTTTGAGCCATCCCTCTCAGATCTGTCCCTTCCATTCTGCCTTTTAAAAACTCCCCTGAATATGTTTTATTTCTTTGAATCCCTGTTTTCTACCAAAAGAACTAATCTGTACTCCAATGTTAATAACTGAGATTGAATTTTAAAAATGTCTGTTTTTCAATGAGGGATTCCTTGAGTTAAAATGTTTTAGCCAAAGTATTTCTAAGCTCTCCTCCAGCTCTGATTCATATGCATTGATAAAATTGTGACATGTCAGATCAGGGAGGACCTCAGGCCCGTCTAATTCAATGTCCTCAGTTCACAGAGTTCCAAACCAGGGCTCAGAGATGGGAAGAGACTTCCTTGAGATCATGACTGTATGACATTGTGACAGGCTGGTAAAAGCAGTATGTCATATATCCTTCAAAGATCTCAGAGCTGGGATAGAACCTGGGAGAAATCAGCTGTGATCTGGGGAACACAGGAGGTGGGGGAAAACTGACAGAACAGGGTCTGAGTGCACATTTTCAGCACATCGGCCTTTTCAGGAATGTGTTTAGGATCCAGTGTAAAACTTTTACCAGACCCTCTGGAAAGGGTAGAAAAAAGTTATTTAACTTTTATAATATTTAATATATAACAATATAATATATTATATATATAATATATATAATAACTGGGAAAGTTATTTAACTTCTGCACATGTACTTGTGTTAATTCAGCCTAAAGTCATAGTTTTGTGTTTGTTTTTAGCAATATCATAGTAACACATTTTACCTTAAACTCAATGGGAAACTTTCGACTTTTTCTATTTGTTTTGCTGTCAATTACTAACCACCCCCTCCTCCATTCTGTACTTGGGTAATCTGTATCTGGGCTCTGAGAACAAGAGTTTCATTTTTGGCAAGCCTAACCACCTGTGTTATTTGCTGGCTGGATTATTGTATAAAAACATATTTACTATGTGTAGATGTTGTAATGATGATTGAGGAATAGCTTTGTTATGACATTATATAATCAATCTGTGAAATAAACAGGCTTAGTAGGAGAGTTACTTTAGCCGAAGAGAGTTCTCCTGAACACACTATTTTTATTGTAATAGAGGATTCTGCATAGACAGGTGATGGGGATGGAGTGAATGAGAACCAGTATTTCTACTGTCTTGATGGAAATCAGGTAGCCATGTGCTTGGTTAAAAGGTCTCAATGGAGGGCTTCATACCAGATAAGTGACTGTTGAGCAGAGGTCCAAAAATATGACATGGGGAATTCTAGACCCAGAGATACTCCATGGAGAGAGGGTTCAGGTGGAGAACCTGAAATGCTGCGTGTTAACTTCCTCTCTTGGAGGGTATAAGCGTATTAAAGGTATTGAGAAATCTTGCAATGGAGAAACACAAATAACTTCAGTTAATCATGGTTTCCCAAGCCTTATTTGACCACCAAAACCTTTTCTTTTACAAAAAACTGCAACTACATTTAGTAAAGACTGCTTTATACAGACCATGTCTCTCTCTGCTTCAGTTTTCTCATGCGAAGTTTATCAGCTTCTGAGTTTGCTTTTTACAGGAGGCTCTACTTGGAGGTCATATTTAAACTTGCAAATATTTACTAACCTTGCAAATATTTAATATTACTAACTTGGCCCATTTCAAGTCATGGGTTGTAAGAATTGAGACCAACCCAGTGAAATGCCAAATAAAGGATATCTTTTCTTGAGATTCCAGCACCTGACTGTTTCCTATGTAGAAACAAAGCATTTGCCCAAGGATTTTATTATTGGATTAATAAGAAAAGGAAAGTGGACCTTGTTTTTCTTCTTCCAAGTGGAGATTTTTCTGTTATTATTGACTCTGGATGACAGCCCCAAGTATTTGCTGAGCTCAGTCTATGCACTCAGGATTATTCTAGGACTTGTAATGGATATGGAAGGAAAATGATAAACCGTCATTATTTCCAAGGCACTTAACAGTCCAACAAAACAATACCGATGAAGGAAAGGGTAAATGCCCCAAACGATGTTGCTCAGAATACGGCACTTGCAGGAATCAAGCAAAAGAAGAAATCAGTGGGTTGGAGTAGACGTAGGGAAGATTTCATGGAGTTAGTGGGACTTAAATATGGCTGGGAAGACTGGGAAGAATTTTTAAAAGATAAGAAGATAAATGGAATTCCAGGCAATAAAACAATCAACTCTTGACAAGAGGCCTCTGGGAAAATTCCTTTTCCTAGGGCCTGGGCTACTCCGGGAAAATGTCACTGTGTAATGAGAGTGTCTTTGTTCGTTGAAAGTAGTTGAGACCTATAAGCTTTAAATATAAAGCTGGTTGATGCAACCGGATTATATGTCAGGAGTTTCAATTTAGATAGCAACATGTAAATTCAGTATTTACTGTTTGAAAAGTAAGAAGGTAATTGGCTTTTATTCTTCTGTATTTTTTACAAGGACTGCTGAGTTACTTAAATAGGGACAACCCAGTCCCGGAATGTGTAACTATTTTTAACAGTAGTCGGGACAACGCTCAGCTTACTTAATAATCTGATAGCCTGCTCTCTGGGGCAGTAGGACAACAGGGCAGGGGGTCATTCCTAATTGACAAGATTTTAAGGTAGATGTGCTTTTCCTACCCCTGCCTAAACAGAAAAGCAGGCCCCAGTCTCCTTGGGACCCTGTGGGCTATTGGGCCGTCCCTGTTCCAATTTCTTTATAATCAACATGAGCAGCTTCTTGTTTAAAGTGCTGGAGAACTATAACATGAACTTTCCTCTGATCAGGGACATGCCCCTCCTTCCACACTAGAGATTGGGAAGCTAGCAGATTGTTGTTGGGCGGTGGGGGTGGGGTGGGGTGTGATAATTGGTTTTTTAAATTTATTTTTTAAATTTTTATACAATTTTTAAAGGTTACACTCCATTTATAGTTATTACAATATATTGACTATATCCCAGTGTTGTAAAATGCATCCTTATAGCCTGTCTTACACCCAAGAATTTGTACTACCCACTCCCCCATCTCTATATTGCCCTCCACCACTGGTAGCCACTAGTTTGTTCTCTACATTTATGAGTCTGCTTCTTTTTTTTATGTTCACTAGATTGTTGTATTTTTTAGACTCCACATATAAGTGATATCATACAGTATTTGTCTTTCTCTGTCTGACTTATTTCACTTAGCATAATGTCCTCCAAATGGCAAATGGCAAAATTTCATTCTTTTTTATGGCTGAGTAGTATTGCATTGTGTATGTATGTGTGTGTGTGTGTGTATATATATATATACACATATATATATACACACATATGCACACATATACATATATCACATCTTCGTTATCCATTCATCTGTTGATGGACACTTAGGTTGCTTCTGTATCTTGGTGCTTGGCAGTTGTAAATAATGCTGCTATGAACATTGGGGTGCATGTATCTTTTCAAGTTAGTGTTTTTGTTTTTTTCAGATATATACCCAGGAGTGGAATTGCTGGGTCATATGGTAGTTCTATTTTTAGTTTTTTGAGAAACTTCCATACCCTTTTCCACAGTAGCTGCACCAATTTACATTCCTACCAACAGTGTAGGAGGGTTCCCTTTTCTCCACATACTTGCCAACATTTGTTATTTGTGGTCTTTTTAATGATAGCCATTCTGATGGGTATAAGGTGATATCTCATTGTGGTTTTGATTTGCATTTCCCTGGTGATTAGTGTGTTGATCATCTTTTCATATGCCTGTTGGCCATCTGCATTTCCTTTTGGGAAAAATGTCTACTCAGTTCTTCTGCTCAGCTTTTAATTGGGTTGTTTGTTTTTTTGATGTTGAGTTTTATGAGCTATTTATATATGTTGGATAGTAATCCTTTATCAGTCATATCATTTGCAAATATTTTCTCCCACTTAGTTTCTTTTCATATTGTTGATGGTTTCCTTTGCTGTGCTACCTAAGGAGGCAAAAGACCTGTACTCAGAAAACTATAAGATACTGATGAAAGAAATTGGGAATGACACAAATAGATGGAGAGATATACCATGTTCTTAGATTGGAAGAATCAATATTGTCAAAATGACCATACTACCCAAGGCAATCTACAGATTCAATGAAATCCCTATCAAAATACCAATGGCATTTTTCACAGCACTAGAAAAAATAATTTTAAAATTTGTATGGAAATACAAAAGACCCTGAATAGCCAAAACAATGTTGAGAAAGAAGAACAGAGTGGAAGGAATCATGCTCCCTGACTTCAGACTATATGATAAAGCTACAGTAATCAAAACAGTATGGTACTGGCACACAAACAGACACATAGATCAATGGAACAGGATAGAGAGCCCAGAAAGAAACCCACACACTTATGGCCAATTAATCTACGACTAAAGAAGCAAGAATATACAATGGAGAAAAGACAGTCTCTTCGATAAGTGGTGCTGGAAAAACCGGACAGCTACATGTAAAAGAATGAAATTAGAACATTCTCTAACACCATATACAAAAATAAACTCAAAATGGATTACAGACCTAAATGTAAGACCAAATACTATAAAACTCCTAAAGGAAAACATAGGCAGAACACTCTGACATAAATCACAGCAATATTTTTTTTTTGGATCCCTCTCCTAAAGTAAAGGAAATAAAAGAAAAAATAAACACATGGGACCTATTTAAACTTAAAACCAGATGGTTTTAAAACGTGTTCACAGTTCACCTATATTTCTGTTTGCTTGTGTCTAGGTAAAATCCTGCTCATTTAAAAAGAAAAAAATTCTGCTTCTCAACTTCACCCCTGAAACTAGAAGGTTAAGGTTAGTGTTAGAGAAAGAAATGAATTATCTCCAAGTCCCCATTCACTAGGTGTCCTCCCTCCATCCTCTCTTCTCTGCTCCTTGGACCAAAATTTGACAAGAGAAAATGAGCAAACCAAGATTGGCAGGTATAATCAAAGACTGATCCATGGCCCAGTGAATCACTGTTGCATGGGTGAGCTCTCCAGAATGCCAAGAACCACTTGCCAGTTTGTAGTCACCATCCACCCACACAGGACCATCTACACTTGAGATTATTTTCAGCATAGTCAGAAGAGTGGAATGAGGACCAGAAATAAGGTATACAAAACCACCGACACAATGCCTAGAATACAGTTGGAGTTCATTAAATGATTCATCTTCTTCTTGCTATTATTATTATTAGAATCCTGGAAATTGTGTCGACCCACCTGAGAACAGTGCTGGCTCCAGAATGACAACCTCCATTAATTTCATAATACAAAATAAAATATCAGAATGATGTAATTGGAGAACAAACTGTAGTCCTTTAATATGCAGCAGTTAAGAAAGGATGAGGTAGGTGTGTGTGCACTAATGAGAAATGAATTTTAAAAAGCAAGTTGTAGAACAACATGAATAATGTGATCACAGTTTTGCTTTTAAAAACCGAAGCCCCATATTATACATAGCTCCCATTTAATGAGTTATTACTGTTTATCTAGCACTGCGCTAAGTGCTTTTAAAACTCTTATCTCCGTTCAAGCTCACAATTGTGGAAGAGTGGTATTGTTATCAATGCCATTTTACTAATGCAGAAATTGAGGCTTAGGGAGGTGAAATAACTTTCCCAGTGGACACATCCAAGTGGTCTGATTCCAGAGTCTGTTCTAGAAGTCATTATGAAATTTAAGTGTTCATGACTAGAAAAGCTAGACTGGAGGGATAAACAAGACTGTAGTCAGTGATTACATATGGGGAGTGAAAATGTGGAGAGGGGCAAGGCAAGTTTGGGACATTTACATTTTATTATAAATTCATATATTGCAACAAATATATATCGCTTTTATAGTTAAAAAGATGTTTTTTTGCACAAAAGGACAAACATTGTATGATTTCACTTATATAAAATATCTAGAATAGGTAAATTCATAGAGCCAGAAAGTAGATTAGAGATTACCAGAGGCTAGAGAGAGGGAGAAATAGAGAGTTATTGCTTAATGGGTACAGAGTTTCTGTTTGGAGGTGATGCAAACTTTTGGATATAGATAGTAGCGGTGGTTGTACAGCATTGCAAATATAATTAATGCCACTGAACTGTACACTTAAAAATGGTTAAAATGGTAAATTTTATGTTATGTGTATTTCACCACAATTTAAAAAAAAAGAAGAAAAAGAGTCCTTTGAATATAAGTCATTTGGTTTTTGGAAAACTCACTCTATTACCCTTATTTTTCTCATTTTGCCTGTACTGTATTGTGTCTCGCAGAGGTGTGGTATCCCCCAGTGGCTCACAGTGAGATATAACTGCAGCCTTACTAGTTGGACAGGTGTTTGCATCACTATCTGTGAGTTGGGGAAAGTGCCTACAAGCACCAGCTCTTTTGCTTTCCTGTGCTGCCTGAAGATATATAACTGTGATCAGCTCAGTGTCAGGCAGAGAGATCCCTTTGCCTTGTTAGGGCACCTGGAAATGCTCTATAAGATCTGAGAGAGACCCAGCACAGTAATGGGAAGCATCTTACATTCTGCATTTGCAAAAGATGAGATTGGGTTGGACTTCAGAGGTTTTATTTACATGAACTAGGCTTCCGAATGGAGGATTAGAGAACTAGGCAATTACTCATCTATCCATCCATCCATTCACCCACTGCACCATCTGTGCATCCATTGTAAGTCCATTCTGCTAACAGAACTTTAGGCTAGACCCTTGGCCAAATCCTGAGTATTAAGAATCACATTTCTCATAATACACTGTCAATCAGCATAGTGTTATATCAAAGAAATGAAAAGAGGCATTGAGGATCATGGCTTCTTCTATCATTTTTACTCACTTGCTGCGTGACGTTGGGCAAATTTCTTCTCTTTTCTGAGCCTTCAAATGATTTAGAATTTGCCCTTCAGTTCTCAAATTCGCTGATTCTGCTCATGTAGTTAGTATCAGGCTGTCCACAAACATTTTCTGATACGTTTGCTAGTCTGATTGTGAGCAAGACATACATAAATTGAAAGGATGTGTCTTTATGCTTGCACCGATAGAAACTGGTAAGAGCTGTTGTTATTATGCCAGTCAGCACTTGAGTGCTTAATGTTGGTAACGATGATAATAACAGGGAAAGTATGAGCATTTGCACGTATAGAAGGAATATGTGATTATGATTTATAGAACTGAGCTAAAGAATAGTTGTTCAACTGTGGAAAGATTTTATAAACACCAAATGTAAAAGCATGTTCAGCTTTCCTATAGATGGCATGAAAGAATGCTCAATAACGGGTAAATATGCTTTTTTGTGGCATGTGTGTGTCTTTAACAAATATTGACCTGTGCTTTACTGTTATATTTCAGAACATGAGTAAATCAAAATAAGGTGTGTTTTATGGGATTCTCTTGTTTTATTATGTGTCATTTAATTTTTAATACCTAAGTGACACCTGATATATTACCTAATCAAAAGAGGAGAATCATACGTTGCATATAATCAGTTATTTTTGCCATATCACTGAAATTAGACTAACAGATGAGGAAAATAAATAAGATGAACTTTAAAAATGAAAATGCTTAGCCTTTGGAATTTTAGTTGACAGCTTTTGAAAATTAAATTATAAGTCAAGTCCTGATAGGTTTGATATCTTCTTTGCAGCTTTGCCAATGATGTATTGCAGCTTTAATGGAATATCATTTATCATCTGATAATAACAAATGTAGTATTTCTGAGCTTGTCATCTCTTCTGTGATGACAAATAGTCCAACTTGTAGCGGTGATAATGGAATTTTATAATGATCTGTCCTAAACTGACTCAACTGCAGCCTGAGCTATTTTTCTTAAATCTCATAATGCCTATTACATGTAGATTACAACAGTCAGTGTTTCCCATCTAAGCGCGGGAGCCGATCAGTGAATCCAGATTTTAGGCAAACAGCCCAAAAGTATCAAATAATATTTACTTGTTTATCAAAATTATCCCTCTTAGGCTAATGAGAAAGCTTGTCAGAGACTGTCGGAAATGAGAAACTATAAAACCTAGAGGATAAAAAAAGGTGCTGAAAACTCTGTTTATCTCTTAAACAGTAGGTAGCATATTTAGTTTGCAGTTCTACCCCTCCAATCCATCATTTCGTAGAGATTTATTTAATGAAGGCCTAGTGCTGAGAACACGAGTTAGGGAGCCCAGGCGCCCTTCCACTTTATCTTGAAGCAGGATTTATTTTATGTCTTAACTCTTGGCTTGTCTGATATCATAGCCTTAGTTGATAACATAGTTGCACCTGTACATTCTGTAGTCAAAATCTCTTGCCCTCTTGCTTCTCTTCTAAAACTTCCAATCAGCCTGAGACATCGCAGAAAGCCTAGGTATGAAGGATATGAGCTTCTTAAAATATTCCGTCGATATGTGGATGTAACTATAGCAGCCATCATGCTCTGAAGGCCGCCTCACAGAGACATTAGCAATATAATCAGGGGAGGCAACTCAGTGGCCACTGGAGGGTGCAGTATTTCTCATTGCAGATCTGATTTTTACCCTTGTCTGAGAAGATCTGATTTTCTGTCTGTGGTCACAGCAGACCAGCATATGGCAAAGGGACAGGCCCATGTGAAAGTCTCAGTTTTGACACTGAGGGAGCTGACTGGAATAAAGGGCAGAGAGCACTGTTGGTGGCACAGACTGATATGCAGATCGATGCCTGACAGGTGTAAGTGTTCACCTGGTGGGGACAGACGAAGGTAAGGTGAGGTGTGCAATTCAGATGGGCTCTGATGACAGGGCCAGTGGGGACGTTTCATAGCTACTCAGTCTTTGACCATGTGTTTCAGTGTCATCATGGATGCAGTCTTTCTTTTTCTTCTTCAGTGGAGTTTCACTGCAGCCCCAACTAAAGAATCTGATTCATTCCATGTTCTGGACTTTCTGCAGTATTTCTTTGTGGTGTGAGTGGGACTGTGATGGGGCCCATCGTCTATACAGCTGCAGAGGGACTCGCCCTCATGCTGCTGTAAAGCCCATGTTCCTTACCTTTCTTGGGTCTTCACTTCCTTTTGCTTTTCCTTTTCCCATTCTCTCTTTTCCTCTCTCTTCCCTTCTCTTTTTCTTTCTTTTCTCTCTCTGCTCTTTTTCTCCCTTCCATTTTCTTTACACAAAGAATCATGAAGTAAGAAGCCTGTAGGGGCATGTAAATAAGATAATGGGGTAAAGGGGGGGAATTACTAACTGTCTCATTTAAAGAACATCCCAAGTCCAATTAATTCTTGCCAGGTGGAAAGAGCAGCCACAGATGGCCGGATCGAAAAGCTTTTCAAGAGAAGCTGGAAATCTGGTTTTTCTATTAAGACTATATTTTGAAATATTGAAAACTACTTCAATGTAAAATAAATTATTATGGGGACTGAAAAAAATAGAATTCAGGACAAGGGCCACCTCTGTGTGAGCTATGGTTTAGAGACTCTGCTTGGGTGACCTTTTCTACTCCATTGACATCAAGCACCTATTACTCAGAAACCAGTCTCCCCAAGTATGTGGGATCAGCTTCCTACTCTCTCGTCTTGTATCTATATTTCCCAGTGTCTGCCAAATGCTTCACAGACATTTGAAGCTCAGAATATTGAGAGAGAGAGTGTCTTTGTTGAAATGGAGGGCTTACTTCCGAAAGAGTGGGAAATAATATCAAGTAGATTGGAGGGGTGGGGTTTAGGGAACTTGCATGACAAGAAGGGAATTTCAACTTGCTAACCAATTGGGAGCCATTGTAAATCCATGAGTAGGAAAGTGACACAAGGGAGGGACAATTTAGGAAGATGAGTCTAGGACTGTATATGGGATAAAAAAAGAAAAAAAAAACAACAGGGAGAAATGAAGTATGAGCAATGGGGAACTGGATCAGAACTTCAGCACTAAGGATGGAGATGTGGATGTGAAATGAGAGAAATTCAGAAGACAGAGATGACTGGATTTGACACATTTAACATGGAGAGTTAAAAATCTGGAAGAGACTGATGATAAATCTTGTGGAAGTGCAGCAACTGGGCAATGGAGCCCTCTGGTAGGAGAGATAAAGTGATGTCCTGACTGGGTTGACAACTTTTCCCTTCATCTGGATTGTTCCTGGAGTGTTTGGTGTTGATCTGAGTCAATTGTACTATAGGCCTTAGAAAGGCAGGAAACACCATTATATCCAATATTTTAATTGTGGGGAAACTCCTCAGAGCCAGGAACTGTTGTAGGGGCAGAGACTCAGAGATGAGCAAGGTAGGATCCCTGCCCATGAGAAGCTCGGAGCCCATAAGGAAGATTAATGGTGTAGATTTCAACGGAGAGAGAACTGGAGTAAAATAAGAAGATGGTCTGTGACCTTGGGGGAGTTATACAACTTTACTTCATTTTCTTTATCTGTTAAATGGGCATAAGCCCTTTCCTCCCTAACTCATTGAGTTGCTATGCTACAGTGACCAACTGTCCTATTTTGCATAGGACTAAAGGGTTTCCTGGGACACAAGACGTTCAGTGCCAAAACTGGGACAGTCCTTGGCAAACCAGGACCTTGGTCACATTACATAAGGCTTGAACATTGTAACACATGTGGAAGTCCTTTAGAAAATACAAAGACCTCCAAAAATAGGAGGTAGTGCAGCTTGCTAGGAATGCCTTCTAGATGTGCTGGAGCAGAATGGGAAAATTCAAATCTGAAAACAGATGATTAAAATCCAGTCACAGAGGGTGGCTTTTCCAATGATATCTCTCATCAATATATGTAATTTTACCTTTTTCTCTAAATTTCAAATAATAGGGTGCTTGGTATTTGATTAGGACTCCCGAGTTTTGCCTGAAAAGTATTTATGAAGAATTAGGTCAATTATAAAGCCTTGCCACTTTTTCCAAAAATGTACAGGGTAAATAAAGACAATGTCTTAAATCAAAGATGAAGATTTTTCCTATTGCCTGGAAAACAATCAATTTTCCAGATAAACCAGAGTAAGATAAAAACTTTCAGTATCTGTGGTTTTTAAATTTGTTTTATGATGACTTTGAAGTGCTATTGCTATGGCCTTTGTGTTTAAGAAATTGTGAACTTGTCAGCAAAATCTCCAGAAGTGGTGAAAGAAAAAAGAAAAGAAGAAACTTAGAAATCTTGGGCAGTGGCATCATAGTTATATTTAAAAGGAAGTTGTGATCTTAAGAATTAATGAATGAACAATCTCTATATTCTTTTGATATAAAACCAAGATGTTACCATCAAGAGGGAGGTTGAAGTCCACAGCATTGTCTTTTATACCCAGCAGTGGTGACACAGTGTAGAAGCATAACATGGCAGCCCTGGATAACATGAAATATTTGGAGAGCTTCCTAATTAAGCCCACAGCCAAGATCACTATCCGTATTTTATCAAAGAGGAGATAACACTTCAGTAATTACCTGGAAAGAAAAGGAAGATGTTTTAAGTTCCATTACCACTGAGATCTCGCCAAAGAATCTTGTGAATTTTGGCTTTTCCACTTACAATCATCCAGTTGTGATTGGCTTAGACATAGCAGATTCTATCCCCAAAACATCCAGCCCAGCTTCTGTTTGACAGGCCTTCTAAAACTATTCTATCGATAAATTTGTATGGAGAATGTGTATTAGGTTAGGTGCAGTGGGAGATGGCACAAAAAAATATAGCCTGGATATTGTCCCAGGAGCTTGCTATCTAAGTGGAAAATAGATCTGTACCTGTGGGAAATGAAATAATCTGAGGTTAAGTGCCAGATAATCTGTACAAGCAAATAAGTGCTATAGTAGTTCAGGGAGTGGGGGGCACGGAAGGCCTGCAAGATGGGTAGGATCTGAAAAGAGGAGCTCTAGATAGTCTCTTGGCCAGGGAGAAGCCACGTGCTTGCCTTTCCCCCCTCTTAAAGCAAGGGAGGGGCAGCTCAGATCTCTCTCTCTCTCTCAGGTGCAGCCCTAGCTGTGAATCAAGACTTTAATTCAGATTGTCACAGGCTGAGAATGACATCCCTCATTTGGTAACTTATGAACCAGTTATCATGATTTTGGCATTCCTGTAACCTTGTTCTATAATTTACTTAACATCTCTTTTAAAATGGATAAGTTGACACTTTATCTCTTGATGTAGTTTTGGGTACCCACTAGAAACCCCAGAGTTAATATGAAGATTATTTTAAAGTGACGACATTTGAGATTCAACAGATGCAGAAAGAAGCCTTCTTGGAGCTTCCCTTATCTGACTAAAAGCAGCAACTTCTGGGACATAAATCTGCCATAAAAACCATCTTTGGGGTGGATGTACTCCCAAAATGGAGAATACAAATAAAATCTACCCCAAATCTGTTCTCTCGGGGAGTTTTATGGCCTTAAAGGAGACAGACCGCTCATACCTATAAAGACAAACATTGTCAGAAACTTTCTTCCTTTTTATCGAGATATAACGGTGCTTAACGTTATATTGCTTTCAAGTGTATAACATAAGGATGATATGTATGTATGTGTATATGTATGTATACGCGTACATATATTGCAAGATGAACTCCACAATTAGTCTAGTTAACATCCATCACCATATATAGTTACAAATTTTTTCTTGTGATGAGAATTTTCAATACCTACTCTCTTAGCAGCTTTCAAAGATACAATACAGTGTTGTTAACTGTAGTCCCCATGCTGTACATCACATCCCCATGACATTTATTTTGTAGCTGGAAGTTTGTACTCTTTAATCCTCTTCCCCCATGTTCACCACACCCCATCTCCACCCCGCTGTCCCCGCCTCTGACAACCACCGATCTGTTCTCTGTATGAATCAGCTCATTTTTTGTTTGTTTGGTTTTTGTCTTTATTTTAGATTCCATATGTAAATGAGATCATACGATATTTGTCTTTCTCTGTCTGACTTATTTTACTTAACATAATGCCCTCTGGGTCCATCCCTGTTACAAATGGCAAAAGTTATGGCTGAATAATATTTCATTATATATATCATGTGTGGTGTATATGTATATATATCACATTTTCTTTATCCATTCATCCATTGATGAACACTTAGGTTGCTTCCATATCTTAGCTATTGTAAGTAATGCTGCAGTAAACATGGGGGTGCATATATCTTTACGAGTTAGTGTTTTTGTTTTCTTTGGATAAATACCCAGGAATGGAATTCCTGGATCATATGGTAGTACTATTTTTAAGCCCGAAGAAACTTTCTTATATCTTGTTTGTTCTCCTAAAAACCCATTTCTTTCCTAAAGAAAACTGTCTGTTCTTCCCATAGGAGCCTTTTCTCTCCGCTTCCTTTCCCCTACTAAGTTAGGTATAAATCTCCAAATTTTAACCACCTCTTTGAGTTATTCATCACTGAGCACTCCTGTGTGTATGCATGTTGCATGTGTAAATTAACTTTTTTCTCCTATTTTTTTTCTTTTTGGATTTCCACATTTCTGAATTCTATTTTATTTTTTTTAAACATCTTTATTGGAGTATAATTGCTTTACAGTGGTGTGTTAGTTTCTGCTTTATAACAAAGTGAATCAGTTATACATATACATATGTTCCCATATCTCTTCCCTCTTGCGCCTCATCCCTCCCACCCTCCCTATCCCACCCCTCTAGGTGGTCACAAAGCACCGAGCTAGTCTCCCTGTGCTATGCGGCTGCTTCCCACTAGCTATCTGTTTTACGTTTGGTAGTGTATATATGTCCATGCCACTCTCTCACTTTGTCCCAGCTTACCCTTCCCCCTCCCCGTATCCTCAAGTCCATTCTCTAGTAGGTCTGTGTCTTTATTCCCGTCTTGCCCCTAGGTTCTTCATGACCTTTTTTTTTTTTTTTTTTTTAGATTCCGTATATATGTGTTAGCATACGGTATTTGTTTTTCTCCTTCTGGCTTACTTCACTCTGTATGACAGACTCTAGGTCCATCCACCTCACTACAAATAACTCAATTTCATTTTTTATGGCTGAGTAATATTCCATAGTATATATGTGCCACGTCTTCTTTATCCATTCATCTGTTGATGGATAGTTAGGTTGCTTCCATGTCCTGGCTACTGTAAATAGAGCTGCAGTGAACATTTTGGTACATGACTCTTTTTGAATTATGGTTTTCTCAGGGTACATGCCCAGTAGTGGGATTGCTGGGTCGTATGGTAGTTCTATTTTTAGTTTTTTAAGGAACCTCCAAACTGTTCTCCATAGTGGCTGTATCAATTTATATTCCCACCAACAGTGCAAGAGGGTTCCCTTTTCTCCACACCCTCTCCAGCATTTATTGTTTGTAGATTTTTTGATGATGGCCATTCTGACTGGTGTGAGATGATATCTCATTGTAGTTTCGATTTGCATTTCTCTAATGATTAATGATGTTGAGCATTCTTTCATGTGTTTGTTGGCAATCTGTATATCTTCTTTGGAAAAATGTCTATTTAGGTTTTCTGCCCATTTTTGGATTGGGTTGTTTGTTTTCTTGATATTGAGCTGCATGAACTGCTTGTAAATTTTGGAGATTAATCCTTTGTCAGTTGCTTCATTTGCAAATATTTTCTCCCATTCTGAGGGTTGTCTTTTCATCTTGTTTATGGTTTCCTTTGCTGTGCAAAGGCTTTTAAGTTTCATTAGGTCCCATTTGTTTATTTTTCTTTTTATTTCCCTTTCTCTAGGAGGTGGGTCAAAAAGGATCTTGCTGTGATTTATGTCATAGAGTGTTCTGCCTATGTTTTCCTCTAAGAGTTTGATAGTGTCTGGCCTTACATTTAGGTCTTTAATCCATTTTGAGTTTATTTTTGTGCATGGTGTCAGGGAGTGTTCTAATTTCAAACTTTTACATGTTCCTGTCCAGTTTTCCCAGCACCACTTATTGGAGAGGCTGTCTTTTCTCCATTGTATATTCTTGCCTCCTTTATCAAAGATAAGGTGACCATAGGTGTGTGGGTTTATCTGTCCTGTTCCATTGATCTATATTTCTGTTTTTGTGCCAGTACCATACTCTCTTGATTACTGTAGCTTTGTAGCATAGTCTGAAGTCAGGGAGCCTGATTCCTCCAGCTCTGTTTTTCTTTCTCAAGCTATTCAGGATCTTTTGTGTTTCCATACAAATTGTGAAATTTTTTGTTCTAGTTCTGTGATTTTTTTTCTCCTATTAGTCTGTCTTTTATCAGTTTAATTCACAGGCCTCTAGAATAAGAAACTAAGAGGGTTGAGGAAAAGTTGTTTCTCCTCCCCAACATAGTAATTTTCCTCCCTGATATTTTTTTTTTCTTTTTTTTCCCTAAATGCGAATTGAAGTATGTAACAATTAAAATAAAACACATGATTCTTTGGCAAACAGTGTGCTGGAAAGTCATCATATGGGGGAAAAGGATAATAAATACCCCTCTAGCTATAGAGTGTTTGGTAGCATAATCTCAATGACATTCACAACAGCTAGGGCAAATTCCCTAGTCAGGGAGGCAGGGATCACATGTAGTAATATGTATATATTCACTGCCCCCTCCCCCCTGCCCTCGCTCCTTGGCCTTCTGAGAAGAGGTCTCTATTAGCTTGCCCAGTGCCTGACCCTTCTTGTGATGTTTGTGGTTATAGGTAAGGCAGAGAACTGAAGAAATAAGCCAGTCTTGGTTCTTTTACTAGATACTCTGTATGGGGTGGGAAGAGAGAAGTATAAGAGGAAGGGAGGGAGAGAAAAATAGAGGGAGGGAAGGAGGAAGGGGAATGAGAGAAGTGGAGAGGAGAGAAGGGGGGAGGAGAAGGGAGGAGATAGAGGTGAGTTTTGAGAAAGTTGGGATTTTGGAGGGAGAAAGATGAGATTGAGGGCAGCTGCTCTTTTGTGAGAGAGAACGTGAGAGAGATTGCGAAAGAACTTTGTAAGTTTTATAAATATATGAATGTAATTCTTTGTTATCTCTTAATGAGACTTCAGTAAAGAATGAAGTTGCTTTTCAGTATATTTATGCTGTTAGACTGATAGTTTTTAAAAACCTGATATCATGCTCAGACTGACCATGAGGCAACTTAACTTGAATGGATAAAGGAGATGTGGTGTATATGTATACAATGGAATATTCAGCCATAAAAAGGCTGGAAATCTTGCCATTTGCGACAACATGGATTGACTTCGAGGGCATTATGCTAAGTGAAATAAGTCAAACAGAAAAAGGTAAGTACCTGATGATCTCACTTATATGTGGAATTACACACACACATACACACACACAAAACTGAGCTCATGGATATAAAGAACAGATTGGTGGTTGCCTAGTGTAGAGAATGGGCGAAATGGGTGAAGGGGGGGTCAAAGGTACAAATTTCCAGTTATAACATGAATAAGTCATGGGATGTAATGTACATCATCTTGACTATAGTTAATAATACTGTATTGCATATTTGAAAGTAGCTAGCAGAGTGGATCTTGAAAGTTCTCATCAAGAGAAAAAAAGATTTGTACGGCGATAGATGTTAACTGGACTTAACTGTTGTGATCATTTTGCAATATATACAAATATAGAATCATTACATTGAACACCTGAAATGAATATAACGTTACGTCAATTATACCTCAATTTTAAAAAAGCAAAAGCAAAAAGAAGAAACAGACAAAGCTGCATTCTAGTTCTTACTGCATCTTTTATTAGCTGTCTGACTTGAGGAAGTTACTGAAATTCTCTGAGCTCAGTTTCCTCCTCTGTAAAATGGGGCTAATGATAGCACCTCTTGGGGTGTTAGGGGAATTAAATGAAGGGAGTCATGTAAAGGTGCTTATCACAGCAGCTGTCACATAATAAGCACTCAATAAATACAGTTAAGCGTGGGTGCACCGTCTTCCCCTCCCCCACTACCCCATTGGTCTATTATTGTTGTTGTTGCTGCTGTTAACTTTGTCCCTCCCTCCTCTTCCCACCACTCCCATCTGACTTGGACTTCCTAAAGGATGAGAATCTTCTCCTTCATCAGACTGGTAACTTAAAGGGCAGGCAGTCCACCCTGCTCGAGGGCAGAGTCTGCTTTTTGCGGCCTCGGTGCTCTCCCTCACCACCCAGGGCTAGCCTCTGGCACAGCAGGACCTCCCATCAGCCTGCCTTTGCAGGAAAACATTGGTCCCCCAGACTGGCCAGGGGTTAATGTCCCTTTCTGACCAGCTCTGCCACGTATCGTCATATTACCATGATCCAACGCCTGCCAGCAGATACCCTGGCTCCCGGCAGACTCCTGTCCATCCCTGCTCAGAGCCCTGCCTTGCCCCTGACCCCAGCAGGCACCCAGAGCAGGGCCAGCGGTGCCCTTTTGGCCTCTGAGTGCTATTTTGCTGTTATCAGAGAGGAGACGTTAGGAGTTGGTGGGAGTCTTTCGGCCTCCTGTCCATACCCAGGACACGCAGTGAACTTCTTTCCCCGGAGTGCCAGCGCTGCTCTAAGATGCCATGAGAGGCTCAGAGGAAGGCCTCTGTGACTTGTTCCCACAGCCCTAAAATCCTTAGAGATGGGCAAGCAGGCCTCTGCCCTAGCCTTGCCTTTAGGGGCCCAATTGCTTTGGGACGCCATGTTGGAAATTTTCTAAGTACCCCACCTGTGCCTGGGACTGTTCTGGCAGGGTAGCAGAGCCAGGTGGGGCTTCACATGGGCCCAGTCCGGGTTCCTCTGTTTCGGGGCACTGTCTGACCCTCTGTTTGCTGAGCTCCACATGTGGGGTCAATCAGATGTCCTTGCTTCTAAGAAGGTGGCCTGGAAGCTGATTGCTCCCACTGCTGGCACAGTACTTGTTTTCATAGGATCGTGTGAGATCCTGCATCCAGAATGGTGCTGACATCCTGATTTTGAATGACTCTCACATCAGGTATATGACAGCTTCTGGGCTACCAGCAGTCCACGGCAGACCTGTGGGCTTAGCCACACATGTAGGCCATGTACACATTCTCTACTATCCATGTTCCCACGGCAGTGCCCCCTCGGGTCCATAGCCCCTGGAGGTGGCAGCCCGAAACCTGACACCCAAGTTGGTCACCCCATCCCTTCCACAGGCTTCCCATTAAGTATCGGGGTAGCCACACCTATCTCCTCCTCCTCCTCCCATGTCTTCTTTTGCTTCGGATGGATGTGGCAAAGTCATGCCCTTCCAGGTCATTCTCAAGCGACGCCAGACAAGAGACGGAACACTTTCGTTTCCATTTTTTAAGAATAAGCTATGTCACAGGGAATGAGTGAGAGAATGTAGGTGCTGGAACATCAGGTGGAGAATTAAACCAGAAACTGAGGCATTGGAGCCAAACATGGACCATTTTAGTAATATATATTCTAAATCTTTCCGTTTTTGTACATATGATAGATTGCTTAGGTATTATATTATAACTATTAGATTATGTATTTTAAACTATGACTAAAACTTATATGAGTATGTTTTCATTAGCTATTATAACTTAGGGTTCCCCTAGACATTGGTCCTTCAAATATCATCTTTATTATTCTTGCTATGTCTGTAAACCCCTGTGTTATTGTGAGTGTGAGTCTTTTAATTTTGCTTCCTGAATGCTAATTCCTATCTTTAAAATACCAAATTTAATTATGAAAAATAATAATAAAAAAAGATACACATTTATGTAATTGAAAACATGGGTTGGGTAATAACTATATTCAAAGTGGTTTTAAATCAAATCCCTATTTATGACTTAGCTTTGACCTAAGCAATAATATCTACAAATTCATGGGTTTGGTGCACATTGCCTCCAGATCATACCTTTGATGCGTGTTTTGTAATGCATTAAAAATAAGTGTATCATTTAAACTTTAAAAAGTGTATTTATCTGACATCTTAAATCATCTTGAGTGGCATTACAGGTATACATTCCATACCTAGAAAACACTGTTTCAGTTGTCCCTGTGGATGATTCTGCTATTCAGAGAGATGATATCTGTCCTTTTTTCAAGTTTGTGCACATAGGAGAATGTGCTAGTGATGGTTGGGGCGGGAAGGACCAAGAGCTTAAGAAACTTGAGCTGTATTTCTAACTCTGGCATAAAATGTCTGTGTGACGCTGGCAAAGTCCCTTCCCCTCTCTGGGCCTCAGTTTCTTCACCTGCTTAGTGAAGAGGGGATAGGGCCCTCCAAGCCCTTCCATCCGTGACCCTCTAGATTGCTTGATTCCCCTGCAGTTAAGTCAAGTGTGTTTAAGTAAGCAAGCCACCTCCTGCTTGCCTCATTCGGCCTCTTATCTTAATAAATAATGAGTGTGCCAAGGGCTGACAATGACATATTTTGAAAATAGTTATAATGCATGGCTGGCAGAGGACCTGTTGGACATTGACAAATTACACAAACAGAGATGATGAGGAGTGCATCAAATATTAACGGCCCAGGGCCCAGACGGTAATGGAGAACTTACCTGTATCTTACATAGGCCTACTCATGTTCGGCTGAAGGGAACATTTCTTTTCAGCCTCTCCAAGCAAGTGTAGGGCTGGCTTTCAGGAAAATGGAGAAGAAGCCAAAGTTGGTTTTTCAGACCCTTAACTGTGGTTTAATATATTCCTGGAGGCTACTTGAGAGTCAAACTCTTTTAAGTATACCCCGTTATTCCCTATGTAAATGTCATAAATTGGATTTCTGTTCCTGGATGCTGATTCCTATTTTAAAAGTACAAAATTGACTAGGAAAAGTATTGAAAACGAATAATAAGTTTACAAGATTACATACTTAAAAACATGTACTGAGAACGTATCCCTAATATTTTAATCTAAAAGCAAGAATGCTTCGTATTGGGGGATTTTTCAACATAGGCATCTTCTTAAACATTAGTACAATAAAATTTAAACCTTTTTTCCAGTAATTATTTAAACTGTTCGTTTCACACTGAGTTCAAATTCAGAGTCATGGTGTCCAAAATATTCACAAAATATTTGATTTGAAGAGGCTGGAATTCTCCATGGTAGATTTTTCATCAGTATCTCTTGCTGTTCTCCATCAGTGAGATCTTGATAGGTCTTTACTATGAGCAAATAACCATATTCTAGCCCAGGTAGGATTATCAGATTTGCAAATAAAAATACAGAATTCCCAGTTAATGTTGAATCTCAGACGAACAAAGAATATGTTTTAGTATGCATGTTCCAAGCAATATTTGAGACATAGTAAAAATCGTTTGTCATTTGTCTGACATAAAAATTTAACTGGGCATCCTATATTTTATCTGGCTACCCTAAACCCAAGGGTTGGCAAACTTCTTCTATAAAGGGCCAGTTAGTAAATATTTTAGGCTTTGCGGGCCATGATAACTACTTAAAACTCTCACAGCCACAGAAAATAATTGTGTAAATGAATGGGCATGGCTGTGTTTCAATAAAATTGTATTTATGGACACTAAAATCTAAATTTCGTCAAATTTTCATGTGTCATGAAATATTATTATCCTTTTGATTTTTTCTCAATCGCTTAAAAATGTAAAAGCCACTTTGGCCTTGCAGGCTGTACAAAAACTCTCAGCAGGCCAGATTTGGCCTACGAGCCTAATTTACCACCCCCTGTAAAACCCTTAAAGATGCAGCTACTGTCTTAGTTTGGGCCACTGTAACAAAGTACCATAGACTGGGTGGCTTATTAACAGCAGATATTTATCTCTTACTATTCTGGAGGCTGGAAACCTAAGATCACAAGTGCCAACTTGGTCAGGTTCTGAAAGAGCTCTCTGCCCAGTTTGCAGTTGGTCATCTTCTTGCTGTGTCCTCACATGATGGAAAGAGGGCGGCTAACTAGCTCTCTGGCCTCTTCTTACAAAGAGACAAATCACATTCATGAGGGCTCCATTCTCATGACCTAATTACCTCCCAAAGACCCCACCTCCAAATACCATCACATTGGGATTAGGGTTTCAGTATAATGAATGTTGGGGGGACACAAATATTTGGTCCATTGCAGCCACCATCTAAGTTTTTGGAGTCATCACTGACTTCATGGGTAAGGTTGCTCAAAATGGATTGAAGACCTAAATGCAAGACCTGAAACTATAAAACTGCTAAAAGGGCACATAGGCAAAACACTCTTTGACATAAATAGTAGCAATATGTTTATGGATCTGTCTCCTAAGGCAAAAGAAATAAAAGCAAAAATAAGCAAATGGGACCTAACAAAACTTAAAAGCATTTGCACAGAAAAGGAAATCACTGACAAAATTAAAAGACAACCTACTGAATGGGAGAAAATATTTGCAAGTGAAATGACTGAAAAGGGTTAATGTCCAAAATAGATAAACAGCTCATACAACTCAATATATATATAAAAAAAAACCCAATTAAAAATGGGCAGGAGACCTGAATAGACATTTATCTAAAGAAGACATACAGATGGCTAATGGGCACATGAAGAGATGCTCAACATCACTAATTATTATAGAATTGCAAATCAAAACAACGAGATATCACCTCACACCTGTCAGAATGGCTATCATCAAGAAGTCTACAAATAAGAAATGTTGGCAAGGATGTGGAGAAAGGGGAACCTTTGCACACTGTTGGTGGCTATGTAAAGGTGCAGCCATTATGGAAAATAGTATGGAGTTTCCTCAAAAAAACTAAAAACTACAATATGATTCAGCAATTCCACTCTTGGGTGTATATCCAGAAAACATGAAAACAGTATTTTGAAAAGATATATGCACCCTAATATTCATAGCAGCATTACTTACAATAGCCAAGCTATGGAAGCAACTCAAGTGTCCATTAACAGACAAATGGATAAGATGTGAGATGTGAGCTCTATATCTATGTCTGTCTATCTATCTATCTGTCTATCTATCTGTCATTTATCTATCTATAATGGAATATTGCTCAACTATAAAAAAGAATGAAGTTCTGCCATTTTCAGCAATGTGGATGGACCTAGAGAATATTATGCTTAGTGAAATAAGTCACACAGAGAAAGACAAATACTACATGATTTTAATTATATATGAAATCTAAAAAATAAAACAAATGAATGTATACAGCAAAACAGACACAGGGTCACAGATATAGAAAGCAAACTAGTGGTTACCAGTGGGGAGAAAGAAGGGGCAAGGGGCAAGATAGGGGTATAAGACTAAGAGATACAAACTACTATGTATAAAATAGATAAGCAACAAGGGTATATTGCACAGCACAGAGAAATATAGCCATTATTTTGTGGTAACTTTTAATGGAATATAATCTATAAAAATACTGAATCACTATGCTGTACACCTGAAACTAATATAATATTTAATTTAATTATACCTCAATTAAAAAAAAAAACAAAGGCAGTATGAGAACAAAACAGTATTTGAATGGAGAAATAGAAAATCTGAACAGACCATTTACTAGTAAAGGGATTGAATCAGTAATCAGAAATCCCTCAACAAAGAAAAATCCTGGACCAGATGGCTTTACTGGTAAATTCTACCAAACATTTAAAGAAGAACTAATACCAATTCTCCTCAAACTCTACTAAAAAATAGAGGAGGAGGGAACATTTCCAGACTCATATTTAAGGCCAGAATTACCCTGACACCTAAGTCAGACAAAGACACTACAAAAAAAAAAAAAAAAAGAAAATTACTTGCCAATATCATTGATGAACATAGACACACACACACAAAATTGCTCAACAAAATATTAGCAAATCAAGTTCAACAGTACATTAAAAAGATTATACACTATGAAGTGGGATTTATTTCAGGGATGCAGGGATGACTCAACTTCCACAAATCAATAAATGTGATGTACAACATTAACGAAGTGAAGGATGAAAATCATCACAATGGATTTTTAAAAAGCATTTGACAAAATTCAACATCCATTCATGATAAAAACTCTCAACAAACTGGGTATAGAGGAAATGTACCTCGATATAATAAACGCCATATATGACAAGCCACAGTTAATTTCATATTCAATGGTAAAAAGCTGAAAAATTTTTCTCTAAGATCAGAAACTAGACTAAGATGCCCACTCTTGCCACTTTTATTCAACATAGTACTGGGAGTTCTAACCAGGGCAGTTAGGCAAGGAAAAGAAATAAAATGCATCCAAATTGGAAAGGAAGAAGTAAAAGTATCTCTATTTGCAGAGACATGATATTATGTGTAGAAAACCCTAAAGACTCCACCAAAAAACTGTTGGAACTAATAAAAAATTTCTGTAAAGTTTTAGGATGCGAACTCAATGTACAAAATTCTTGCATTTCTATACACAAACAAAAAACTAACAGAATGAGAAATTAAGGAAATAATCTCAGTTGTAATTGCATCAAAAAGAATAAAATAAGTAGGAATAAATTTAAACAAGGGGGAGAAAGATCTGTAGATTGGAATTAAAATATGTTGAGAGAAATTGGAGAAGGCACAAATAAATTTTTTTATTAGATTAAAAAAATAGAAAAATAAATTTTCCATGTTCATGGATTGGAAGAATTAATACTGTTAAAATGTCCATACTACCCAAAGTGATCTACAGATTTAATGAAATTTCTATCAAAATTCCAATGGCATTTTTTACATAAATGGAAAAAACCATCCTAAAATTTGTATTTTGTAAACACAACAGACCCTAAAAAGCCAAAGCAATATTGAGAAAGAAGAATAAAGCTGGAAGCATCACACTTCCTGATTTAAAACTATACTACAAAGCTATAGTGATCAAAACAGTATGGTTTTGTCAAAAAAACAGACACGTGGATCAATAAAATAGGATAGAGAGCCCCCCCAAAAAAACCCATACATACATGATCAACTAATTATGACAAAGAAGCTGTTAAATGGTGTTGGGAAAACTGGATAACCATATGCAAAAAAATGAAACTATACTCCTATCTTATACCATACACAAAAATGAATTTACACTGGATTAAATACTTAAATTTAAGATCTGAAATTGTAAAACTTCTAGAAGAAAATGTAAGGGGTAAACTCCTTGATATCTGTCTTGGCAGTGATGTTTTTGATCTGACACCAAAAGCAAACAAAAATAATCAAGTGGGAGTATATCAAATTAAAAAGCTTCTGCACTTCAAGAAAATGAAAAGGCAACCTACATAATGGGAGAAAATATTTGTAAATCATATGTCTGATAAGGGGTTAACATTCAAAATACATAAAGAGCTGACACAACTTAATAGTAAAGAAAAACAATCTGATTAAAAAATGGGCAGAGGAAC